>NW_024070212.1:63193302-63771994 GCF_014754425.2 Oryx dammah | reverse complement strand
ATCTCCTCCAGGGGACCTTTACTCTCCATACCATCTCCTCCAGGGGATCTTTCCGACCCAGGGATCAAACTTGCATCTCTTACATTTCTTGCATTGCCAGGTGGGTTCTTTACCACTAGCACCACCCGGGAAGCCCGAGGTGCTTCTACTTCTACCACTAGTTCTTTCTTCCTTCTTTCCTCCTTCACTCAGGCTCAGACCTGCATCTTGGTCTGATGGCTCTCCATGTCTTCCTCTTCCCATCTTCTCTCAGAGTCATTTCACCTCATAAAGTTATTGCTTGTTTTATTTCACCAATATGAGAGATATTTTTGATAAGGCTCTAGATCATTAATGGTGGAAAATGGTTATTACAAAAGTGCAGTTACTAGGTTGAGCTAATTTATCAAATTTCAGCCTATGAATTCTAATCTCTTTTGTGTTCTGTCCCTGTCATACGATAAACATTGTTTTCTACTATTTTTCTCCCCTCCACTTTTGTTTAATGGCCATGTAGAAAGAAACCAAACTAAAAACAAAACAAGGTTATTTCTTTTTACAGCTCATCATGAGGGCCACTGTGGTTAATGGAATTAATCAGCAAGTTGCTAATATATGTTAGCATTTCAAACTTAGGAAAGCTTTAAAAACAAAGTATATAGTGTGCTTGCTCCACCGAGCCCTTAATTTCAATTCATGTTTTGATTACATATATATTTAGGAAAGTAAAAATTTAGAAAGCAGAGCATAAGAGAGATCTACATACCTTATTGGTATTTGTATTTATCCCAACAAGAAAAACAAGTTCAGCAAGGAACAGGCTACAGCAGAGATTTTTGTGAATTGTTGTCCTCGTGCTTTGAATTTCACTGAAGAACCAGAAGGTAAAAATGCATAGAGCAAGGCAAATCAGTGAAATAATTATTCCTAGTTGAGTGATCCTTGTAAGAATATTATAATCTTTAATACCCTAAGGGAAAATAATAATACAGCTGTTAAGAGACTTAACTCAGTAGCCTGTCAAAGGAACTGCAACATATAATGAACTTTCTTTTTTGGGGAAACATTAATCAAACTGTTTCTAAAATGTAAAAATACAAATGTGCATTTAGATGAGAAAACTTTGTACTTCTGAATATGCTTAATATTCACAGAACTCTGATATAAATCACATAGCACTTTAACAGTTCTGTAATTAGTGATTTTTTTTCTAATCATAGTATATATTAATATATGGTTTAACAATGTTACCACCATCGGTTTCTTGATATTAGCAAGGCAATTCATTATTGTAATGTGAAAATGGTTAAAGCAGATTTATCAGTGACAAGAATAAGTCTTATTTCTATGCAGTAATTCATTTAAACACATTAAATGAAGGTATCAGAAATGCTGCATAAATAGAATAACAAAATAGTATAGGTGAGAGACTTTGAAATGGGAAAGTTTGGTTTCACTCTAACCAGATGGTTGTATATACATAACAGAGGCACCTTAGTTTATTTAACATTCAGAAAAAAATCACCGTTCATTCAGGAAAAAAAAATCTTTATCACTGACATTACGGTTAGGCAGATTTATTTAGTCACAATAAGAATTTGGTGAATTCTAAGTTTTGTATAGAAATGAGACTGCAATCTAAAGATTACAAAATACAAAATAAAAAAATTATACAATGTAAATGCAAGATATTATGATGTAAAATACATAATCTGAAGCTTTTCACTTTAGTGGGATTTTTCATGTCTAAAATTCTGTGGCATTCTACAGTATTAAAAAACTGTATTTGTCACAGATGTGCTAACACTTATTGACCAGGTATCAGAGATTTAAATGAATCTGTCATCAATAAAATTAAACTTTCAATACAAAGGGAAAAGCCCTTAAAGTTCATGATCCTTTAAAATGTACAAATGGTTCCTAAAAGCAGCATTAAAAACTAAAGTCTGGATAGAAATCTGATATACAACCTACTAGCTATTATAGACTGGTAAATCTTACACTAAAAACAATCAAAGATTTAAACTAGACACGTCATAGAACGCAGGTAAGAAAAGAAAGACTAAAAAAGGTAATGTTGAGATCACATCAATAAATTAAATATGCTATTTACATCCAAAGAACATATAAAAATTATTTATTCTCTTGAACAACATAAAAAACAAGAAAAAAAGCAAAGACAGATTTAGAAACATGAAGTGGGAAACTCCTTACAATAGACGACCCAGAAGACATCAAAATTGCAAAATGTGTCAGGTGGTTACAGCGGCATGAGGTGTGGGTATCATTCGAGGATGTCAGCTCACAGCCCTCTGAAGACCAGCTGCCATTCATGGTGTCAGGTAAGTAGTTCCAGAATGCACACTGACTCTTATATTTATCTGTGGTCTGAAAAAGAGACATTCTACTGATGAGAAAAGAGTCACACATATGATATCATTTCAGTTATATTTAAAATACTATTTTGCATAACAATATAATTAAAACCACGCCTAAAAGGTAAAGCATAAAATCAACACTAATAAGAGAGTGCTGCTGTTGTGTGAAAGAACTGAAGTTTATCCTATGACCATGCTATATTTTATCAATTCTGTTTCATGTAGTTGTGAGAATTATTATCAACTGAGATCACGTAGGGGCTTCCCAGGTGGCTCAGTGATAAACAATCTGCTTGCTAATGCAGGAAATGCAGGAGACGAGGGCTGAACTCCTGAGTCAGGAAGATCCCCTGGAGCAGGAAATGGCAACCTATTCCAGTGTTCTTGTCTGGAAAATTCCATGGACTGAGGAGCCCGACGGGCTACAGGCCATGGGGTCGCAAAGAGTCAGACGCGACTGAGCACTATCATGTATCTTATCTAGAATGGTGCAGGACTATCTTTATTATCTTCAACAAATATTTATTGAGTATGCACTAGTTGTTAGTCATTGATCCAGGGGCTAAAAATAAAACACTGAACAAAACAGAAAAAGTGTATTGCTGAATTTATCTTCTAATGAGAAGATGAGAAATTATTAAATAAACCAGGGAAGTAGGAACAGGATTAATCTTGAGGAGGCTTCTCACAGGAAAAGATGTTTAAGAAAACACTTCAATTAAGTGACAGTGTGAGCCCTAAAGACTGGGGAACAGAGGGTTCTGACAGTTGGAATGGAATACTGAAAAGCTCTGAAGTGAGACTCAACGAACGTTTTCCAGATATATCTAGAAGCCAATGCAGTTCCAGTAATGAGTGAGGTAAAGTGTGGTGAGTGTAAGATCATAGATCACAGAGGCTGATCAAGTAGATTACAGGATGATTGTTCAATATGTAGCAGAGTTCTCCTTATCACATATTAATATTAACTAATCACAGTGCAATACCTGATGAATGTACTGTAAGTTTTAATAAGTTATTCATAGAATGCTATATATCTATGCTAGTTTATCTTATAGAAATAGAAGCTATTTACAATTAGACAACAATTTATAGTTAACCACGTGCTTTCTCACCCACTTTGTTTAATCTGATCCTCCAAAGAGCCTTGTGAAGAGGGTATTGTGTTAAGAGAATAAGATATGCCAAAATTGTATTTAAGACCTGGTAGCTCAGTGGTAAAGAATCCACCTGCCAAGAAGGAGATGTGGGTTCCATTCCTGAGTTTGAAAGATCCCCTGGAGAAGGAAAGGGCGACACACTGCAGTATTCTTGCCTGGGAAATCCCATGGACAGAGGAGCCTGGCAGACTACAGTCCATGGGGTTGCAAAAGAGCTGGGCATGACTTAGTGACTAAACAACAATAACAAATCATTGATAAGTGTAGTAAAACAGAATCAAACATAAATCTTCAGATTAAATATTCATTAAAGAAAATATTGGTGGTGGTTTAGTCATTATTCTGTGTTCAAATCTTACTATCCCATAGACTGAATCCCACCAGGCTCCTTTATCCTTGGGATTCTCCAGGCAAGAACACTGGAGTGGGTGGCCATTTCTTTCTCCAGAGGATCTTCCTGACCCAGGGATCAAATCCAGGGCTCCCCATCGCAGGCAGATTCTTTACTGAGTCAGTAGGGAAGCCCATATGTACACTTCCATGCATAAAATAGTACTGGCTTCTCTGGTGGCTCAGTCGGTAAGGAATATGCCTGCAATGCAGGAGACCCAGGTTTGATCTCTGGGTCGGGAAGAACCCCTGGAGAAGGAAATGGCAACCCCTCAGTATTCTTGCCTGAGAAATCCCACAGAGGGAGGAGCCTGGCCGTCTATAGTCAGGGTCACAAGAGTTGGATACGACTTAGTGACTAAACCAAACTACCAACACATAGGCAAGAAAGAGAAACCAGAGATCAAATTGTCAATATGTGTTAGGTCACAGAAAAAGCAAGAGAATTCCAGAAAAAAACATCTACTTCTGATTCATTGACTACATTGAAGTTTTGACTGTGTGGATCACAATAAACTGTTCAATTCAGTTCAGTGTAGTTCATTTCAGTTGATCAATCGTGTCCGACTCTTTATGACCCCATGAACCGCAGCATGCCAGGCCTCCCTGTCCATCATCAACTCCCGGAGTCCACCCAAACCCATGTCCATTGAGTCGGTGATGCCATCCAACCATCTTTCTCATCCTCCGTCATCCCCTTCTCCTCCTGCTCTCAATCTTTCCCAGCATCAGGGTGTTTTCAAACAAGTCAGCTCTTTGCATCAAGTGGCCAAAGTATTAGAGTTTCAGCTTCAACATCAGTCCTTCCAATGAACACCCAGGACTGATCTCTTTTAGTCCTGGTTGGATCTCCTTGCAGTCCAAGGACTCTCAAGAGTCTTCTCCAATACCAAAATTCAAAAGCATCAATTCTTCTGTGCTCAGCTTTCTTTACATGACCACTGGAAAAACCATAGCCTTCATTAGACAGACCTTTGCTGGCAAAGTAATGTCTCTGCTTTTTAATATGCTATCTAGGTTGGTCATAACTTTCCTTCCAAGGAGTAAACGTCTTTTCATTTCATGGCTGCAGTCACCATCTGCAGTGATTTTGGAGCCCAGAAAAATAAAGTCAGCCACTGTTTCCACTGTTTCCCCATCTATTTCCCATGAAGTGATGGGACTGGATGCCATGATCTTAGTTTTCTGAATGTTGAGCTTTAAGCCAACCTTGTCACTCTCCTCTTTCACTTTCATCAAGAGGCTCTTTAGATCCTCTTCACTTTCTGCCATAAGGGTGGTGTCATCTGCATATCTGAGGTTATTGATATTTCTCCTGGCAATCCTGATTTCAGCTTGGTTTCCTCCAGCCCAGTGTTTCTCATGATGTACTCTGCATATAATTTAAATAAGCAGGGTGACAATATACAGCCTTGATGTATTCCTTTTCCTATTTGGAACCAGTCTGTTGTTTCGTGTCCAGCTCTAACTGTTGCTTCCTGACCTGCATACAGATTTCTCAACAGGCAGGTCAGGTGGTCTGGTATTCAGTTTATTATGATCCACACAGTCAAAGGCTTTGGCATAGTCAATAAAGCTGAAATAAATGTTTTTCTGGAACTCTCTTGCTTTTTCGATGATCCAGCGGATGTTGGCAATTTGATTTCTGGATCCTCTGCCTTTTCTAAAACCAGCTTGAACATCTGGAAGTTCACGGTTCACGTATTGCTAAAGCCTGGCTTGGAGAATTTTGAGCATTACTTTACTAGCATGTGAGATGAGTGTAATTGTGCGGTAGTTTGAGCATTCTTGGGCATTGCCTTTTTTTGGGATTGGAATGAAAACTGACCTTTTCTAGTCCTGTGGCCACTGCTGAGTTTTCCAAAATGCTGGCATATTGAGTGCAGCACTTTCACAGCATCATCTTTCAGGATTTGAAATAGCTCAACTGGAATTCCATCACCTCCACTAGCTTTGTTCATAGTGATGCTTCCTAAGGCTGTGGAAAATTCTTAAAGCGGTAGGAATATCAGACCACCTTACCTGCTTCCTGCAAAACCTCTTTGCAGGTCAAGAAGCAACAGCTGGAATCAGACATGGAACAATAGACTGGTTCCAAATTGAGAATGGAGTATGTCAATGCTGTATACTGTTACTCTGCTTATTTAACTTATATGCAGAGTACATCATGTGAAATGCCGGGCTGCACAAAGCACAAGATTTCTGGGAGAAATATCAATAACCTCCAATATGCAGATGACACCACCCTTATGGCAGAAATTGAAGAATTAAAGAGCCTCATGATGAAGGTAAAAGAGGAGAGTAAAAGAGCTGGCTTAAAACTCAACATTCAGAAAGCTAAGATCAAGGTATCCAGTCCCATCACTTCATGACAAATAGATGGGGTAACAATGGAAATAGTGAGAGATTTTATTTTGGGGGGCTCCCAAATCACTGCAGATGGTTTTTGCAGCCATGAAATTAAAAGACATTTGCCGCTTGGAAGAAAAGCTGAGAAACCTAAACAGCGTATTGAAAAGCAGAGACATTGCTTTGCCAAGGACCATCTCGTCAAAGCTATGGTTTTTCCAGTAGTCATTTACGATGTGAGAGTTGGACTATAAAGAAAGCTCAGTGCCGAAGTGCTGATGATTTTGAACTGTGGTGTTGGCGGAGACTCTTGAGGGTCTCTTAGACAGCAAGGAGATCAAACCAGTCACTCCTAAAAGAAATAAACTCTGAATATTCATTGAAAGGACTGATACTGAAACTGAAGCTCCAGTACTTTGGCTGCCTGATGTGAAGAACTGACTCATTAGAAAAGACCCTGATGCTGGGAAAGATTGAAGGCAGGTGAAGAAGGGGATGACAGCGGATGAGATGGCATCATCACCGACTCAATGGACATAAGTTTGAGCAAGCTCTGGGAGACAGTGAAGGACAGGGAAGCCTGTCATGATGCAGTCCATGGGGTTGCAAAGAGTCAGACATGCACTGAGTAACTGAACAATAACAGCAAATATGTAAAATAGCTACTGGGAAACTGCTGTATAGCACAGGGAGCTCAGCTGAATGCTTTGGATGACCTAGATGGGTAGGATGGGGGGTGGCATGGAAGGGAGCTTCAAGAGGGAGGGAAATTTATACATATATAGCTGATTCACTTTATTATACAGAAGAAACTAATACAATATTGTAAAGCAATTATACCCCAATTAAAATAGCAAAGAAAAACCATGAGACCATGTAAAAGAACAATATTTTTTTCCCTAGGATCAAAAGGTCATTTGCATTTAGTATCTGAATATATCTAAACTTAATTTCCATTCTTAAAACATTTCACACCTCCTTTCTCCCTCAACAGAATGCCTATCGATGTTTAGGTCTGAGCTACTAGTTATTTGGATTTTCTATACACTTTAGTTTCTCTCTGCATCGGACATCTTTCTTTACAGTGCTACACCTGGACTGTATGTATGCACATTTAGTGGTCCCCTGATAGCCACAGGTGACTGATTCCAGGACTCCTGTGCATCCTGAAAACCACAGATGCTCGAGTGACTTCCAGAGAATAGTGTTTGCCTCTTATTTATGCACATCTTCTCATATATTTTAAAACATCTCTAGATTACTTATACAATAAAATGAAAATGCTATGTAAATAACTGATAGCCTGCAGTAAATTCAAGTTTTGCTTTTGGAACTTTCTGGAATTTTTTCCCCTCAAATATTTTCCATCTGTGTTTGGTTGAATTCATGGATGTGGAACCTGTGGATATGGAAGGCTGACTATATGTTCTTTGAGTCCCCTGTTTCCCATAAACATGCAAATACAATTTTCAATTTGCATGACAACCTTGCCCAGCTTCAAGGTTCTCTAAATGGAGCTTCTGAGGCACTTTAATCATGTACTAGGACTGAAATTCAATTGAAAGCCCAAGAAACCATCAATGGTATGCAGCAAACAATATGATTTCATGTTTTCCCGTTCACTTTTAGGTCTATTAAAAAACATAAATGCTTGGTTATTTTTAATCATTTTTTTTTCATTGTATGGTTTTAATTATACATGGATTTGAAAAAAGATTTCGAATAATGATCAAAGAGTAAAGTGGTCTCAGATAATTTCTTTAGGAAAAAATATTATGAACTTCTCTATGATTTCACTGTAATCAGCACCCAAATCCCTCCAAATATTGTTTTATATGACAATTATTAACCAAACATTTCCCTCATTACAAAAGTAATATTTGTCTCTTTGATATGTTTTTATAACTTATTCCTTGAAGGTACAGAGATTTCTAAAATGAACAATGCACTTTTAAAACTAAAATTTAGTTTAATTTCAGAGATCAAATATATAAAATTCCTTGGTATTCATTAGAAAGTCTAAAAAGCACTGAAAGTACCAAGATATTTTTATTTATTTTTAGCTACACAGTTTTTTAATTGTTATCATTTTATTTATTAATATTTTTGGCTGTGACGGATCTTCACTGCTGTATGGGCTTTCTCTACTTTCAGCAAGCAGGCGCTATTCTTTAGCTGCCTTGTGTGAGCTTCTCCTTGCAGTGGCTTCTCTAGTTGCAGAGCATGGGCTCTAGGATGTGGGCTTCAGTAGTTGGGAGCATGTGGGCTCAACAGTTGCATTTCCTGGGCTCTAGAGCACAGCCTCAATAGTTGAGGTGCACGTGCTTAGGTGCTCTGTGGTATGTGGGATCTTCCCAGACCAGGGATTGAACCCTCGTCTCCTGTATTGGCAGGCAAATTCTAAGCCACCGGGGAAGCCCCCAAAATAGTTTATAGAAAAATTAGCTGAAATCACTTTACTCTTTTAATTTGATTTTGAATTTGTAGGTTTAAACTCAAGAATTCACATACAATTAAAGTGACACAACCAAAAAAAAAAAAAAACTCATTTCTTTGAATGTTTCACAATACTAATCAATAGTCACTGGAATTTCAACTTACCTTTATGTGACTTAATGTAAATGTTACTTGTTCAAGTTCATATAATGTGGGTGGGTTTGAGCTAATTGAGAGTGAAATTACTGAAGAGATGACTCTTCCCTCTTCTTCAGCTTTATCGTAACTTTGAGGTTCCAGTAAGTTGTCGGATGATGAAAACAGAGGACCAATGCTCTTATAATATAAAAATGCAACTGCAACACTGCCTGTCAATCAAATAAAGGTATTCAGAAAAATTCTTAAAATAAACATAAAAGAGGCAGTTATACACATTCCCACATACTGAAATGTGGGTCTTATTATATCTACGCTCACATCATCAACCAATATTAAAACAGGTTCTCTGACCTCTATGACTCTGAGCATGGACTGTAGCATCTCCTTGGCACAAATTATAGTTAGGAGAAATTTTGTCCTATATAAATTTACAGCCAAGTGCTGAGTAAGAACCAAGGTATTAAGTATACTTACTTGAAAAATAAAATCTTGACTTACTACTTTGCTGGGCAAGTGTATGGATTAGAAAGATACTGTTAAAAAATTACAGTATAACAAAAAAGATTTATAGTGCTAAGAAAGTTTATAACTGAAGAGTTGTGAGATGCCACTGAGTTCAATCTCATGCCCACTGAAATGTTTCCTATTTAAATTGATGACATATGCAGTCTCAGGGTAGGGAATTTATTGTCTTTCAAGGCAGCCATTTATCCACACCCTCATACTCCCCAGATGCAGCACATCAGCACATAACCCAATACTAGGAATGTTACCAGATCAGTCCATACTATCTCATGACTATTTTTTCCTTAGCCTGGACTCTGCACCTACTTTACCAGATCTCAAATTGCCTCAGTTTTTGTAGCAATTCATTATCACTGATATTAATTGTGTGAACAACTCAACATCAGCATCTATTGTCTTTTAAAATTCCTATTTTCACTTAGGTCATGTAACTGCTGTATAGAATAATAGACAGTAAATTGAGGAATTTATATTCAGAATTTATTTATTTAGAAATAGAAGTTCTGGTTTTAGTCACTGCTTATACTTGTCTGTCCCTGTGTAAACTTGAACATTCTCATGTAAAACATCGTGAGTGAACAGTGATATTCCCCCTGGCTATTTACTTGGATAAGGTGGAGACCATGTACTGTCATTATATGAGAGAGCTGTCTGTAAAATTTAAGATGCTATATTAAGATGATTATTGCATACTTATTAACTGGAAACATTATACGCTTGCTTTGATGCTTAAACAACTTAGGAATAACTCTATCATATTCGTTTCCTCAAATTTGTGACACCAGTAAATAATCTGAAAAGCACAAAATAATCACAATCATTAATACAAATGTTGACAATACCATCAAAAACAAAGGATTGTGATACAAAGCTGGAACTCTCCAAATCACAATGTATTTAATATATTTATTAGTAAATAGTATTCTTTGGAAATCATTATGTGAGCAAGAAGTTGCAAAAATATATCACTATGTTTTCTATCTCAGTCTAGAAAGGTACCAAAGACACCGCAAAGAGTCTTGCTGACATTCAGATACGTTACATGTTTTCCTAAACTGTCAGCTCAGAGAAATGTTAGTATACCATGTTTGAGCTAGTGAAATTATGATGGCTCTAGGAGATTGGCAGCTAACCCAGCATTTGCTATGGACAGACCTGGGTCAGAAGCAGAACCTGGAAATCTCTTAGGTGAACCTGACCTAGTCCAGTTGATGAACAAGTTCATACAAAAGCAACTTCTCAGAGATTGTAGAAGGGGATGGTTCAAAATCAAATGAAGCAGCATAAAGATAACATGGATTTAAAACTATGAATCACTCCTATCTTTTTTAAAGAAAACTATTTTTTAACATCAATTTTGAGTAAAAGAAGATGCATACCACATAGAATGGTTCAAAATAACTTTTTAATTTTTTTCTGAATATAGTTTTAATATTTGTTCATTTTATCATTTGGAACCTATTTTAATTTCCTATTTTAATTTTAATTCCCCACTAATTTTAGGCCTGATCTGGCTTTTAATTTTCATATCAGTTCAGTATCTATTTTTGTAAACTAGTTCATTCATTAACAACAGACACCAAAATTCAGTACATAAAAAATACTAAAAATCCATCTGTGCCTCCTGTATTTTCCTACTGATGACATTATGCCACTTTTAACTAATGCATGTTTTCATTAACGGATTTTGTCAATAAATGAATAATTGCATGTAGACACCACTGAATGGGTTTGATCAGTTTGTTACACTTGTCCTTCTTTTAAAGATTCAACCTTGAGGAAAACAAATTTTCTTCCTCTGCATTTTTGAGAGCCAGTATTACTGTCCCTTTCAAATGTCAGAGTTTGCATGCATGATTATGAAATATAACAAACCTATCGTACACTCAGGATCTCTTTGAGATATTAATTCCATGACAATTTTATCATCTGTCACTATGATAAGTATTTTCAATGTCTTTATTCTCAGTTTCTAAATCCTACTCAAATTGTCTTTGAAAATACAACAGTTTAACACATTCCTTGGATTTGCTCCTAAATATTATGTGTGTGCTTGGTTAATCAGAATATGATATAATGGGGTAAGAACCATGGGTTCAATGGCAGTATGGCTTAGTTATTTTTGCTTTTTTATGGCCATCTGTTCCCTACTTTTGAATAAAAAATGACAAGAAAAAAATTGGGAGGATATCAATGGATTAGAAAAACATTTCCCATTAGTGCTGTAAACATTTTTTTTAAAGATATTTTTTCTGAGAATGAAAGCACAAACTGCTTTTTAACAATAAAGACAATGTAATTTTTTAAAATAAAATGATGTCTATAAAGTGACATATGTGTATTATTACATATATTTTCCATTTTATGTATGATCACCTATACTTGCTTTGAGAAAATATTATAATCATGCTTTCCCTAGGTTATATATTTTGACCTATATGAGAACAACAACAATATTTCTATTATCAACAGGGTTGTTACTTTTTTTTTTTTCTAAGTGTATTGTACTGAGGACAGATAAATGGTTAAACTAGAAAAGCAGCTGCTAGCTTGTCTGGTTAGGTGACAAGGAAAACCTGTTCAGGTCTGATTTCTACGTTAACTCCTTCCCTTCAAGTTTTAGTTCTGTATTATCTGTTACATATATAGAGACAAATCCATTAACTTCTTGTTCTTTAGTTTTATTGTCCATAAAATGAGGATATTAGTTAGATAATTATAAAGCCATCTGCTAGTACTAGCACTCTTGGATCACATTTCTTAAGAAACCCTGCCTTTGGTTTAGTTGAAGAGTTACTGTACGAAGACTAAGAAATGAACAGAAGAGAAATTCAAGCTTAAACAGTAACTTTCTGCCTTTTCTGAAAACTATTTCTATTCTTCTTCCTCACCTAATCCCAAATTCAGGCTCACAATGAGGAATATGAAGGATTTCTGAAGAAGAACTATTAAAAGGACTTTATGAAAATTATAGCATCTACTGACTACTGCAAAATGAGGAATAAAACGACAATTCCTTTGTATATTTCCACTGGGATCCTAACAATATCAGACAATTACAGATTTGGAGGATCAAGGACAAGAAGGATCTAGATATGAGCTAAAATTCTCCCCAGGTATTTTTATCATAATAAAAATATCAAATACAAATACAGAATTTCTATGTATAAACATATTTTTCTATAGAAAACCACACATGTTATAAGCACATATGATACAAGCAAATGTATGGTATTTACTGCAAAACATTGAAATATTGTTTATAAGCTTGTCAAAGTCCTACCATTTGAATCATATGCAGTTTTTCTCTTTGGAAATATCTTTATATTATCTCCGTCCATATTCATATGCGGATGAATATATTTTATGTGATGTGAATCAAAAAAGAAAGCTTTGAGAGCTGAAACAAAAATATGAAAATAATAAATTATCTGAAATTAGTTTAATTAACATATTTAGAGAGAACTTGATCTATCATTATTGTATTTCAACTCTTAATTACATCAGGTAGAATGAATGTATTCTGAACATGACGTCTAGACATTATAATTTGTATTTAAAAATCTGATTCAAGTTTATAGTTTTTTTATTACACTACAGCATTCATCGTTTAATTCTACCTCTATTAATAAAAGAAAATATGTACACAAAGAAGCTATAAATCATAATTACTAAAGCAGACAAGAAATTACAATGTATTAGAGGATTATATCTACAACATAACTTATTATATACAGAGTGACTGAATTAAATTCTTGAGTGATAATTTCCTTACCTGTGCCTAGTCACCTTTTCATGAATGGATATAGAAATTTAAGCTTCTATATATGAGTCACAACGCTTGTTATCTTAATTTTGAGTAACTGGTGAATCCTGATGACATAATGATTTTTGTATATATACTACTGCACAGCAGGATGCTGCTGCTGCTGCTGCTAAGTCGCCTCAGTCGTGTCCGACTCTGTGCGACCCCATAGACGGCAGCCCACCAAGCTCCCCTGTCCCTGGGATTCTCCAGGCAAGAACACTGGAGTGGGTTGCCATTTCCTTCTCCAATGCATGAAAGTGAAAAGTGAAAGGGAAGACGCTCAGTCGTATCCGACTCTTAGTGACCCCATGGACTGCAGCCCACCAGGCTCCTCCGTCCATGTGATTTTCCAGGCAAGAGTACTGGAGTGGGGTGTCATTGCAGAATAATATCCAGAAAATACAATAGGGGTGTATGCGATGATTATTTCAGAAAGTGTACCTTGTTGCCTCAGAACAACTTTACAGGCAACCTCATTTTGATCCAGATTCTTAAAAGGGTCAAGCATGAGATTTCATAAAGCAGGAAACATTCTAATTTGCTATGTTAATTGTTTTATATTACTGAAAGGCAAAGGATTCCTAATGAGAAATTAAAATATACTACATTCATGACAAAGATATATGCCCAAAGGATTTCAATGTTAAAAATAAGAATCAGATTATTGAAGAAATAATAAAAATTATGCTTGTGAAATGGTGTTAGAAGTCAGGACGGCATTAACTTTAGGGGTCAGGGAGTGGTTGGCAAGGTGGGTGAGGGATCTTCTGAGGCTCATTTTGTGAAAATTCATCAACTTATATTCATTTGATAAGTACATTTGTCTTTATATGGGTTATAATTAAATAAAAATTTGACTTTAAATATATTACATCCAGAAAATCTATTTATACTATCACTGGTCCAGACAGATCCTGCCAAGTCATGAGATGACAAGGAAGTAAGGTTCTCTGAACATTTAAATGATAAACAGTTCAGAAATAGGAAAAGGTGAAGGTTGCAAGTAGGAGACAAATCTCATGCATTCATCCTTTTTATTCAAACTCCATTCATACCCATTCTTGTGCTATGCATCATCATTCATGTCTGCACTGATAAACAACTGCCAATTTAATTAACAGCAGTTTAGATACTTTTCATCTCTTTTGAGAATGGCTTCTTTGGAAAACACTATTGCCATGAATTTGACCTTGACTTCTTACCTATATCACTTGAATTAGTATCAAACTGAGTGGTCTTTTGAAAGTTCTGAGATATCCTTAAGGTAGCCTGCTCAGCAGTATGTATCAGTTTTGTAAGATGAGTTCTTCTCTGATTTGTAGACAACTTGTCCCAAACTGTAACTGTATCCTTTTGAACAAAATTATTCAGAGTTTTTACAAATTCCTGTTGAAAAAAAAGTGTACCTTTTAAAAATGTTGGAATCTTACATTAATCACAGATGTAAGGAAACTTTTAAACGTATATTGAGTTAAAGCTCAACATACTTACAGTAAGAGTTGAATTAGAAGAGGTGTCCTTGGCTGAATTCATGCTGTTTATGAATAATGGGGATGATTCAGCTAATACTTCTGTATATGTAATTATATCCATCGGTGAAAGATCTTTCAAAGAATTTCTATAGACTTCTCGTAGCAAAGCCACAGGTTCTTCTATGTGTCTAATCTGAACAAATACGAGTCCAGAAAAAGAAAACCAGCTTAAAGCACTACTGGATCTTTGCAAGAATAGAGGTTACATGTTAAATATATTGTTTTTCACTCCTACACATAAGCTATCAGACTACAACTAAACCCTAACATGAAGCAATGAAACCTGAAATTATTTACAAAGGATTAGCAAATAGCTTAAAAAGCATAGAAGTTACTTCAGAAAAGCAATGTAAATTTGAATTTATCATTTTAAATTAGCTTTTAAAATATATAATAAATTATGACTTAATTTGAATTAGGTTTTAGTAAACCAGAAAATTTTTTCACATGATAAAATGGTAATTTGCTTTACCTGATTACTAATGAGTCATGCTGAAACTCACTTCTAATCATAAGACAATAATTTCATGGACGTCTTACACTTTGAAATAGTATTACTTTGGTGTACAAAATCTAATTGCATTCAACTATGTCTCCTAAAAATGTGGAAATGGGCTGTGATGAAAATGTGTTTTTACTATTTTATCCATCAAATTTCTTAACACGGTGAAATAACTTGCCAGTGTACAGAATAGTGAAAAAGTAACTTACATTAAATATATGTCTTCTTTAGTATTTTGGGGATTTTCAAATTAATCCTGTCTGACACCCAAACAAAATACTTGGATCTCTATATGTAAATATTTTCAACTCTACATGAAGATCAACTGTTTGTTACTCTTAAAAAATGTGCCTTTGGAAAGATTTTAACTGAAACCAAAATGTCAAAACAGAATAAAATTTAATTCAACTCTTTTACTCACTTTTGTTAAAGTTTTATTAATATTTTCGGCAATACAGGCATTATCTAAATGGCAGTCTGGATTCACAATTTCTGTAGAAAAAAATAGTTATGTATTAATTTTCAAAAAGATATTTTCCCTAAGATAATTATATTGATTCCAAAGATTTTGCTCACTTATTTAGACATTAACAGCACATTCTTAACATTTGAGTGTTAGTTTTATTTATTCATGAAAGTTCATTTATTTAAAATATTTTTCATTATTATTTTTTAAGTTTTACTCGTCATAAAAATTCACTTATTTTTATTCATTAAAATGCAAACTATTTTATGGAAAATAGAAAATTATAGTTACTGAAAGGAAATAGGGTATACGGGATCAGTGGTAAAGAACCCGCCTACCAGTGCAGGAGATGGGGTTTGATCCCTGGGTTGGGAAGAGCCCCTGGAGAAAGAAATGACAACTCACTCCAGTGTTTTCGCCTGGGAAACCCCATGGACAGAAGGAGTCTGGCAGGCTACAGTGCATTGAGTCACAAGAGTTGGACACGACTTAGTGACTAAACAACAATTACATAAAACATGTGATCTACATCTGCCATTAAATAAAACATCTTCCATTATTTCATTTTATAGATAAAGGACTATTGGCATGTTTCTTGAAAGGTGTAGCTCTTTGATATTTCACAACTATGCAGTCATATTTTATTCAGTGCTTTAAGATTTTGTTTTTTGATGTGGACCATTTTTAAAGTCTTTGTTGAATTTGTTACTGGTGGCTCAGCTGGTAAAGAATCCACCTACAATGCGGGAGACCTGGATTTGATCCCTCGGTTGGGAAGATCGCCTGGAGAAGTGAAAGGCTACCCACTCCAGTATTCTGGCCTGGAGAATTCCATGGACTATATAGACCATGGGGTTGTAAAGAGTTGGACATGACTGAGTGACTTTCACTTTTTTGGCTGTAAGGCATGTGGGATCTTAGTTTCTCAACCAGGAATTGAACTTGCACCCCCCTGTATTGGAAGGTGAAGTATTAACCACTGGACCACCAGAGAAGTCCCCATAATGCTTTGATAACATATAAAATTAAATAGCATATTTATTTTGGCAATAAATACTATCAATAGGTGTAAACAGTGATTTCCTGTGGATGTCTAATAACCTTCCCTGCAGGAACAGTTAGAGCCACCATTAATTTTTTTACACACTGCATGATCACCACAGGCAAATGATTCACTGTCCTCATCAATATCTGGAAATATTTGAAAAATAAAGATTTTAATCTAGTGCTCATATAGTTGCTACTTTGTTGATAATAGTATTACATACTGTTAGTAATTTCATATCAAATTACATAAGAAAGCAAGAAAAGTGCCATCATCTGGAAAAGGACAGGGCAAACTTAAGCTGCATATATTTTCAGCTTTCTTTTGGTCAATCCATTTTGACAGTATATTGAAAATGTTATTCATAGACCAACACTTGAATTGCTTTCTGAACAGCAGGATTCATCAGAAAAATTATTAAGTCATAATTTCCATTATTGATGGTGCAATGTTTATTCCTAATAAATAAAAATCTAATTTCAAAAATACATTTAGAAACAAACATTCTTTGTTTTCTAGTGTTAAACTGATTGTACAACTCAGTTTAGAATAATCTGGAAAGCAAAAAAAAAGAGTAGCCCATTTTCTTTCCAAAGCCTCATTTTTCCATATGTGTATGCTAAGTTGCTTCAGTTCAGTTCAGTCACTCTTTGCGACCCCATGAACCGTAGCACGCCAGGCCTCCCTGTCCATCACCAACTCCTGGAGTCCACCCAAACTCCATTGAGTCGGTGATGCCATTCAACCATCTCATACTCCGTCATCCCCTTCTCCTCCTGCCCTCAATCTTTCCCAGCATCAGGGTCTTTTCCAATGAGTCAGCTCTTCGCATCAGGTGGCCAAAGTATTGGAGTTTCACCTTCAACATCAGTCCTTCCAATGAACACACAAGATTGATATCCTTTAGGATGGACTGGTTGGATTTCCTTGCAGTCCAAGGGATTCCCAAGAGTCTTCTCCAACACCACAGTTCAAAAGCATCAATTCTTTGGTGCTCAGCTTTCGTTATAGTCCAACTCTCACATCCATACATGACCACTGGAAAAAACATAGCCTTGACTAGATGGACCTTTGTTGGCAAGTAAAGTCTGACACTGTTTCCACTGTTTCCCCATCTATTTACCGTGAAGTGATGGGACCAGATGCCATGATCTTAGTTTTCTGAATGTTGAGCTTTAAGCCAACTTTTTTACTCTCCTCTTTCAGTTTCAACAAGAGGTTCTTTAGTTCTTCTTCACTTTCTGCTATAAGGGTGGTGTCATCTGCATATCTGACATTATTGATATTTCTCCCAGCAATCTTGATTCCAGCTTGTGCTTCATCCAGCCCAGCATTTCTCATGATGTATGCTGCATATAAGTTAAATAAGCAGGGTGACAATATATAGCCTTGACATACTCCTTTTCCTATTTGAAACCAGTCTGTTGTTCCATGTCCAGTTCTAACTGTTGCTTCCTGACCTGCATACAGGTTTCTCAAGAGGCAGGTCAGGTGGTCTGGTATTCCCATCTCTTGAAGAATTTTCTACAATTTATTGTGATCCACACAGTCAAAGGCTTTGGCATAGTTACTAAAGCAGATACAGATGGTTTCCTGGAACTCGCTTGCTTGCTTTTTCAATGATCCAGTGGATGTTGGCAATTTTATCTCTGGTTCCTCTGCCTTTTCTAAAACCAGCTTGAACATCTGCAAGTTCACAGTTCATGTATTGCTGAAGCCTGGCTTGGAGAAATTTGAGCATTACTTTACTAGCGTGTGAGATGAGTGCAATTGTGTGGTAGTTTGAGCATTCTTTGGCATTGCCTTTCTTTGGGATTGAAATGAAAACTGACCTTTTCCAGTCCTGTGGCCACTGCCGAGTTTTCCAAATTTGCTGGCATATTGAGTGCAGCACTTTCATAGCGTTATCTTTCAGGATTTGAAATAGCTCTACTGGAATTCCATCATCTCCACTAGCTTTGTTTGTAGTGATGCTTCCTAAGGCCCACTTGACTTCACATTCCAGGATGTCTGGCTCTAGGTGAGTGATCACACCATCGTGATTATCTGGGTCATAAAGATCTTTTTTGTACAGTTCTTCTGTATATTCTTGCTACCTCTTCTTAATATCTTCTGCTTCTGTTAGGTCCATACCATTTCTGTCCTTTATTGAGCCCACCTTTGCATGAAATGTTCCCTTGGTATCTCTGATTTTCTTGAAGTGATCTCTAGTCTTTCCCATTCTATTGTTTTCCTCTATTTCTTCGCATTGATCTCTGAGGAACGCTTTCTTATCTCCCCTTGCTATTCTTTGGAACTCAAAGCATTCAAATGGGTATATCTTTCCTTTTCTCCTTTGCTTTTCACTTCCTTTCTTTTCACAGCTATTTGTAAGGCCTCCTCAGACAGCCATTTTGCTTTTTTGCATTTCTTTTTCTTGGGGATGGTCATGATTCCTGTCTCCTATACAATATCAGGTACCTCTATCCATAGTTCATCAGCCACTCTGTCTATCAGATCTAGTCCCTTAAATCTATTTCTCACTTCCACTGTATAGTCATAAGGGATTTGTGTCCAACTCTTTCCGACTCAATGGACTGCAGCCCTACAGGCTCCTCAGTCCATGAGATTCTTCAGGCAAGAATACTGGAATGGGTTGCCATTTTATACTCCAGGAGATCTTCCCAACTCAGGGGTTGAACCCATATTTCTTATGCCTCCTGCATTGGCAAGGAGGCTTCTTTACTGCTAGCATCATCTGGGAAGCCCCTCATTTTTTCCGTATAAGTTAACCGAAAAAATTAAGATGTAGCAGAATGTGTGATTCAGTGTCCTTAAAATCTTATCAAAACTTATAACTTTAGTTCAGGGTATATTTTGCCATCATTCTTAATATATAGTCATCATAGATAAAGTAACAAATTGTACAGAATTAAGTTTTAGATTTTCAGTATATATCAAAGCTACAATATAAGTGGTAGGTTATAAACTCACATAATTTATATTCTTAATTTAAAATTTTACATACTATAGTGAAGAGTGAAATATATCTTAAAATTATAAATACAGTATAAATACTCTGCCAGTGGGCAAAGTTCCAATATGGGATGATTCCAAGGGACTGAATAGTCCAGATAATTACCTTAAACTAATGCAGAAATTTCTGTGCTCCTAAGTCTAGCTCTGATATCTTGGAGCTACTCCATGTTAGAGAATAAGTCTGTAATTCTGAATATATAATTTGAGTTTTTAAAAACTAATAGAGTGGCACAATACTGTTTGCCTTTTTATAAAGGGAGAGTGCTCAAGATCCAATTAAAATGTCATCTCACTAGATATATAAAATGTAGCTGATCCAAATTTCTCATTTTAAAAATGCAAAAATGGTATAAACACCACCCCCCTCACCCCCATTAAATCTCACACCACCAGGCAGTAAGTTTCGCCTGTTCTTAAAGAAATTTCCATTTGCTAAAAAAGTGATGGTACTGTATTTAAGAAGATGATTAGCGGGCCTGGAAAAGCAGTAGAAAATGCCTCGTTCTTCTGCCAAGGCTATATGGTCGTGATGTGTCTGTGTGTGCTCATTCAGTCAGTCATGTCTGACTTTTGGCAGCTGTGTGGACTGTAACCCACCAAGCTCCTCTGTCCATGGAATATTCCAGACAAGAATACTGCAGTGGGTTGCCATTCCCTCCTCCAGGGGGTCTTCCAGACCCAGGGCCTGACCCACATCTCCTGCATTCCTGCTTTGGCAGGCGATTCTTTACCACTGTGCCACCTGGCAAATCCCCGGCCATGATCTGTATTACCCAGCTATCCAGTCCTCTACTTTTAAAGGAATAAATGCTGCCCTAGCACCTTCACTCTCTTTCTGAATTTCTATACACATGTAATCATAAACTGTCACTTCACACACACATACACACACACACACACACACACGACAGAAATAAAGGAGGGGTGACAGCTGTTGGCTGTTGAGAATCATTAGGGAAAACTTTCCAGTTTGGGCTGAAGTAAAGATGCTAGTGGACAACAGACTAGAATTAATATTTTTCATGAAATCAAGAAGTGAGAAAAAATAAAAGAAAACAAAAGACTAGTTTTTTTTGGAGCAGTGTTGAATAAATTATTTGTGTAGCACCCAAATGAGGATAGTATCCCAATGAAGGTGTGAAGAGATTCATGAAGTATCATAAACAGAATAATTCACTTCACAGGAAAGAAAGCTATGTTCTCTGAAGACTCTTATTTCACATTTTCAGATGCCATCTATGGTTAATTGGAAACGAAGTGTTGATTTCTCTCAATTTCAAAATCATTTAGAAAGGTGCAACTTTTCTTGGGAACTTTATCCCAAATCCAATCTCTGAACAACATACTGATTTTAACTTTGCAAATGCCATTTTCATCCTCCCTCATGCCTTTGGACATAAGTGTACACAGTCTTGGGGTTCCCTGGTGGCTCAGACAGGATCATTGCTCTTAATGGTTTCAGCTTTCCCCCGTGTATTCTATACACCCTCTGGTCCTTATTTTGGGTTCTCTGCTATGGTTTCAGCTCTCCCAGCACCCACTCAGCTGTTTGCTATCCCAGCATGTCAGCCTTGGACCAACTAAAGCCTTTCAACTTCTGAATTCACCAAGTGACAGAATGTTAATCTTAAAAAGAATGAGGTCATACCCTAGGAGATGAATATTTGAAATTAGGATTATGTAAATTTTATATTCTGACTCCAAATATTCTAGAAGAATATTAATCACCCTACCAAAGATATGTTTTTCAAACCTTCATTACCCCATCAAAGACATGTTTTCTGAACTATTTATACTTTCCTTGTTTACATTATTGTTCCCCTAGCTTTTTACTAAAATGTAGATATTAAGTTTGCTATCCTTCTCACTCTGGGCCTCAGTAGTAGAACCTACTGAGTTTAACGTAGTGATGGAGTGTATGACCACCACAACTGGCTGTGTGACAGGACAGTCAAGGAGCTTCCACTATCCTTAGAATATCACTCTGTACCTCCTTGCTACCTAGTAGTATGAAAAGATTCATAAAATACTGAAAAAGTATCTCATGCTCAAATAGGATAAAACTGGCTTAGACAAAATAAGTGTGACTGCCATTTTATATCACAGCCCACAATAATATCTCTTGCAATTTCTTGCAGGACCTAGGATCTATATAAAACCAGTATGTATCCTCCTTCCTATAGGTAAAGGTCCTGTGGAAGACCTTAATTCAAATCCTGACTCTAATATTCATTAGCTCTATGACCCTGGGTGGTACCATAAAATACCCTTAACTCAAAAGGGTTCTTTTTCATAACAAATGAGGAAATGTATGTAAAGGTGTTTGGAGGGGTGCCTAAGATACAGTAGGTGCCTGATATTGTAACTGAGAATCAGGTTCAGTGATTCTATTCAGATTGTGTGTTTTCTTAATAGCATAAACCCTGTGAATATGTAGGTTTAGAGAAAACACAATGATAATGAGTGTCTTATTAAATTGCCATGTTTTGATACTCTCTAGAGCTGTAAAAAAGCACCCTTTCCCCCATTTTAATGAAGGATAAATTGTTGCCATATAATTATTTCAACTTGGCTAGAACTGACAAGCTGTATTTAATAAGTGATCCACTTTTTCCATTACCAAACTAACACTCAGCTTAACACCAATAACTTGATTTCACTAAATGTAAGTATGTCATAATATGCACTTCCTTATTCTGCAAATCAAAAAATTCATTTGCTTTTTCATTAATACAATTATGCTTGTTTTTCTTGTCTACAATGAGCCAAACCAGCAGCATTTTATCATAATTGTCTTTCAAAGCGTGATTGTATGATTGCTTTAATTTTCATAATTTTCATCAATACCTGAATTTTCTAATGTTGTGTAACTCACAGACTGCAAAAAAAAAAAAAGATAAAATGTTCAATTACTGGAAGTAATTTGCAAAGACAAAATTGAATTTTAATATTATTCAAAGCCAGAAAAAAAAAAAAACTATCAGAGTACCTAAGACAACAGGACATAAAAAAATGACAAGTAGTAAAAACTGCTCTTATGAACACAGAAAACATGAAGTCCTTGGGTTCTACTCATTTGGTTTTGGAAGGCCATACTACTGAATGCTTCAGTTTCCCCACGTGTGAACAATGTCTCTTGGGAACTGGGCACCAGAAGTTCTATTTTACTGTGATTCCAAGGAGAAGAAAAATAGGAATGATGCTCAATCTCACTCAAAGCCTTCTCCAACAAGATTATTCATCTGTTTAAAAAAGTATTTCAAAAGACTAAAGAATTTTGCTTGGGTAATTTTTTGTCCTGTACTGGAGGTTTTCCTTATATATTTATAGATGTTCTTAATGACTATAATTGGGCTTTCCAGGTGGCACTAGTGGTAAAGAACTCACCTACCAATGCAGGAGATGCAATCCCTGGGTCGGGAAGATCCCCGGGGGTTGGCATAGCAACCCACTCCAGTATTCTTGCCTGGAGAATCCACATGGACAGAGGAACCTGCTGGGCTAAGAGCTGGACACAACTGAAGTGACTTAGCAAGCATGCAATCACTATAATTACCAGATATGTCAAATTCAAGGATTAGCTAAATTTTCAACTCATAAGCAATACACTACAAGGTGAAACACTAAGGTAAAAAGAAAACAGAATTATGCTTCTCTGTTCAAATTACCTGAAGATTATCATAGTTAACAATGAAAATTACTACAGGACTGGGAAAAAAAAAACAGAAACAGTTTCTTTGCTTCTGAGAAAAGCTTAATCTTTCAGGACAACAAAATTGGTGAGAATAACAACTTTGCAGAGAAAGATTTTTTTCATTGAATGATCCGTCAAACAAAACAGGTGGAAACTGGAGGACTCAATATTGGATGGTATGCCTGGTAAGTTGCTTTAATTGTGTCCGACTCTGTGACCCTATGAACTGTAGCTCACAGGATATTGGATATTGAGTTTTAATCTAAGTTATAGTGTTTACTGAGTTCTTAAAATAGCTAAAAGGAGAATTAGCAAAAATATAGGGCTCTTCCACAGTATCTCAACAATAACTGAGTATTGGGAAGAAGTCTTAAATTACCAATGTATTCAGTTTAGTCGCTCAGTCGTGTCCAACTCTTTGGAACCCCATGGACTGCAACATGCAGGCTTCCCTGTCCATCACCAACTCCCGGAGTTTACCCCAACTCATGTCCGTTGAGTCGGTGATGCCATCCAACTTCTCATCCTCTGTTGTCCTCTTCTCCTCCTGCCTTCAAACTTTTCCAGCATCAGGGTCTTTTCCAATGAGTTGGTTCTTCTCATCAGGTGGCCAAAGTATTGGAGTTTCACCTTCAACATCAGTCCTTCCAATGAATATTCAGGACTGATTTCCTTTAGGATGGACTGGTTGGGTCTCCTTGCAGTCCAAGGGACTCTCAAGAGTCTTCTCCAACACCACAGTTCAAAAGCATCAATTCTTTGGCGCTCAGCTTTCTTCACAGTCCAACTCTCACATCCATACATGAGTGCTGGAAAAATCATAGCCTTGACTATATATATGGACCTTTGTTGGCAAAGTAATGTTTCTGCTTTTTTAAAATGCTGTCTAGGTTGGTCATAACTTTTCTTCTAAGGAGCAAGCGTCCTTTAACTTCATGGCTGTAGTCACCATCTGCAGTTATTTTGGAGCCCGCCAAAATAAAGTCTCTCACTGTTTCCACTGTTTCCCCATCTATTTGCAATGAAGTGATGGGACCGAATGCCATGATCTTAGCTTTCTGAGCGTTGAGTTTTAACTTTTTCACTCTCCTCTTTCACTTTCATCAAGAGCCTCTTCAGTTCCTCTTCACTTTCTGCCATAAGGGTGATGTCATCTGTGTATCTGGGGTTATTGGTATTTCTCCTGGCAATCTTGATTCCAGCCTGTGCTTCATGCAGCCTGGCAGTTTGCATGATGTACTCTGCATAGAAGGCAAATAAGCAGGGAGAAAACATGCAGACTTGACGGACTCCTTTCCTGATTTGGAACCAGTCTGTCGTTCCATGTTCAGTTCTAACTGTTGCTTCGTGACCTGCATACGGATTTCTCAGGGTCTTAGGAAGCATTACTACAAACAAAGCTCATGGAGGTGATGGAATTCCAGTTCAGCTATTTCAAATCCTAAACAAAGATGCTGTGAAAGTGCTGCACTCAATATGCCAGCAAATTTGGAAAACTGAGCAGCAGCCACAGGACTGTGAAAGGTCAGTTTTCATTCCAATCCCAAAGAAAGGCAATGCCAAAGAATGTTCAAAGTACTGCACAACTGCATTCATCTCACAGGCTAGCAAAGTAATGCTCAAAATTCACCAAGCCAAGCTTCAACAGTACATGAACCATGAACTTCCAGATGTTCAAGCTGGATTTAGAAAAGGCAGAGGAACCAGAGATCAAGTTGCCAACATCCACTGGATCATCAAAAAAGCAAGAGATTTCCAGAAAAACATCTACTTTCGCTTTACTGACTACACCAAAGCCTTTGACTGTGTGGATCACAAATATATTACCCTTCCATAAAATGTTGGCTTTTGGTCATCTTTGTGTGTGTTTTCTCTGTGCCTATGATTAATTTTTCTCTAAATAAGAATTCTTTACATTTAAGGGATACAGATAGAGAACTATATATCCCCTGTGGACTGAGGTGTATCAAAAGTAAACATAATCAGATGAAAAGCCAAATGTTTTGTAGAGACAAGAGGGAATGGAAAGTATAGTTCAAATCATATTAAATTTCAGTAACTAAGGTGTTACAAGTTAGATTTCTTCGTTAACTGAAATTTTTCTAGTTATATAGCTACAAAGTTAGAACTTTACTAAAGGTAAATATATGTACACATTATATAACATTGTAAGACTAAGAAACATGAGTTTAGGTTTGAATAGAACAAACAGTGAGGTACTATACATTTTCTGGGAGGTTTTAATTTCTTGAATATATTGGAATGATATAATCCAATAACAATTTTTGCTGCAAACAATCCAGATAAAATTATAGTTCAACAGAAACAGAATTATTTTCTCATATTTTACATCATGTATGGCCCTGTAAAGTTTGATTCACTATATTTGCATGACCCAGATTCATGTGTGAGATTTAAATGGTCACATTTGAGATTCCTGTGGAAATATCAGTGGCATTCTAGGTTGAAGACTGTGATTTTAACCTTCCCTTTATCCTAAATGTGTGACTCTGGAATAGCCCTTCACTTCCCTTGGTTATAATAAGAGAATATAATCTTACTTATTTAGGTAAAAGAGAAAACACTGTGAACTCTAGGTATACAAGACAGGATAATTTCTTTGATACAGACATTTCAATGAGAAATTCTCTTTGAACATTATCTCTTGACTTATCATGTGTGTTAATAATAACATTGCTAGAATTCTCCTTAGCTCACTGATGAGAACTTTACTGGGGCTGATCTAAAGCTTTAGTGTGATTGGATTTAAATGTGATTACTCTCATTTAACTATGAAAGACAGAAGCAGTACCTTACCCTGCCCATGTTGCATGTTCAGTCCTGAGCGCATCTCATATCTAGTCCTGCTATGTGATCAAACTCTCAGGGCCTCAATTCATCTGTTAATTTTATACATAATTATCAATTATAATCATACTAGCTACTGGTAAACTAGACAAATTTTAGAAACCATGATTAAGATGATTCATAATTTGTTTTCAAAGTTAAAGTCTTTGGTTCCAGAGAAAACTCTGTCTCTGAAAACTGTTCATCTTTTGAAATTTCTACAGTTTTCTATAATTTTTTTCTTAGACTATAGTATCTGATAAATCAAATGTGTGACCAAAATGCAATAGAATGACATTAAAAAATCTAGATACTCTCTCACAATATTTTACTTAGGAATTGAACTGCAATTACTTTTATCCCTCCAGAAGACACTGTAGTTACTTCTAAATAGGTCGGGGTTCAAAAAACCTGAATGCAGATCTTAAATGTGACAAACTTTCGGTGGGCAGCAGCAGTGTTGCCTAGAGTGAACATTACTAGTATTCACAAGCAGTGCCTATCTGAACACTTTCCAGGAAAACATGGGGGCCCTCTCAGAGTGCATATTTATAAAAGCATTACTGTCTGGTGATACTAATGGTAATTTTCTGGAGTGAATGTATCACTTTAAAGTGTAAGCATTTATTCTGTTATTTGCCACCTTGCTAGATCTTATAACATCACAATTCTTTTTTTTTTTTGTAAACTGATATTCTTCATCTTATATTCTTGGATAAATATACCATAGTAACTGATACCATATTGGAGAATTAAAAAGAATTAATGAAGATTCTGAAAGTATTAACAACGGGGGTACAATCGACTGACAGAATTTGATTTGGATATTATTTAATCTGTGGAGGTATAAGCAATAAAAGATAGGTATAAATTTTAAGATAGGTAGCTGAACTTACCTATGCAGGTGGTTCCATCATTAGTAATAAACTTGTCCTCGTTGCTGCTGGATCTGAAACCAGGTGCACACATACAGTAATAACTTCCCTGTGTGTTCGTACAGTTAGCATTTTCACCACAGGATTGTGTTAAATTTCCACACTCATTATCATCTGTGGACATATCAATTTAAAACATTATTGTTGTAGAATTGAGATGAATTCCTAACATTTTCCATCAGTTTTGGGGAATTTTCCCTGTTAAATAGTATAAGGTATGTGATATTATTTCTAAGAAAAGTTGACAACAAGAATTCACATTACATACTTGATTATTCTTGTTTAAATGTAAAACCTCTGAAGCTACAAAGCAAGGAAGAAATTCTTACTGCGAAAGCACTAAACATAGCTATTGAATTTTATTGGATTATTTTTCAAATGTTTACATATAATTTAAATATCACAATGTTAATGAATATCTTATTGGTGAACTCACAATACTCTGTCAATAATCAGTCACAATAATACTCACAATAATCAGTCAAAAGCATACCATAAGTTAAAAATGAAAAATCAGAGATTAGGCATTGATTTTTTTAATCATACATCATTTATTTTTGTTACTTACTCTCCAGAAGAATTTTGTGTTATCAGGTTTGTATCCCTTCATTTGTTAATATATGTATTTGTTACCATATACATTGTGTGATATATGAAAGAGTACACAAACAGAAAAAAATAACATCATGATCCATAGCCCTTACCCTTATATTCTTATAATGCAATTTATCAGAGAAGATACATAGGTTCATAAACCTTTTTTTTAAATTAGAAAGCAGATTCATATTACCTGTCCGATGAATTAAATAAAAAATAAATGGTTCTCAGAAGTAATTACGATTGGTTGGAGGAGACATTAGATCCCCTCGTGTGCTGAACTGTGCATCCCAAAAAGATATACTCAAGTCCTAATCTCCAGTGTCTGTGAGTGTGACCTTACTGGGAAATAAGGCTTTTGCAGATATAATCAAGTTAAGATGAGGGCATACTAAATTAGGAGGGGCCCAAGAGTGGTGTCCTTATAATACATAATAATATAATATAATGGTGTCCTTAGAAAATTCAGAAATGGTGCCACAGAAGACAAGGCTATGTGAAAACAGTGGCAGAGACTGAAGTAATGTTAGATGCAAGCCAAGGAGTCCCAAGGACAGCTAACTAGAAGCTACAAAGACATGAGCAAAGATTCGTCTCTAGGCCCTACAGAGAGTGTGGACCTTCCAACCCCAGGATTTCAGACTTCTTTCCAGAACTGCGAGAGGACAAACCTGTGTTGTTTCAAATCACGGAGTTTGTGCTGATTTCTTACTGCAGCCCTAGGGGACTAATAGACCCAAACTGGCTAATCTCCAAGACAGATAAGTACTGATTAGACAGAGAAAAGCAAAGTAATTAAAGGAAGGTAAAACCTGGGGCAAACATTCAAACATAAGGGTGACTGAGATATTTCTGAAGGCTGAGGGAAGCCTAACCAGTGGGCCCAGGGAGAAGTCATGAGTTTGGAAAATGTCTGGAATTTTTATTCTCCATTTTAATCAAACCAAGGTTAATTTGGGGGCTTCCCAGGTAACTCAGCTGGTAAAGAATCCGCGTGCAATGCAGGAGACCCCAGTTCAATTCCTGGGGCGGGAAGATCCCCTGAAGGGATAGGCTACCCACGCCAATATTTTTGGGCTTCCCTGGTGGCTCAGACAGCAAAGAATCTTCCTGCAATGCAGGAGACCTGGGTTCTGTCCCTAGGGTGGGAAGATCCCCTGGAGGAAGGCATGGCAACCCACTCCAGTATTCCTACCTGGAGAATCCCCATGGACAGAGGAGCCTGGCAGGATACAGTCTATGGGGTTGCAAAGAGTCAGATTTGACTAAGCACAGCACAAGGTTAATTTATTTTTAAAGAATGATTTATATAACATTTAATTTATACACAGGTTATTGAACACACATATTGATAACTAAGAGTTGGAGATTTTCCTAAATATTTTATAAATATTACTTCACTTGTTGTTTACATACATTCTAAGAAGCAGGTGCCATTATTACTCTGTTTAACTGATGAGGAAAATAAGCCATAGAGAAGAAATGTAACTTGTCAAGGTCACATTAGTTAGAGCTAATTAGTTAGAGCCTAGTAGTCTGGTCCAAAGCCTGTTTGCTGCTCCATCCTGTTGCCTCTACAAGGATAATTTTACAAAGCAAATATATAAGGTCAGAATGTATCTGATGGATTATGGGTCTATTTTGAGAGAGGAAAAGATATTGAGGTAGAGATTTCAGAAGAAAAACAGAAACTTTATTTGTAGTCTGTCTCTCACTTAAATTTTATTTCCACTTAGTCATTTTCAAACATTACAGATATAAGTACAGAAGTTACCTACCATATGACAGACAACTAAATGTGAAGTCCTCTTTTTTTTTTTTTTTCAAAAATTACTACTATGGTCACAGCAGGTAAGATTTAGAAATCCTATTTTTTTTTTTTTAAGATATTCAACCAATGAGGCTCTGTTACACAATTTTATTTTATTATCTATATGTTTTATCAGTTTGACTTAGTATATCATTTATAATAGGCCAACTGCTACAAATAATACCCAAACATGTAACAATTCAACACAATAAAAGATTATTTGCTGCTCTAGTCAGAAGCCAAGATTAGTGTTCAGGTTGATGGTGTAGCTTTTTCCATAATGGTTCAAGGACCCAGACTTGCTTCATCTAATGGCTCTACCACCCCCATCGGGCCTCCACACTGTCTATATTCATCCTGGTGGGGAGCTGGGTTCAGAGCATAAGAGAGTAATAAGCCACAGCTATAAATGGCACCCATCACTTTTATCCACATTCTATTTACCAGAATTCATTCAAATGTCCACACCTGACCACAGGGAAGCTGATGGCTGTAGGCCAGCTGTGTGGAACAAGAAAGACGGCACTTTAAACAGCTGAGGTTCTCTGCCATGCTTATTCTTTCACACCTATGTGCTTGGTTGCTTCAGTCGTGTCCGACTCCCTGTGACCCTATGGACTGAAGCCTGGTGCTTCCCTGGAGGCTCAGCGGTGAAGAATCTGCCTGCAATGCAGGAGCCACAGGAGCTGTGGGTTACATCCCTGGGTCGGGAAGAGCCCCTGGAGGGGGGCTCATATACATATACAACACACCTATGAGGCAGGCATTATGGCTATTTTCAAATAAAAAACCCTAAAGTATAAAAAGCTAGATTAACGTGATCAATGGCACACAGATAAGTGGCGAATTGTGACTAAAGCCTTAGGTATTCTGACCGTCAAAGCGATCTCATTCTTAAGTACTATCCTATAAAAAGAGTTCATAATAGCTATTATTTATCGAGTGTTTGTTGTGTGCTAGACACTGATCGGAGAAGGCAATGGCACCCCACTCCAGGACTCTTGCCTGGAAAATCCCATGGACGGAGGAGCCTGGTGGGCTGCAGTCCATGGGGTCGCTGAGGGTCGGGCACGACTGAGCGACTGCACTTTCCCTTTTCACTTTCGTGCACTGGAGGAGGAAATGGCAACCCACTCCAGTGTTCTTGCCTGGAGAATCCCAGGGACAGGGGAGCCTGGTGGGCTGCCCTCTACGGAGTTGCACAGAGTTGGACACGACTGAAGCGACTTAGCAGCAGACACTGTGATCGGAAGATTACCATAGAATGGAAATACACTGTGACCACCTCAAAAGGTTGTTAAGAGATTACAAGGAGTTCCTGAGCAGACGGTGCTTACAGCAGTGCCTAGCATGTAGTATGCAATATATAGGTATACTATTTTCTACATACTGTTATTATTAAGTTACTAGAAATATGATCCAGTTACACTCCACTTAAAATTCTTAATAGGTACTCAGCCTTTAATATGTAACATAAGTCCTTCATAAGTGACAGAGACTTATCCCTTCTCATGAAGAAGTGAGCTTCCAAAGTCTGGAAATAAGTTTAAGTTGCTTATCCTTAGATATGTATAATAAAAAATATATTCTTAAAGAATCTATAACAAAGATCTCAAAAAGTACAAATTCCATTAGTATATGGATAGAATATATCCATACTAAATACAAAGAAGAAAGATCAAAATTTGTTTCCTTATAACATTTTTACAAATTCCCATAATACAGTTCATGATAATTTATTGAAAAGGCACTGGAAAAAAGAAAATAAAACTTATTTGTAATTTTATTACATGAAGATAACCACTCATTCTTTGAGGCACCTCCATTTTAAAGATAATTCAGATTATGTAGACGCTCCACTTCTTTTGCATATGGCTTTATATAGTACTTTATTTTAAAGTTTTAATATTAACTTTATTTTGCTAAAAAATATTCCATTTCTTAAAAGTCATTCAAAACATCAATAAAATGATATTATTTCATTTTGACATGGAAAAAAAATACAATTTACTTATCATATATCTCTGAAATAGACTTTCAAATATTTGAGACCTGACCTTGACTGTTACCCATGAGGTTCCAAGTGTAACCAGTGTAACACCTTTATTACTCTGAGAATGACCTTCAATTCAGGCCTGTCTCACAGTGAACTGTAGGACCCTGTGTCAAGTTCATTTCCTAGGCCGGAGGCAGGCCTGTCTCTACAACAAAAGTGGCAGGCTCTTTGCTCCGTACATAGGCCTGAATCTCTACTTTCCTCATAGCACCATTTCATTTGTGTATAACCAGTTAATAAGAAAACCTCGTCAAGTCTATGAGAAGCAAGATCATTCTCTCCAAAGCCTAGAGAAAAGCTAGGCCAGGCCTCACGCCTAGTATGTTCTTCATGTTAAGACTTCAGGCTTCTTTTCATTTCTCCATAGGCACCTCTCTGATTTGGGGTTCAATTCCATTGTTGTTCCAATTTTCAGTATGTGGTCTGATTTACTCTAAAGTGAGTAAAAAGCTAGAGTACCAAGAGAAGAGTTTTGAGCTCCCCCTAGAAGCTTCCCTGGTGGCTCAGATGATAAGCATCTGCCTCCAATGCAGGAGACCTGGGTTTGATCCCTGGTTCGGGAAGATCCTCTGGAGAAAGAAATGGCAACCCATTTCAGTACTCTTGCCTGAAAAATCCCATGGATGGAGGAACCTGGTAGGCTACAGTCCATGGGGTCACAAAGAGTTGGACACAACTGAGCAACTTCTCTTTCTTTCTTTAGAGGCCAACAACTTGGAGACATGTAAATACAAAGATTGAGTTCTCAGAAGCTTGGTTAGGCCAGGCAGGTGAGTGACTTAAAGTCTGACTCCATCAGGAGCCAGACAATAGAAGGAAGAATGGCTTATGATACAGGGAAGCACACAAATCTCCTAAAGGATTTAAATTTTCAAAAATTTGAAAATCATATTTAAAATTTTTTTTCAGATTTAGCATTTGGCTAGGCATTTGTCACCCCTAAATTAAAGCATATAAATGTTGAGGGAGTTAAGTAAATTTGCTGAAAATATGATAATAAAGTAAGAGAAATAGACAGGCCATCATATAAAATGTTGAAGAGTTAATACTTTATTAACATGTGTATATTAATTATTAATTTATCTATTCTGTACACAGATGTATTGTATAACTTTAGATGACTATATGCACACATATACTCAGAAAGAAAACATATATGTCTATAAATTCATTCAAAATAAATTAGAGTAGTTTATTAAAATTACCTGAGAGCATGTCACAAATTGACATAGAAGTATCTAAATCAAGTTGAAGAAAACTACTTCATACACATTGGATTTGACTCAATCATTCAGTTACTCAAATATTTATGGAACTTCCCAGTTCCCAAATGTGAATATGTCCACATTGGGAAATAAGTAAAAATTAATCAAAAAGTCAGGATCTGTGCCCTGCTGTCAGAGTTCACATTCTAAAGCAAGTTAACATAGAAGCATGTAATTGAGTTCTTATTAAAATAAAAGTTTCAATTTTTATCTCAAAATTTGACTCCTTTCACAGCATACTGGGAAAAGTTTATATTAACTTTAAAAGGAATTGTGCTCTCGGATCAGTTATTGGTAATATAGAAAATGATGAAGATTGCATCCCCTGTGGTCTATAGCTGCAAAAATGATATGCAAAAATACAGAGGAAAAGAATCCACTAGGTCTGAGTTATTGGTCAGAGTCCAAGAAAATGAGCCACTTTATACCACCTGATTGTTTCTGAAAACAAATTAATGTACCAATATATTATTTGATTTAAATTTATTTTCAAGTTTTGGGTAACACATTAACCAGGAGAAAAAAACAAAACCAAATAAAAAAACAAAGATTCACACTGATTTTTGTGTTTCTCCCTACTATGTAGTCTTGAGCACTTGACCTCTTATTCTTATCAAGAATTTGGAAATAAAAACAGTTTCTAATCTATCTCCCAATCTTCTGGGCTGGATATATGATATAGGCAAATTCCCTAAATGGTCTGATTCCAATCTTGTTCCTTGAAATACCACTTATCTGAAAGTAACCTCTTCTCTTCCCCCAAGAGAGTAGAGATGGGCAAAAAATTATCTTTGTGAATAATATATAAATTTGAATTATTTAAATAGCTTTAAACTTCCAGTGTCTAACATAACAAAAATTAAGTTTCAAGGAGAAAATTTATTTGAATGAGTATAATATAAGAAAATATACAACTGTTTCTTTTGTACTCTTATCTCCATTGTTTTATCAGTTTAGTCACTCTCTATGATGCTATATCTAATTTCTTGTGGGATTATAAAATAAATATTTAGGTTAGGATGTCACTTGAAAAATTCATTTTAACACCATTATAGAGAAGACACATTATTTAAAAATGATCAAAAAAATGTTAATAAGGAGAAATATTTGGCATTCTTTCAGCAGAAATTCTTACTGGCTCACGTTTAACACAGCAAGCTGAGCACTACATGAACAAAGACACACACCTAACATATAACAACAGGATCCATGGCTGCTGGAGAAGACAGACAAAACCTCAAATTATTAGCATGTGTTGTATATAACAAATTAACAAGGTATTTAGCCGTATACTGATAACTCAGAGAAGCAATGGTTTCCTTAGCAAGTTTTCAGGATAAAAGGGGGAAGGTTATTCTCAGAGAAGGTTTAGAAAAGCAACAGATGATTAAGCCAGCACTGAAGTATAAGAATTAACACACACAAAATGGGCTCCAACAATCCATTCAGAAGAAGGAAAGAACTCATGCAAATGCCTGAAGCCTGCAGGAAGAGAACAACTATTAGGCTGCCCAGGTGGCTCAGTGTTTAAAAATCTGTTTACCAAGTTATGAGAATCAAGAAAGGTGGGTTCAATCCCGGGTTTGGGAAAATCCCCTGGAGAAGGAAATGGCAACCCACTTCTGTATTTTTGCCTGGGAAATCCCATGGACAGAGGAGCCTGGCAGGCTACAGTCCATGGGGTTGCAAAAGAGTTGAACAGCAAATAAAGAACATATTGTGGAACACTGGGTATGATGGTAGAGACTGTAGGGCAAGATTCTATGCAGATATGTATGGTCTAAAGTGGGAAAATGCTTGCTAAACATTTTGGACTAAATTCAGTGGATAAAGGATGAACATCAGCAGATTTTATGTAATAGAGAAATTTTATTTGATTTCATCTCAAAACAATTTTTGAAACATAAGGAAAATGAGGTAAGACCCAGGTAAATCTGCTAAAACACTGAAGACATGAAAAAATAAACATGGTCAAGAAGAAATTAGTAAAGTGGTTAGATCAGATACGTTTAAGTGTTAAAAGTCAGTCATCTGGGGACGGAAAGGAAAGTGGGTAGGATTCAGCTAGATTAGGCATACACTGGAAACTGTCATCTTGATGACTACCATCTGATCTTCATATTCTTTTTTTTTACTTATGTGACTTCAAAATTTTTCACAGTAAAATAATTTTAAATTATTAGTGTGGCTTGGAGACTAACTGGATATGAGTTAGTTGGACAGAGGAAGCAAGGATGATCCGCAGGTTCTGAGTTGGAGGGATCTGGAGGGTATACTGATTCACGAGGACAGAGAGAAGCATAGGAGGAGAAGCTTTGTGGCTAAGAGCAAGTTCATTTTTGGACGGGGGAGACTGAGTTGCCATTAGGACATCTAGATGGGAGTATCCACAACTGGGTACTCAACAGTGAAGCCATAACTTGCTTAATCACAAGCTGGAGCTAAAGACTCCCTACTTTTCTGCTAGCGGATGGGTCAGAAGCAGGAGCCTGGGAATTACTAGGCTCCAGCACTCTCGCCTGGAAAATCCCATGGATGGAGGAGCCTGGTGGGCTGCAGTCCATGGGGTCGCTAAGAGTCAGACATGACTGAGCGACTTCACTTTCACTTTTCACTTTCATGCATTGGAGAAGGAAATGGCAACCCACTCCAGGGTTCTTGCCTGGAGAATCCCAGGGATGGGGGAGGCTGGTGGGCTGCTGTCTATGGGGTCGCACAGAGTCGGACACGACTGAAGCGACTTAGCAGCAGCAGCAGCAGCAGTGCAGGTAGCAAGCTTGCTGTCTCCTTTGCACTCATCTCTAGATGGATCCTTTCTCCTGACTCCTCCTGCTCTGATCCCAGTAGTTTAACTGAACTCTGCCTTGGCATTATCACACTCCCTTGTTTTCCTTTTTTCTTTCTTCCATTGTTGCTGTTGTTGTTGCTGTGTTTTTGTATGCATCTACTTACTTGAGTTTGCTTCCTTAGGATGTGAGAGTAGGTAAAAAGGACCAAGGGAGTCCCTTAACCTGTGTTTGGTCTCAGTGTTGACCAGAAAATTCCTTGGGGTTTAACATGATTCAGTCCAGCCTATCAGAAAACTACATAGGGCTTTAACATAATGCACAACCATCAACCATAGGTTAGTTGAGTGCTAACTAAGCTTCCCCAAAACATATGCCAGAAATATCTCCTCTCAATATGTTTTTGGGACACTTACTTAGCACTCAACTAACCTATGGTTGATGGCTAGTTACTTGTTTATTGTGGACTTATATTAAAAACTAGATCAGCATGATTTGTACCTCATAATCTTAAAGAAGAGGGAAAATATTTTTCAAGTATTCTGCTAGATGGCTCATTTTAGTTTATTTAATAATTATAATAACACAATGATTGATATGATCCTCATTCTACTTACTAGAAAATTAAAGCTGAGATGGGTTAAATCATGCTAGTTTAGAGAATCTGCTGTACATGGTTTTTATATTAATATTTAAGATTGCCTGAATCTAAAAACCAAGCTATATCTTTGTATTGTAGGGTGAGGTGTATTTTGTAAAGTGTACTTCTAAACAAGTCATAAGTAGTGGGTATCTAATTCTCTAAGTTCAAGAGTGATACTGTAGGAATGACACATTTTGGGCAACAACCATACAATTATATTACTTCTGTATAATAAAGTGGAATTTTACTGGTTTTATAAGTCACTGGCATTATAGAATGTGAACAAGATTTTAGTTTATATTCCATTTTTCAATCAACTGACCATGGGGGGTGTAATTTAGAAAGAGAAAATATTCCCCTTTCTTTTTCTAGCACTTGAAATATGATTGGCTGGGCTCAAATTGATTATAACAACTTGAAAGCCAGAGAACTTTTAACAGCAGCATCCCTCTTACACACATTTTCCCTCTGGACACGATTGCCAGGATTGCTCCGTAAATTTGAACACTAAAATGACTATAACCATTATGTGATTTCTTGTGAAACAGGCCCTCTAAGTCAAAGGTGGAGCAATGCAGAAGCTTTCTTTCCCCCTTATTTTTCCCAAAGGCAGCCTACTGGGCTCATTTGTTTTCAGTAACACTGGTAATTCTCTTCTCATATCTAACACTCTCTAATGAACTTAGAAAAATCTTCCTTATGAGTCCCCTCAATTATAGACTTTCTACAGTTTATATTTTTCTGGGGAATATGAAGGTAAACATATAGTTATGAGCTAAGGGGGAGGAAAAGGTCAGCAGAAGAGAAAGAAAAAGAGCAGAGCTGCAATGAAACTAGTTTGAGTTCAGTCAGTCAAGAAAAGTAATGGAGCTATTGTTTTCACACTGGAACTGTCATTACCAACCATTCTACAAGACAAGGAAAGGTATCAGAGAAGAGACATGGAATTATACCTTTTTCTCCTCTGGGAATTTCTTCTGCACCTGAATCTTAAGTACAAGTATGATATACACATAAACCACCCCTCCACATAAACATACTGATATTTGCAGAATAGTTAAGAAGATTGAGAAAATGTACATTACCCATAATCATAAAATTAGTAAGTCTGATTTACTAAAAGAAAAGTCAGATACATCAACTGCAAAATATTAGAATTTATCATGGTAAAGACAGTAGAATTACACAAAAATAAAGTGTTCATGATGGGTATTTAGTATTAAAAACAAATATTTAGTAGAAATGTGTTTGTTAAATTGTTTGAAGCAAGAAGTATCGTTTGAAAATTTTTTGAAAGGAAAAGTGTGCCTTTGACTATGGATCATATTTTGCAAAGGCTATATAAACCAGAAAAGAAAGATATGTAGGAGGGTCTCTGTCGCTCTTTTTGCATTTACTTATTTTCTGAGGGAAAGAACTTAAGAAAATATTCTAATTTTATTCTACTGTCATCTTTTCTGTCCTCTCTTTCCCAGAATTGTTAAAACACACATTTTAGAACAAACGAGCAAAACCGAGTATAAGAAGAATAGGCAAATAGGAGAAAAAACAAACCATTTTATTTCTCTAGACATTGGAAACCACTTCTCTTGTTCATTTGATACAAATGGTGGGATGAAAATCCTCATACATGTATTTCAAATTATAAATCAATTATTCTGAAGTTTTTCCATTTCACTGTATCTATCAATTCTAATAGTAAAAATGAATGATACTCACATATAGTCCTTCTGGTGCAGTTGTGATGGTTATGAAACACTTTTAAAGAAAATAGCTTTATTGATTTTTGTTTCTAATCATTAAATAATATATATTCAAGGGGAAAATCAAATCCATGACAGAAATATCTTGCAAACTTGAAACTGAGTCCCCTTAAAACTGAGTTCCCCTGCAGAGTTTGTAATAAATCTCTCTATCCCCCTTCTGTATAACACTGTCTTGTTCTGCCCCTGTTCTCCTTAGGGTTGACATGTATAAAAGACAAGAGGGAATGAGAACCAAGGACTGTGCAGGGGCCTTTTTAGGTACAGCAGCCCTCAGTATCCCTGTTTCTTTTTGTAGAGAGAAGGTTTTAGTCTCCTAGTTCTTCCCCCAGTTCTAAGGAGCAGATTCAAGCACTTAATGATACAACAATAAGTCACAGGACTTAGTTCCTCCAGAACGGACATAGACAATAATCCGAATCTTATCTTTGAGTGGTTCTGCAGAAACTAAGACCTTCCACCCATCAGAGGATGGTGACTGCCTGCTGACCACAGAACATAGACCCAGACTGGTTCTGACCGAAGGGCTGGTGATTAAGATTTCTGAAACATCACCCTGCCACCTCACCACCAACCAAGCAGAAGCAGGTTCATGAGCTGAGCACGCATCCCTGTTCTCCTTGGTGGGTGCCCTTCAATAAATGCTGTACTTTCTTTCACCAGAAGTTAGTAGATCGGCTTTGCTGCACTTTAGGTAAGCAGATCTAAGTTTGGTTCAGTAACAAGCTCTCAGTAGCTAAAGAATTCACCAGTTTACAAAGAAAAACGAATAGAATAGCATCAGAATCTTAACGTAATTGAGAGACTGTAAAGTACTATGTGTAAGTCACTGAGATAAAATGACTGCGAGACCAGTTCTGTAATTCTCTAACCAGACAAATAAATCTGAAAACACTGATAAAAACATGGATTCAAAGAGTAGGTCACCCACATATTCTGTGAAGAAAGCATTCAAGATACCTCCTGAATCAAATAATAATGAATTTCGAAGACAGATGTCAACAAGGGAAAATGAGATGGAGGTGTAACAACGTCGTAGACAATAAATTCTGCAATATGTAAATTCAAATGAATGATGATTATGATTATGAATGTGTAATATAAAAGATAATAAGGATTCTTATAAAAATTTACTGAAAAAGAAAACCTAATAAATAGCCTGGATATAGTAGGTTCATAGAGTACATATTACTTTGGTCAGATTGAGGACAGAGTACAATAGCAAGTAAAACACCCTGTAAAAAGGAAGTTTTGTTACCTGATTTTGGTAAAGTGCAATAATGTGAGTTTGATTGTAAGAACAGGAATTGGACTGAAAATTTGCAATTGAATTTTCATAAAAGAAAAAGTAAACTGATTAAATAAAAATTAAAAGAATGAATGAAACTATAAGTAAAAATAGCTAATAGAAATAATTTTGATGACATAAAAATATCAACCAAAAATATCAACTGTTATGCTAAGTGGAAAAGACTAATATTTCCCCATTAAAAGATACAGCGTGTTAGATTAGTTTCCAGATGAAATCCAGATCTATTCTGCTAATAATAAACACACAGTTTAAAGCAACCTTGAAAATAAATCGGAGGACAAAGAAAATAGTGATGGTACTTTTAATACCCCAAATACTCACATTACTAACAGTCTAATTTAATTCTTAATGAAACCTTGTTTCCTTAATTTTAAGACATCATACATTTTATAGCACTTCATTGATGTAATAAAATATTTTGGGGAAAAATTATCTTATCTACACTTACTGAAAGTTCAAAGTTCATTTATCACACAGATACATAGACCTCTATCATAAAATTGACTCTAATCCTTTTTAACATTATATTCTAATATAATTTGTAGTCACCTTTGGAATCCAACAGTACATATGTTATGATAATGTGATGTCTTCCTTAGGTTGATCTCTGTATTTACTGCATTAACATGTGGCAGAAGTTATTAAAATACAAAAGCTGTCAAGAGGTTTGTCCGCTTTTTCTTTTTAGCTAAAGTAGTCTATTTTTTGTTTTTTGTTTCAATGCATTGAATAGCACTGAAAATTACATAACTTCTCAGCACTCAGCTTTGGTCTCTGACAGACAAGACTCCCCAAGCCTGAGGAATATTTGTTCCTAATCCCCGTGTTGGTTATATCAGCTTTCCCGAGCCTTGCTTATTTTATTATTGATTGCTAAAGATATGACTGTTACTATCTGAGCAAGAAATGGCAACAGACTTGAAATTTATTTCCCTATCAACTAGTTCATCTTGATGTCAAATTAACAATGAAAAATAGCATTTGTCTAAATTTCAAGTCTATCTTACCTTTTAATTTGGGAGAAGGCAAGAGTTTAATGCTCATTTTTCAAAATTCTCAATCTAATATACTTCTCCCTTATTTTTCAATTCTTTCATGCTAAATTAGGTTTCCTTATTATTATTTTTCATAATATATAATATAAAATAGTATTGCTAACAACAGTGAATTAAATTAGTTATAAACAGTATTAAATACTAACAAAATTTTTTAATTAAAATTATCCAAAGTTTTAGAAAACAAAACAAATAAAAACCAAAAACTTATAAATAATCCATAAGACAGAAGAAATCAGAAAGTTTAAGAAAAATTTCGTACCTTTTTCATAGTGGAAATGAGTACATAATTCACAAAAGAAACTCAAAATATATGATTTCAAATAAATATTTATCCATACCAATATATAAAGAAACTCAAAATAGCAAATGCAAGCTCAATTATCATCTATAAAATGTGCAAGATATCTATAAAAATTCTTACCTTCTTTATTAAAGTTAGAGATTTGTTGTTATTTTGTGATCAATACATAGTCCTTAGTCATTGGTTATGACATTATCCCACAGTATGTTCTTTATCTGTTACTAATAAAGTTTTGTAACCAGGACTGGGGCACAGGGTGGGAAAAGCAAAGACACATGAACATCTTCCATGACATCGTACTCCAATCCTGCCTTCACTCTCACTTTAGGATATGTTTTTATCTTGGGGAAAATGTCAGAACAGTCTTTGGATTGGTGGGCAACCTGGTATCATGATTTTTTTTTTAAATCACAATTTACAGAAGTAATGGAATTCAACTTGTACTTCCTTTGATCTTATTGGTCTGAACTCATTTTGCATTACTTGAATACTTCAACTTTTAAATTTCCCGTAACTGTAAATGAGAAAATAGAGGAACTTACAAGAATACTGAACCAGAGTTGGTTGTTATAGGAGCACTCACATATCCTGCTAATGGAAATACATTCAGTGTTAAATCAAGAGCCTGAAGAATGGCCAAATTTTTGCCCCAAGTATTTTCTTTGTAGGTGTTTATTCAAAGGTTCAAAGATACGGCTAAAGTTAGTTCAAGAATATTGACTGAAGACATATAATGGTAAGAATGAGCAAGCACCTAAATGTCAATGCAGGAGACATGAGTTTGAGACATGAGTTCAGTCCCTGGGTAGGGAAGATTCCCTGGAGAAGGAAATGGCACCCCATTTCAGTATTCTTGCCTGGGAAATCCCATGGACAGAGAATCCTCGCAGGCTATAGTCCATGGGGTCATAAAAGAATCAGATGCAACTTAGCAACTAAACAGCAACAACAACAACAACAAAATACCCACTACAAATCTTTTGAATTATCTGATAATTTACAGCCATTCAAAATAGGGTTTGAAGAATACTGGCTAATTTTAGATAACATTCATAGTTTAGTAAGTGAACCATCCTGAAAAACACAGTGATGAATCCTAACTCCTGTTGCTTACCAATAAGTTGAAATATCTCTGATATTTTTTAAGAAAGATGCTTACCTGGAGGTATATCCTTATATGAATTATTTCACTGAAATAAAGATGTGGCTTTTTTTTTTTAAGTATCTGCTTGTACCATGATTTTTTCCAAAACTTTACAAAAGTTATTCAGATTTTTTTAAAACTATACCTGTGCTCATGAGCACTTTATGATTTTACATATTATATGTTGTAAATAATATCTAGAGTTTAAAATTATCACACAAATGCCATAATAAGTATTTAAATCAGGCTCCTGGAAACCATACACCTTTGGAACAGACCATAAATCTCACAATGATACCTTGCTACTGAAACATCAGTTATTGCCCTGACACCCTTATTGAGTGATTTAACATATCTGCCTCTATCCCAGACCATATACATTGAAAAGCCAACTATGAATGGGGTGCAGAGTTAAATTTTGATATTGTCATAACTCTTCTACTATGTTCTTCTTAAATTTTGCAGATTTTTTTCTTTTTTTTGCAGCCACCTATCCATGACTAGATATATTTATAAATATAGCAAAACAACATTTAATTAAAAACAATTTACCCTTCTCATTTATTGTGATTTGATATTTTCAATTCTGTATTATTTCAGTATATTTTACAAAGCTGGTCATGATCTACTCCATTGATTTTGTGGCCCTTTAACTACATAAACTACAGTCTGAATAAGCACAGATGGCTCAAGTCACTTGATTCTGTTTAGTGTAAGTTCCACATTTCATGACACCATGTACTGATGACCTACAGTATGCCAAAGGCCAAGCAATGTTTTTTACTGGCAGTCACAACAATCCTGGAGCCAGGCTGGGGCTGCAGATATGGCCTTTATATGGCACCACTGTATATACACCTTTGATATGGTGCGATTGTACATATTAGAAAGATGTGCCCTCCCCAGACAGACAAATCTTTGTTGGCGTGAGAGTAGGTGAGTATCCAAACCTTTTGCAGCAACTTGTAAAAAGCATCCCCTTTCTGTATGAGAGCAGCCCTACATCTTGAACAGGGCCTGGATAGCAGAACATGGGCAGGACTTTAGACGACATTGCAATCAACATCTAATGCATCCCTGAAGTGCCTCAGTCAGCAAGCAGCCTTTGTCCTTCTCCCTAGAAATCACATTCACTCTCTGTGACATGCTTACAACTTTTTTTCTCCTACATCTTTGATCCTTCTCTGAATTTTAATTCAATAGCTACTAAATAGTCCTACATCTCTCTCAGCATTTCCCTATAGTAAATATAGAATATTTTCATTTATTGTCTCCTTTTTCAAAGACGACAACCATTCTACCTCCATCAAGTTCTTGAAATCTGCACTACTGTTTCAGGAATGCTCCTGCAGACCTATGCTGAAGACAACTTTGATTCTTTTCTATCCCCTATCTTTTCCATCCAAGCATAAACTTTGTCATGACAATGTCAAGATGACATTTTTTATTTAAATATTTCCATAAATCATACTGAACATTCTTCAAAAATATGTCATTTATATATATACATATATATATAAAACATATATGTATGTATAGTATACATAGTTTTTATTTTCTGAAAGAAAGAATACACAAATTTTTATTTTAATAGTATTTCCATCTTTCTGGTAACATATCCTTTCAAATCTGACCGATAACTCACTACATACAAAATAAAGTACAATAATGGTGAGAACATCATAAATCTAAGGCTAATAGAACAAATCAAATAACAAATCTTAAATAATACAAAATATGATGCCAACATATTTTTCATGGGAAAAATGCCTATGTAAGCTTACCTTTTCTAAACAAAACTTGATATGCAAAACATGGCTTACATAAAAGCTTGTTTTCATATTTTATTATTATTAAAATATGGTTTCTGTATTTTATTATTGTAAGTTGATGAACCATCTACAAATATGTTGCCTGCTTTAAACTGTAAGATTCGCAAGGAAAGAGACCATGTTTTTGATATTTATATTTTCAGTCAAGTGTACATTTCCGGCGTATAGTAGACACACATTAAATGCTTGCTCAATTAGGAGATCACAATATTGAGTCTTCTTGCTTGCTCCCAAATCAGAGTATGTCATACATCTTTTATGGGCAAACTGTTGAAAACTTAGTATGTGATTTGTAAGAGGTATAAATCATACCAGTGTTCACAATGAAATAGATAGGTGTTGCTTGCCAGGCAACTCTTGATGCATGAGCTTTGCTCCAACCCCTCTCTGCTCCTTTGTATACCTCTGTCTGCCTTTCCTATCTGATCTCCAAATCCTAAGAGCCAGAGAAAAGGTAAGGACACTCTGCCTAGTTAGGAGTATTCTCACTCCCAGGGTGCTGCTGCCAAGATTATCTTCCTCTGCCTTTTGAAGTCTCTTTAGTGAAATGGAAACCTCTAATTGAATTTGGATATTTGAAGTCTACTTTGGGATTGTGAAAAATGAACCTTGCACTCCTAGTCTTCATATTAGCAGGATTAAATATGACATTTGTTTATATTTTAAGACAAATCTGCCTTTATCCTGAAGCATGCTACAAAATGATTATCTTGTCTGGCTGGTCTCAAATCATCAGTCACTTAACTGTTTTACAGGATTTCTTAGTAAAAATGATAAAAATAAATTTACACATGATAAAATCTAAGGCCCAAAGAAATAATTAGAGTGTCTAAAGAAACACTGTTTTATGGTGCATGTGATAAAGACATTTCTTCAATTCTTAAGAGTTCATTGATTTAAGAAATTGTTGCTATTCAAAAAAAGGTGATAGTAATTTATAGCTATTTAAGTTGAAATGATACTAGGTGTAATCAAACATCACACTTCCAGCCTTAACATATATGCCTTAAGGGTCAGTTAGAAATTGCTTTCCACCATCAGTTTTGCAGCCTGAATACCACTGTTTAGGTACACTGAGCTGTGTGAAGATATTTAAGCTAATAGCGCAGACCCTAGGAAAAGATGTGATGCCTTATTTTCCAGACCAGTGATCTGACCCAACATGGGATGGTAAAACTGATTCTATAACTTGAGATACGAATACTTGAGAGCAAAGGAGACTGATTCAAAAACTTTGTTCTACTTGGAAATAAATGTTCAAGATCAGAGTGATCCTCATATTATTATATAATGTACATTACTTTATCACTCTAGTGCCTTTCTTGCTCAGAGTATGCAGCTACTGAATTTTTTTATGTTTAATAACATCTTTTTATGACAAGCCACTGAAGTCTTAGAGGTATTTTGTTTTTATTTTAGACACTATTTCTGATCAAAGTATAAAGCAGAAAAGGTTGCAACAATAACCTTAGAATTAAGTTGTTTACATCCTCTTATATGATGCAAGAGTAAATGAAAACAGGAAGGACATTCTAGGCTGTTGGGATTAGGTTGTGTCCTTACTATCTACTTAAAATGTTTGTTTTCATGTTTATTTTTCTCCTACCACTACTGTTAGCAATGCCATTTCAAAAGCTAATAAATCTTCCATTTAAGTCCCTTCTTTTCTTTCTAAAACATTTCATCAATCCTAGTACAACTGTGCTCTATCAGGGGGTAGTTGCCAATTGGCATGCGAAGAAAGGGTCTACATGTTACCCCCTTATCTCAACCCGGGGAAAAGATGACAGCCAATTTATTAGTTGAGACATTGTTAAGCTCATCAAATAAAATACTGCTTTCTGCATCTGTGATGTTTTATGTAACAGTACCAAAATTGTCTCTTTCAAAGCCCACTTAAAGATAGTTGTGATAGCAGTTAGTTATGCCTAATGCCTTTGTTGTATAGACACTGAAAATGTGGACTTCTCAGTTCTGGCTAAATGATTCCTGCTAGATATTCTGGAAGACAAAAGACATGTAATCAGAATGCAATTTTGTTTGTTGATGTTAAAAAGTGTGAAGAGTTTTCGGGAAGATAGACCTTATTTACAACCAGTTGTTTATTTCAGTCAATTTAGTTCTATTTTGTGTATCTGTTTTCTCGCATGCAAGCTGGTGATATTAATATTGATCCTTTTAAATTTTCTGTAGAATATTTTCAGCAATAAACGGGAGAGTGACTGTAATGGGACTTGAATAAGTTAAACTGTGAAGCTATTTTATTTCCAGCATTTTAATCTTTGAAAATGGAAATTCACTTAAGTCATAATACAGAAACCTAATTGATACTTATACAGTATAGTCCAGAGTTCCAATTAAATTTAAATCTATATTTTTAGACATTCCTTTTTCATGTAAGAGCAAAATTTTTAAATTTCTAAAATAATCACTCTTAAATATGACTTACAAACCCTATAATCTGAATATTGCTTTGTTATAAGAATAAAATGTAACTGAAATATTAACTGATGATTTAATTTTAACTATGCTACTAAAGGAGATATTTGGAGACTAACTCCTTGTACTGTCTTGTTAATAGTTGGCAAAACGTGCTGGCTAACATAAAAATAAACAATATAGAACAACATGCTAACATTTCAGTTTTTATAGTATTCTTTGAGAAACCCAAAAATAAAATGTTCATTTAAGGAAATAATGGAGCACTCCCTTATCTCACAACCCAACATTTTTATAGCAAACAATAAAATGATTCCCAAGAATAAGTATAACCAGAATTTCTTCTAAAGTACTGCTCTCTAAAAACCAATAGCTGGAAAGAACAAAAGATTGTAAGCATTAAACTTACTGTACCCATTTCCGCCACTCTCTTCTGATAATGACAGTGTGTGTGTGTGCTAAATCGCTAAAACTCTTTGAGACTCCATGGATTGCAGCCCTTCAGGCTTCTCTGTCTGTGGGATTGTCCAAGCAAGACTACTAGAGTGGGTTACCATTTCCTCGTAAAGGGGATCTTTCCCACCCAGGGACTGAATCCATGTCTCCTGAGTCTCCTGAATTGGCAAGTAGATTCTTTACCACTGAACCAAAGAATGACTACACAATGATATATATACTTGCTGCTAAGTTGCTTCAGTCGTGTCCAACTCTGTGCGACCCCACAGACGGCAGCCCACCAGGCTCCCCCATCCCTGGGATTCTCCAGGCAAGAACATTGGAGTGGGTTGGCATTTCCTTCTCCAATGCATGAAAGTGAAAAGTCAAAGAGAAGTCGCTCAGTCATGTCTGACTCTCAGCAACCCCATGGACTGCAGCCTTCCAGGCTCCTCCGTCCATGGGATTTTCCAGGCAAGAATACCGGAGTGGGGTGCCATTGCCTTCTCCGGATGTATATAGTGGTTATATTCTAATAATGACATTATAATAATGATTAAGCACTTACTGGAAAAGGTCAATTTTCATTCCAAACCCAAAGAAAGGCCATGCCAAAGAATGTTCAAACTACCGCACAATTGCACTCATCTCACATGCTAGTAAAGTAATGCTCAAATTTCTCCAAGCCAGGCTTCAGCAATATATGAACCGTGAACTCCCAGATGTTCAAGCTGGTTTTAGAAAATGCAGAGGAACCAGAGATCAAATTGCCAACATCCACTGGATCATGGAAAAGGCAAGAGATTTCCAGAAAAACATCTATTTCTGCTTTATTGACTATGCCAAAGCCTTTGACTGTGTGGATCACAATAAACTGTGGAAAATTCTGAAAGAGATGGGAATACCAGACCACCTGACCTGCCTGTTGAGAAACCTGTATGCAGGTCAGGAAGCACCAGTTAGAACTGGACATGGAACAACAGACTGGTTCCAAATAGGAAAAGGAGTATGTCAAGGCTGTATGTGGTCACCCTGCTTATTTAACTTATATGCAGAGTATAACATGAGATACTCTGGGTTGGATGAAGCAGAAGCTGGAATCAAGACTGCCAGGAGAAATATCAATAATCTCACAAATGCAGATGACACCACCCTTATGGCAGAAAGTGAAGAAGAACTAAAGAGCCTCTTGATGAAAGTGAAAGAGGAGAGTGAAAAAGTTGGCTTAAAGCTCAACATTCAGAAAACTAAGATCATGGCATCTGGTCCCATCACTTCATGGAAAATAGATGGGGAAACAGTGGAAACAGTGGCTGACTTTATTTTTGGAGGCTCCAAAATCACTGCAGATGGTGAGTGCAGCCATGAAATTAAAAGATGCTTACTCCTTGGAAGGAAAGTTATGACCAACCTAGACAGCATATTAAAAAGCAGAGACATTACTTTGTCAACAAAGGTCCATCTGGTCAAAGCTATGGTTTTTCCAGTAGTCATGTATGGATGTGAGAGTTGGACTATAAAGAAAGCTGAGCACCGAAAAATTGATGCTTTTGAACTGTGGTGTTGCAGAAGACTCTTAAGAGTCCCTTGAACTGCAAGGAGATCCAACCAGTCCATCCTAAAGGAGATCAGTCCTGAGTGTTCATTGGAAGGACTGATGTTGAAGCTGAAACTCCAATACTACTGCCACCTGATGAGAAGAGCTGATTCATCTGAAAAGACCCTGGTGCTGGGAAAGATTGAAGGCAGGATGAGAAGCAGACGACAGAGGATGAGATGGCTGGCTGACATCACCAACTTAATGGACATAAGTTTGTATTTTCTGGGAGTTGGTGATGGACAGGGAGGCCTGGTGTGCTCAAGTCCATGGGGTTGCAAGGAGTCAGGCATGACTGAGTGACTGAACTGAAGCAGTTACTATATGCTAAGCAATAGTGCCTGCAACTGTGCCATTCAAATATTAAAACACCCCTTTGAAAAGTACTATCCCCATTTTATAGATGCAAGTTCTGAAAGCACTGAGAGGGTAAGAAGCAGGCTGAAGGAGACCACACCGTAGTGTCAGAGCTGGGTTTTAAATATGATAGTTGAGCTGACACTCTAAAATATTAAGCAAGGTTTATATTATCAACCTGAAACCAAAAGAATTATTCTCCAATTAGAAAGTGAATTTTATTTCAGTTCAAAAGTGATGATGTGTGCATGCTCATTTATAACTTGAATATGACTCTGCAACCCCATGGACTGTATAGCCTACCAGGCTCCTCTGTCCATGGGATTTTCCAGGCAAGAGTCCTGGAGTGAGATGCCATTTCCTGCTCCAGTGACCTTCCTGACTCAGCAATTCAATCCTCTGCCTCTTGCATCTCCTGATCGGCAAGCGGATTCTTGACCACTGAGCCACCGGGGAAGCCCCAGAAGTGATAAAAGCCCGGAGCTAAAATGAAGCTGTTCATGTTTCTGGAATCTTGGCTGAAAAGAGCCATCATAAGACTGAGAAAAAAACACAGACTGAAGACTCAGATAGACCTCAGTTTGATTTCTACGTGACATGCCTGTATTGTAATTTCTCCATCAGCAAAACAGAATTACTAATGTCCACTGAAAGGGTTACTGTAAGCATTAAACATCCATTGCAGCTGGGAGAAGGGATGAATAGGCCAAGCACAGAGGATTTTGGGGGCAGTGAAAAGAGTCTGTATGATAATGTAGTGGTAGAGACATTTCATCATTTATGTTTTCAAACTCATAGAATGCACAACACCAAGAGTAAACCCTAGCATAAAGTCATGGACTCCGGATGATGGTGATGTGTTCACCAATTATAACAAACGTCCCACTCTGGTGGGGGTGTCAATAATGAAGAAAGCTATCGTAGTATTGGCCTAGGGGGTGTTGAGAATATCTCTGTATCTTTCTCTCAATTTGCTATGAATCTAAAACTTCTTTAAATATAAAGACTTTAAAAATAAAACAGCAAATGCCCTCAGGGAGGACTTGGTACTTTAAAGGTGCTATACAAATACTATGTATATAACAAAGCATACTAACTTCTGAGTAAACGTGTAAGAAAGTAAATAATTATTTTTAGCCCACCACTTAGGTTATAGAATCCTATCTCTCCTTCTGTAAAGCTTGTTGTTATTACCATACTGTATATACTGTATCAACAGGATAAGAAATCTGACTGGATTTTATATCAATATGAATGCTAAGGTCAAATATTATGGTCAAATCATCATTACGAGAGTAAACAGAAACACATTACCATGCAATGCTAAGATTAGAATCAGTAAGTTTCTTTGTAAACTTTATTGACTCTTAAGCTTTCTAACACAGCATATTTAGAACAAATGGAGATTGCAAATATGTTAAAAAGAATAAAATCTAAAACATAAGGAACCTGCATTAAAAAATAGTTTCACTCCTATAGCAAACTTTAACATGTAAGGACTGAATATATTCACAACTAGCACATTGACAAGAGTTTGCTGAATTAGAAAGGGAACATGTTGGGAAATAAAATTTATTATTTGAAGACGAGGAGGATGGTGTTGGCTATTTGGTTTCACAAATGTAGTCTTATTGCCAAATCTTTCTCAAATTGTCTGAAACGGTTCTGTTTTTTGATTCATTTCTCAAATTGCAAGACCTTTCACATAGTTCCATGGCCAGCATACATCTGCACATGTTTCCCCCCAAATGTTTTTTGTTCCACAACGACACTCCATCTGGTGTTGCTGCTTCACTCCTGCTACACCAAAAGTGTGGGAAGTCTGGCTGAGGAGTAAGATTACCAGTGGACTCTGCTCCCACCAGGTGTGGGCCTCTCAGCTTTGAATGTCAGACTGAATTCATCTGCAAAGCACATATTTCTGCGGTTTTAAAGGAATCCAGACAGGTCGCATGCATCCTTAGACTGTTAGCATTTGCATCTTCAGATATCCAGTTTGTTCCACTTTATTCCTTTGACTTCCAGATTTACTCTTCTTTTCCTTCCTTATGAGCTGGTTTCAAAGCATTTTTAAAAACAGCTTCTTTAATTTTGGTTCAAATCTTAGAGTTAAACCAAGAACTCTTTTTACCACCTAATTTACATGTCTTTTTAAAAATGAGTATATTTCTGCTCCATGTGACAGAGCAAATGTCTAGTAACTCCTTTCATATATGTGTAGGTATTATATATCAGCTATATACAGAGAAAGACAGCTTACATTTCTAGAGAAATGAAAGATTCTGACTGTTATGCTTATAATTAAAAATATTTTAAAACCTATCGTGCAAACATACATGGCTTTATTTTATCATATATAAATTTATTTAATTGGGGGTTAATTACTTTACAATATTGTATTGGTTTTGCCATACATCAACATGAATTTGCCACAGGTATACACGTTCCCCATCCTGAACCCCCCTCCCTCCTCCCTCCCCGTACCATCCCTTTAAAAGGTATTCTTATGACTACATTTGAAGTTTCAAATAAGGATATTTTATAAGCAAGTATAACATTGAAAATACAATTTGAATAAAATGTAACATATATCAATTTCTCCTAAGTGATGTAAGATAAAAAATAGTTAAATGTCAAATAGAAATAGTTAAAGAAGGAAGTCTATTTATATAATGTTAACACATTTTTCAACAAATTTTGCCATCTAAAATCTTTATGATAAATTGACATGTTTGGTATTCTTTTCCACTTGTAAAATGTGCAAAAATATCCATTATTTCTAAAGGCTTTTTGTTTTATGTTGTTTTCCTCATGTACATTCATATTTTACAATTCTCCTTTTCAGCAACTGCAAGAAGACTTCTAACTAATTTGCATAAAAATTAAAGTTAGGACAACTGAAAAAATCTTTAAGTAGTTATCCATGAGCTTTACCTTTCATTTTTTATTTAATCATTGAAATACACTGACAACAATTTTTAGAGAAAAATATACCCTCTTTTCTTTGATCAGTACATTGAAAACATACTCACACATACTTTTGAGGTAAGTACTCTGATTTAAATTAGTATTTAATAATTACCTACAAGATAGGGGTAAAAATCACCACCCTGAGTTATGTCCCCCTGTGGATACAGGGGAATTTTAGTATTTTGGTGGCATGATCTATTTTCTACTTTCCCAGGTATTTCTTGGCAACCCAATTGTGCCATTTGGTTTTGAAAATTCTTTTATAGTGTCTCTTTTAAAAATATGACTCCAAAATCCTGTGAGGTTAAAAAAAAGAAAAAATGTACTTATGCTTTTCACTTGTACACAATATTATACTCAAGGAAACATACTCAGTTACTGTATTAATTTCCTATTGCTGCTGGAACAAGTTACTTCATGCTTGGTGGCTGTAAACAACATGAATTTATTATCTTACAGTTTCAGTGGGAGTTTAAAATGGATCTCTCTTGGGCTAAAATGTGTTGCTGGGGCTGAATTCTCCTTAGAAAGCTCTAGCAGAGAATCTACTTTCTTGCCTTTTCTGACTTTTGGAGGCCACCAGCATTCCTTAGCTCACGGCCCACATCCACTGTCAAAGCCAGAAATGGCTAGTTGAGTCTGTTTCTCATCTTATTATCAAGACACTGACCCTTCTGCCTTCCTCTTACACACTTTGGGACATTTGTGAGCTTATATTGGGCCCACTTAGATAATACAGGATAATTGTCCTACTTTAAGATCACATGATCTTGCCTCTTGCCATGTAATATAACCTATTTACAGGTTTCAGAGGACAACAGAGGATGAGAAGGTTGGAAGGTATCAACTCGATGGATGTGAATTTGAGCAAGCTCCAGGAGTTGGTGATGTATAGGGAAGCCTGGTGTGCTGCAGTTCGTGGGGTTTCAAAGAGTCGGACATGCCTGAGCCACTGAACTGAACCGAACAGGTTTAAAGGATAAGAGCATAGATATCTTTGCAAGCCATCATTCTAACCATATTCACCTATTTAATACGTTGAAGAAATACCAACAAGACTAGGAAATAGACTGCAGAGGGCTACATTTGTTTTTCAGGTCCTATTATAAAAATACAATCACAGAGAGAAAAAAAATGAATAAATAGATCAACTTTTCTCTCTAGCACAAAAGAGAAATTGAGAGTTCTTTATGTGATTATGCTGCTGCTGCTGCTGCTAAGTTGCTTCAGTCATGTCTGACTCTGTGTGACCCCATAGACGGCAGCCTGCCAGGCTCCTCCGTCCCTGGGATTCTCCAGGCAAGAACACTGGAGTGGGTTGCCATTTCCTTCTCCAATGCATGAAAGTGAAAAGTGAAAGTGAAGTCGCTCAGTCGTGTCTGACTCTTAGCGACCTCATGGACTGCAGCCCACAAGGCTCCTCCATCCATGGGATTTTCCAGGCATAAAGCAATCCTAATTCTTAACTATTATATGTCTGGAAATCTCTTATGAATAGGACCAAAATGGTTTCTGAGTTGTAACTGTGATGAAGGAGCCACAAATGACTGCTTAGAATACATATCTCATGATAAATTAATGATATGACAATTATAGAAATGATGATAGTGAAACATTTTATTATATGAATATTCCTCAACTGAGTTATACACTCTACTGATATTAGTTGGATTGTCTGCAGTTTTAAATATTAGAAATATTGCTGCTAAGAATATTTTTATGCCTTCTGGTGCATAAGTAGTAGAATTGCTGGGTTACAGCTTATGCTTATTTTCAAGTGTACTAGATAATGCCAAACTGTTTTTCAAGGTGGTTATATCAATTTAATTTCATACCAGCAGTGATGAAGGTTTCCATTGTCCAAACAATCTTTAAACATTGTACCCATCCTGGTAGATGTGTAGTATTAACTCATTTACTTTTAATATTTGTGACTATTAATAAGTATGAGCATCTTTTCTTGGGCTCACAATGCTGCCCACTCAAGTCTATCGTACATTTTCTATTGGATTTTTTTCCTTATTATTATGGAGACATTCTTTACATATTTGATGTAAAGGTTACCAATAGATTATGTTGCATATATTTTCTCCCACTATATGGTATGCTTTTTCATTAATTAGGTCATTTGAAGGAAAAAAAATAGATTTAATTTCATATAATTCCATTTGCCTTTACTTTTATGGTTACTAATATTTTGTCCTGTTGAAGAACTCATTTCCTAATCTCCTCTTAATCTTCTACAAGCTGTTTCCTTTCTTATAAAAGTTAAAATTCAATTGGAGCTAATTATTGTATATGATGTAAACAGAAGGTATGCATTTCGTTTTCTACATGTATATTTAATGTTTCATCACAATTTACTGAAAAGAGCATTCTTTCTTCATTTTCTGTACTATCTGTTACTGTAAATCAAAATGTAAGTACAAAAATTAATATAAAATATAAAAGTAACTATAAAAGAAGTTGAATCTTTAATTAAAAATAAACAAAACACCAGACCTGTATGGTGCACCATGTGAATAATATAATGAAATAATGCTATTTCAAAAATTCTTTCAGAGAATAGAAAAGATGAAATAATACCCAACTAATTCTAAGAAGCCAGGAAAACATAAAAGTCTGAACGGCTGATGAGGACATTATGAGAAAGAAAAATTGTAGACCACCCTAATTTGTAAACAATAATGACAAAATGCAAATAGCAGCAATCTAATCCAGTAAAATTCAGAAATGGATAATATATGATAGCTAACTCTGATTTATTCCCAGAATACAAAGATGGCTTAACACTTAAAAATCAATGTAATTACCAACTAGTAGCCATGAAATTAAAAGACGCTTACTCCTTGGAAGCAAAGTTATGACCAACCTAGATAGCATATTGAAAAGCAGAGAAATTACTTTGCCAACAAAGGTCCATCTAGTCAAGGCTATGGTTTTTCCAGTGGTCATGTATGGATGTGAGAGTTGGACTGTGAAGAAAGCTGAGTGCCAAAGAATTGATGCTTTTGAACTGTGGTGTTGGAGAAGACTCTTGAGAGTCCCTTAGACTGCAAGGACATCCAATCAGTCTATTCTAAAGGAGATCAGCCCTGGGGTTTCTTTGGAAGGAATGATGCTAAAGCTGAAACTCCAGTACCTTGGCCCCCTCATGCGAAGAGTTGACTCATTGGAAAAGACTCTGATGCTGGGAGGGATTGAGGGCAGGAGAAGAAGGGGACGACAGAGGATGAGATGGCTGGATGGCATCACTGACTCGATGGACATGAGTTTGAGTGAACTCCGAGAGTTGGTGATGGACAGAGAGGCCTGGCGTGCTGCAGTTCCTGGGGTTGCAAAGAGTCCGACACGACTGAGCGACTGAACTTAACTGAACTGAACCGAGTATTAAAAATAAACAAGATCATCTTAATAAGAAAGCATAACAACTTTATCAAATTCATCTATTCCTGATGAAACTTTCCGTATATAATAAAAGGGTTAATAAAGTAAACATAAAATTTAATAGCAAAAAGAAAGAATAGAACAGAAACGAGATAAAGATGCCTGCTTCTAACACATCTATTCATCACTCTACTGGTGATACAGCAAGGCAATTAAAATAAATGAAAGGCCAATAAAGGTACGTATATTCAAAGCTATAGTTTTTCCAGTAGTCATCTATGGATGTAAGAGTTAGATGACAAAAATGGCTGAGCACCAAAGAACTGATGCTTTCAAACTGTGGTGCTGGAAAAGACTCTTGAGAGTCCCTTGGAGAGCAAGGAGATCAAAACAGTCAATCCTAAAGGAAATCAATCCTGAATATTCATTGGAAGGACTGATGCTGAAGCTGAAGCTCCAATACTTTGGCCCCTTGATTCAAAGAGCTGACTCACTGGAAACGACCCTGATGCTGGGAAAGACAAGGCAAAAGGAGAAGAGGATGGTGGAGGATGAGAGAGTATCACCGACTCAATCAACATGAATGTGAGCAAATTCCAGGAGAGAGTGAAGGACAAAGGTACCTGGTGTGCTGCAGTCCATGGGGCTGCAAAGAGCAGACATGACTTAACAACTGAACAGCAGCAGCAAAAACATAAATATTAAAAGAGAATCATAAAATAGTAGATGATTTGATAAGTTATCAGAAATATAGATAAATACAGCAAGTTCAGTATAAAACATCAAGATAAAAAATCTTTGTATTTCTTTTCTATACAAATGCATAGTAAGGTCAAAATATCATTTAAAATACAAACAAGTAACAGATGTCCACGAGCTTGCAAAGAGTTGGATATGACTGAGTGACTGAACTAAACAGATGTCTAGAAATAAATCTAAAAAATTTGCAAATCTACTACAGATATTAATCACTACCGATAAATTATTAAATGGCTGGCATATACCATATCAATGGATTGGTTACCCCAACATTACCAAAATACTCATTTCTAGGAATATTTAGAATCACTAAATCCTGAAACAAAATTCTGACCCATCTAAATCAGTTTTTGTAGAACTAGTTATGGTGTTTTTTCAACAACACAGAAAAACACAGAAATACAGAAAATACAATACAGAAAAACACAAAGGGCTGGAGATGAATATCAGAGATTGTATTATTCCCCTGCCAGAAATATTCAACATTAACAACACAACAACAAAAGAGAAAAAATATATGAAAAAATGATTTTCAAGACACTGGACAATGGATATCAAAAGATATTAATCCCTGTGAGGTGAGTAAAACAAAAGGAAGTAAATTACTGCCTTGAAAATTTCTTGGCCATGACCCAAAGGCAGGCTGATGAATTTTCCGAATTGAGCAGATAGGCTAATAGGGCCAGAAGATCAAGGTGGCTAGAGTTTGCTGAACAGAAAAAAAAAAAACAAAAACAAAAAACAGCTGCAGAGAGAGAATCCTAAAGAACTGCAAAGTTCCTGGGGTGAGGATTTAGCAAAGTACCGAAAAACAGTTGCATGTGAAGAAAGAAACATCTCAAAGAATGAGAGAACAGTACTCCTTGCTCCCATGCAACAGTTCTTATGGAAATGTTGGAAGCCAGATGGAAAATAGCACATTAGGTAGAATGTTCAAAAGTGTTGGGCTTTAAAATTCCTCCCATTGTTCAAAAATTATGTATAGATATAGAATATCTTGAAAATTCTCAAAATAAAATCTTCAATATCTGAAGTGAAAAATATACTTCATATTTGTTTTCATTTTAATTTAGTTTTGTTTGTACTGCCCATGAGTCGATGATAGTTTCATAATCTAAAGTGGGCACATGTTAAATAATTATATAAGTACTATTCATACATAAAAGCCTTCATTTTGTCCTGTGTAATTTAAAATATTTACTTTCTGGTCATTATAAAAAGGTTTATCAAATCTTGACCTAGATAAAATGGAAAATTCACTAAGAAGATAATCTGACTAGTTTTATATCTACTGTTGAAGTCAAGTTTATAATTAGAAGTTTTCTCAGAAAGCCAACTCCAGGCCTAAATGGCTTCAGTGGTAAATTCTTCCAAAAATGTAAGAAATAAATATCAATACTATTCAAAATCTATAGAAAATACTATAGAAAATCCAAGTAAAGGAAATCTTTTCCAATTTATCCTAGGTCACCATTACCCAGATACAAAAATCAGATAAAGGCATTACAAGAAAATTACATACCAACATACCTCATAAAAACAGATATAAAAATTCTAAACACCATTATAGAAAATTTAATTCTAATACATACAAAGCATAATACATCATGACAGCTGAATTTATCCCAGGAATGAAAGCATTGCCTAATTTTTGAAAAACAATATAATTCACTATATTAACCAACTAAAAAAAAAAAAAAAAGAATCTGAGTATCTCTATGAATGCAGATAAAGCACTTGACAAAATTTAAAATCTATTCCTGATAAGCTAGCCTTTGGCAAACTGGAAACTGAAGAAAACTTCCTCAATCTCATAAAGCAGTTTACCAAAACATTTAAAATTATAGTTAATGGTGAAAAACTGAATGCTTTTCTTTAAGGTGAATAAGAAAATAAGGATATCTGTTGTCAATACTTTCATTCAACATTAAATTACAGCTTTTAGCCAGTACAATAAGGCAGAAAAAAAAAAAAGGGCACTTAGGTTGGGAATAAAAAGAAGTAAAAGGAAGTAAAATAAGGGAAGAAGTCATACTTTTTAATTGCAGGGTAGTCTTTCTGAAATTGGAAATTAGAAATATCAAGGGACTATTTCACTCAAAGACGGGCACAATAAACAACAGAAACCACAGAGATTTAGTAGACACTGAAGAGATCAAGAAGAGATGGAAAGAAAACACGGAAGAACTGTACACAAAAGATCTTAATGAACCAGATTACTACAATGGTGTGGTCATTCACCCAGAGCCAGACATTCTGGAGTGCAAAGTCAAGTAGGCCTTAGGAAACACTGCTGTTAATAAAGATAGTGGATATGATGGAATTATAATAGAGCTATTTCAAAACCCTAAAGGATGATGCCATCAAGGTGTTGCATTCAATATGTCAGCAAATCTGGAAGACCCAGCAGTAGCCACAGGACTGAAAAAGGTCAATCCTCATCCCAATTCCCAAGAAGGGTAGTACTAAAGAATGTACTATCAGACAATTGTACTTATCTCCCATTGAAAACCTGTATGCAGGTCAAGAAGCAACAGTTAGAACCAGATATGGAACAATGGACTGGTTCAAAATTGGGAAAGGAGTGTATCAAGGCTGTATATTGTCACCCTGCTTATTTAACTTATATGCAGAGTACATCATGCAAAATGCTGAGCTGGATGAAGCACAAGGTGGAATCAAGATTTCTTGGAGAAATATCAATAACCTCAGATATGCAGATGATCTCACCATTATGGCAGAAAGTGAAGAGGAACTAAAGAGCCTCTTGATGAAGGAGAGTGAAAGAGCTGGCTGAAGACTCAACTTTCAAAAAATGAAGATCACGGCATCTGGTCCCATCACTTCATGGCAAATACATGGGGAAACAATGGAAACAATGACAGATTTCATTTTCATGGGCTCCAAAATCACTGTGGACGGTGACTGCAACCATGAAATTGAAAAATGCTTGCTCTGTGGAAGGAAAGCAATGACAAACCCTGACGCATATTAAAAAGCAGAGACATTACTTTGCCAACAAAGGTCTGTATAGTCAAAACTATGGTTTTTCCAGTAGTCATGTATGGATGGGAGAGCTAGACAATAAAAAAGGCTGAGTGCTAAAGAACTGATGTCTTCGAACTGTGGTGTTAAAGAAGACTCTTGAGAGCCCATTGGACTGTAAGGAGTTCAAACCAGTCCATCCTAAAGAAAATCAACCCTGAATATTCACTAGAAGGACTGATGCTGAAACTGAAGTTCAAATACTTAGGCCACCTGATTCAAAGAGCTGACTCACTGGAAAAGACCCTAATACTGGGAAAGATTGAAGACATGCTGAGAAGGGGACAACAGAGGATGAGATGGTTGGATGGCATCATCGACTCAATGGACACAAGTTTGGGCAAACTCTGGGAGATGCTGAAGGACAGGGAACCCTGGGTGCTGCAGCCCATGGGGTCACAAAGAGTCAGACACAACTGAGTGACTAACAACCCATGCTAGTAAGGCTGTGCTTAAAATCTTGCATGTTAAGCTTCAGCATTATGCAAACCATGAACTTCCAAATGTCCAAGCTTCATTTAGAAGAGGAAGAGGAACCAGAGATCAAATTCCCAACATTCACTAGATCATAGAGAAAGCAAGGGAATTCCAGAATATCTCCCTCTGTTTTATTGATGACACCAAAGCCTTTGACAGTATGGATCATAAAAGACTGTGGATAGCTCTTAAAGCGATGAGAATACCAAACCAATTTACCTGTCTCCTGAGAAACCTGTATGCGGGTCAAGAAGCAACAGTTAGAACCCTGGAACAACTAATCGGTTCAAGGTGAGAAAGGAGTATGACAGGGCTGTCTGCTGTCACCCTGTTTGTTTAACCTATATGCTGAGCACATCATGAGAAATGCTGGGCTGGATGAGCTACAAGCTGGAATCAAGATAGGCTAGAGAAACATCAACAAGCTAAGATGTGCAGACTGATACCACTCTAATGGCAGAAAACGAAGAGGAACTAAAGACCCTCTCAATTATGGTGAAGGAGAAGAGTGAAAGTGCCAGCTTAAAACTAAACATTTAAAAAAAAAAAAAAAACACGACTCTTTACAACCCCATGGACCATAACCGGCCTGGCTGTTCTGTCCATGGGGATTTTCCAGGCAGGAATACTGGAGTGCAAGAATACTGGAGTGCAAGAATACTAGAGTGCAAGAATACTGGAGTGGGTTGTCATGCCCCCCTGCAGGGGATCTTCCTAACCCAGGGATAGAACCCACATCTTCTACATTGCAGGCAGACTCTTTACTGTCTGAGCCACCAGGGTAGCCCAGGAATACTGCAGTGGGTAGCCTATTCTTTCTCTAGGGTATTGTGCTGACCCAGGAATCGAACCAGGGTCTCCTGCATTGTAGGTGAATTCTACTGGCTCCCCATTACTTCATGGCAAAGAGAAGGGGAGAAGGTGGAAGTAGGGACAGATTTCCTCTTCTTGGGCTCTAAAATCACTGCAGATGGTGACTGCAGCCACGGAATCAGAATACAATTGTTTCTTGGCAGAAAAGTGGTGACAAATCTAGACAGCCTGTTGAAAAGCAGAGACATTACTCTGCTGACAAAGGTCCACATAGTCAAGGCAATAGTCTTCCCAGTGGTCACCTATGGCTGAGAACTAGACTGTAAAGAAGACAGAATGCCAAAGAACTGATGCCTTCAAACTGTGGTGCTGGAAAAGGCTCCTGAAAGTCCCTTGCACAGGAAGGGGATAAAACAAGTCAATCTTAGGAAAATCAACCCTGAATATTCATTGGAAGAACTGATGCTGAAGCTGAAGCTCCAGTATTTTGGTCAACTGATGCAAACAGTTGACTCACTGGACAAGTCCCTGATTCTGGGAAAGACTGAGGGCAGAAGGAGAAGAAGGAGTAGAGGATGAGACGGCCAGATGTAATGGACATGAATTAATGGCTGGATGCAATGGATACAGATGCAATGGACATGAACCCGGGCAATCTTTGGGAGATGGTGAGGGACAGGGAAGCCTAGCATGCTGCAGTTCCTGTGACTGCAGAGTCACATGAGAGGGCAGCTGAACAGAACAACTTTTTGAAGAGGATAGTCTTTTTAGCAAATGCAACAGAATAGTTGGATATTGATACGTTAAAAAAAAAAAAGAACTTTAATCTTTTCCTCACACCACATATAAAAAGTATCTCAAAACAGACCACACTGTAAAATATAGGCTGAATTTTTGTGGCTTGAATTATAAAAAAAATTTTTAGATACAGCACAAAGAGCAAAATCAATAAATGATCAAATTGATAAAGTTCATCAAAACTTTAAACATCTGCTCTTTGAAATTACACTGTTAAGATAAAGTCACAGAATAGGAGAAAATATTTCCAAAGAATATATCTTAGAAAAGACTTAATATTAATCCATAATATATTTAAAAACTCAAAATACAATAATAAGTAAAAAAAAAACAATAATATTACAACTAATAGACACTTGGTAAGTATATGTTTATAAGAAACTGACAAGATATTTTCCAAAATAACTGGACCATTTTACTTTCCTGTAGCTAATGTGTGAGAGATCCAGTTGTTTTCACATCTTCATCAACATTTGCTATTGGTCCATCATTTTAATGTAACTTTTCTATTAGGTGGGCAATGATAGCTCATTGTGGTTTTAATTTGCATTCCTCCAGGTTACTAATGATGTTGAACATCTTTTTATATGCTTCTTGGCAATCCTCATTTTTGCTGAAGTGTCTGTTAGTTGCAATATTATTTTTTTTCACTTATTATTGTGTTTTGAGCTTTTATAATTCAAGTCACAAAAATCCAGCCTATATTCATAGAAGTTCCATTTTTCAGGTGGTCCTAGTAGAACTTAGTTATAGACTATTTACACTATTGGTTACATTTTACAGTCAGTTCAGTCGCTCAGTCATGTCCGACTCTTAGCGACCCCATGAATCGCAGCATGCCAGGCCTTCCTGTCCATCACCAACTCCCGGAGTTTACTCAGACTCACGTCCATCAAGTCAGTGATGCTATCCAGCCATCTCATCCTCTGTCGTCCCCTTCTCCTCCTGCCCCCAAAACAACACAGGTATAATCTATACTTGGAATTAATTAGCAAAGTGTAACACAATCAAAATAGTGGACAGTCACCCTTTTCATGATTTGTGGTAGAAAATATTAGCAAAGAAATACAACCCACTGGACCAGAACAGAAACATTTAATAAATCAGAAATTAACAAATAACAAATAGTATTAACCTCACCAAATTTTGCAACATTATAAATTTCCATAATAAATCCCTACTCTACTCTACATTCTCTATTACAATGGCCGTGTGAAAAAGGTTTGACACCAGCTCCTTTGGCATCCAGAATAGTAAGACTTTCACTTGGCTCTTGGATCCTAAAATCATATATCAAATCATTGGCATTCCAGTTCTCTTCAAGTTTAAAAGTAGTCAATGGGATCTATATTTGTCACTCTAATCTCTGTGCCTATTATCAGGTTCTAGATTTCTGGAGCTTGGGTTACTCTGGGGAATTTTCTTGCCGTGTACAAAGGATCAGTGCAGATCATCTTCTGACATCATTGGTTCTGTTACCTACACAACTATTTTTGTTTTGAAAAGGTATTGCCTTAACTACAGCTAACACTGTAAAAGTGAAAGGCACTATCTTTGCCACAAGAACATGGAAGACAAACAGCTACAATTTCCAAGGTAAAAACTGCCTGCAATAATCAATGGTTCAATTCCTTTCTCATGTAGTTCTTCAAGACACTCTTGCCAGATATTTCTGTTTTTCTTATCATCTTTTTCTCATAACTTTACTCTTCAACATATAAAATATATATACTTCCCTTTGAGAAGGCTTCCCTAAGAAGCTGTATAATTTTACAAATATGCACAAGAGAAGACTAATATTTATCAAGTACTTTCCAGGTGCTGAACCTCCAAGTGCTTTACATGCGTTGCTTCAGTTGATCTTCACAAAAATCGCTGTGCGTTAGATTTTATTAGCTCTATTTTACCTGCTGGAAAATTTGAATCAAAGAAGTTGACTTTTCAAAGTTTACAAACCTGAAAACTTGGGAGTTAAAACTAAAACAGTAATTAATCTAAAGTTAAAGATTTCATTCTTTTTTCCATCTCTATCCTAACATTTTCTACTCTATTCCATTCTCCACTTTATTTAGATCAATAGTCTAATGCTGATGCTCTACATTTTAATTTTCATATCATTAAACCAATAAATTAATATTTATTTAAAATATTTGAATATAATTTTTGGACTGTTACTTATTATTTACTACTAACAGCAGCAGCAGCCATTTTTAGAATCAGTTATGGGTAAAATTTAACGAACAGGCATGTCCAAATATACCTAACTTAAACCAAGGAAACACCATATTCTTATCCATATGGGCTCTTCTAATTATCTCCCAAATCTGGCTGGCCTTCTTAATAAAGGAGAAACAAAACTTTTATGATAATTTATAAATGATTAACCTAATCCCAAAGAAAGGCAATGCCAAAGAATGCTGAAACTAGCACACAGTGGCACTCATCTCACATGCTAGTAAAGTAATGCTCAAAATTCTCCAAGCCAGGCTTCAGCAATACGTGAACCATGAACTTCCTGATGTTCAAGCTGGTTTTAGAAAAGGCAGAGGAACCAGAGATGAAATTGTCAACATACACTGGATCATGGAAAAAGCAAAAGAGTTCCAGAAAAACAACTATTTCTGCTTCATTGACTATTCCAAAGCCTTTGACTGTGTGGATCACAGTAAACTGTGGAAAATTCTGAAAGAGATGGGAATACCAGACCACCTGACCTGCCTTTTGAGAAATCTGTATGCTGGTCAGGAAGAAACACTTAGAACTGGACATGGAACAACAGACTGGTTCCAAATAGGAAAAGGAGTACATCAAGGCTGTATATTGTCACCCTGCTTATTTAACTTATATGCAGAATACATCATGAGAAACGCTGGACTGGAAGAAACACAAGCTGGAATCAAGATTGCCGGGATAAATATCAATAACCTCAGATACGCAGATAACACCACCCTTATGGCAGAAAGTGAAGAGGAGCTAAAAAGCCTCTTGATGAAAGTGAAAGAGGAGAGCGAAAAAGTTGGCTTAAAGCTCAACATTGAGAAAACGAAGATCATGGCATCTGGTCCCATTACTTCATGGCAAATAGATGGGGAAACAGTGGAAACATTGTCAGATTTTCTTTTTTAGGGCTCCAAAATCACTGCAGATGGTAATTGCAGCCATGAAATTAAAAGACGCTTACTCCTTGGAAGAAAAGTTATGACCAACGTAGATAGCATATTCAAAAGAAGAGACATTACTTTGCCGACTAAGGTCCGTCTAGTCAAGGCTATGGTTTTTCCAGTAGTCATGTATGGATGTGAGAGTTGGACTGTGAAGAAGGCTGAGCACCAAAGAATTGATGCTTTTGAACTGTGGTGTTGGAGAAGACTCTTGAGAGTCCCTTGGACTGCAAGGACATCCAACCAACCAGTCCATTCTGAAGGAGATCAGCCCTGGGTGTTCTTTGGAAGGAATGATGCTAAAGCTGAAGCTCCAGTACTTTGGCCACCTCATGCAAAGAGCTGACTCATTGGAAAAGACTCTGATGCTGGGAGGGATTGGGGGCAGGAGGAGAAGGGGATGACAGAGGATGAGATGGCTGGATGGCATCATGGACTCGATGGACATGAGTTTGAGTGAACTCCGGGAGTTGGTGATGGACAGGGAGGCCTGGCATGCTACGATTCATGGGGCTGCAAAGAGTCGGACACGACTGAGCAACTAAACTGAACTCAATACAGACAAAGATCATTTACAATGAAGACATGATGATATCATGCCCATTCACTTAATGATGCCTCAAAAAATTATTGTGTCAATTAATTCCACTACTGATTCATGTATAAAAGTTAAATTATAACTGTTTTTTCACCCATAAAATTGTTAAATAAGAAAGCCTACTGGTATTGATGATATAAGTGAAATGAAAGTTATTGTATTAAGTGCTCAGTAACTGTTAGTAGTTATTATTAGTAATATTCATAGTACTATTAATCATCTTTTACTCTCTTTAAACATATCTTTAAAAAAAATATCTAGAGATATTGTCTTAGAGAAACAAATAAAAGTCTGGGTTTCCTTGGTTTTATAAATGTGGCTATGGGAATTATTAAAATGTCTCTTTCTTGTGTTATGAATTATGTCTATATAATAATGAATATAAAACAAAAGTTAATGAAATTTAATTATTTAAACCATTGCATAAACATTTTATGTCCCTTGATGTCCTTAATAATTTGGCCACCTCATGCAGAGTTGACTCATTGGAAAAGACCCTGATGCTGGGAGGGATTGGGGGCAGGAGGAGAAGGGGACGATAGAGGATGAGATGGCTGGATGGGATCACTGACTCGATGCACATGAGCCTGGGTGAACTCCGAGAGTTGGTGATGGACAGGGAAGCCTGGCATGCTGAGATTCATGGGGTCGCAAAGAGTCGGATACGACTGAGCAACTGAACTGAACTGAATGTCCTTAATGTAATTATAGAAGATTTCACTATTTTCATTTTGTATTCCATATATATTATAATTCATTTTGGACTCTCAGCTTTTACCTGTTTTCAGTCTTCTTTGCAATCTGCCTCACCTGTCTATTTTGCCTTCTCTTGAGTTCCGGCTCTTCTAAGAAAACTATGGTATAATTTCCTTCTTTAAGCTTTATGTAAAGTTTGCATTCACATATTTTAATTAAATTTTATGTTTTGAATATTTTTCTGATTTGTTTTGCAATCCTAAATATAAGCTTGAGAGTGGTTTACTGTGAAAATCTCACTTATATTTCCCATCTTTGCAAGCACCGTTTCAAAATATGTGTGTCTTTCAAGATATGTGTGCCATTTCTGTTAGAGCCAGACAACCCTTTGCTTTAACATTCTTTAGTGAAAGGTAAGGCAACAGCTCATACCAATACAGCTTTACAATCAAGGCACAGGTGAGGAGGGTTGAGAAACCAAAGCAAACAAACTGATCATGGGATCATGTAAGGTGCTTCTGACTGTAAGTAACAGAAAACCCATTTCAAAGTGACTTAAACCATAAGGCAATTAATTATCTCATAAAAGGAAAAGTACAGCGGTAGAGTGACTACAGGGTTGATTAGTTTACCAGCACAGCCATGCCATCAAGGTTGTTTCCTCTGTCTGTTCCGTCATCCACGGTATTAATGCTTCTCCCCCTCAGGCTAGCTTTCTTCACAGTCATAAGATGCCTTACAAAGAATTCTGAATTTTTATTCTAAATACATAAAGACTAGATAATCTTAATATCTTTCTCCAACAGTAGAAATACTACATAAACTAAATAAAATAAATGTACTATTAAAGGTAAAACTGAGCAAACTAAAAAATACAAGAAACCTTCAAAGACAAAAATAAAGAGAAAGATAAAGTTAGGGTGTAAAAATAAGCCTCAAAAGACTTTTTAGGTGTGATAATTTTCAATGACTTCTCTGGGAAGAAAGGACTGAACATGTGCAAGGTGAAGCAAAGACTAAAACCATTGCTTAAAGTCAGGACCATCAGAGGACTGCACACACAGTGATAGGATGGACTTACAAAGGTCTTCACCAGGGAAAAGAGGTGACACAAAAATGATCTATCTTGGCCTAGGCAATATATGGGGGTCAAAAGGCATTTCAGAATCTGTAGCCACATGCCTGTGGCTACTGTAATGGTAACCTGGCCAATTAGTGGAAAGTGACTTTGAGGTAGTTAAGCAGGCATGGTAGCTGCAAGAAGCAAATGAATGTTCTTCCTCCTTAGAAAGATCTTTGACATAGGCATCATATGATCGCCCGTATAATGACTGGCTGAAATAAATTCTACAACTAAAACTAAACACACACACACACCAGTTTTGAGGATCAGCAGAAACAACAAGTAAGAAATTTAGGATCTTTTACAAACGAAATTATTGAATATCTATATAAAATAACTATGTTTAAAATATTTAAGTTGTGACATTTGTAGTATGTGAAAGCAAGTAAAATGTTTCTATTATGGACTCCAGAATTTTAAAGAATCAAGTAGAAGTTCTAGAATTAAAAATTTATAGTTGGAGTTAATAATTTAGCAGACTGTTACAAAAGAGACTAACTACAGCTATAAAAACTGTTGATAAACAGCTAGCTCTGATGAAATTACCTAACACGTATGGCTCTGGATTCCCTGGTGGCTCAGATACTAAAGAATCCACCTGCAATGTCAGAGATTTGGGTTTGATCCCTGCATTGGGAAAACCCCCTAGAGGAGGGCATGACAACCCACTACAGTATTCTTGCCTGGAGAATCCCTATGGACAGAGGAGCCTGGTGGGTTACAGTCCATGGAGTCACAAAGAGTCAAACGCAACTGAGCAAATAAGCACACACAGCATAGAAGCATATATAAACAAAGAGATGAGTAATAATAAAAAAAAGCTTATAAAGAGAACATTTGACTGGAATTTCAGTGAGGTTAAATGAAGAAGCATCATTATTTTAAGAGTGAGTGGTGTTGGAGAAGACTCTTGAGAGTTCTTTGGACTGCAAGGAGATCAAACCAGCTGATCCAGAAATCAATCCCAAATATTCAATGGAAGGATTGTTGCTGAAATTCCAATACTTTGTCTGTAAGGGAAAAGAATCTTATGCTGGAAAAGACTGAAATCAAAAGGAGGAGGGGGCAGCAGAGGAAAAGATGGTTAAATAGCATTACCAACTCAATGGACATGAATTTGAGCAAACTCTGGGAAACAGTGGGCTTCCCTGGTAGCTCATCTGGTAAAGAATCCACCTAAGTGGATTCACAGGAGACCCGAGTTCAATTCCTGGGAAGATCTCCTGGAGAAGGGAACAGCTACCCACTCTGGTATTTTTGCCTGGAAAATCTCCACTGACAGAGGAGCCTGGCCGGCTACAGTCCATGGGGTCGCAAAGAGTCGGACGGGACTGAGAGACTTTCATTTTCACTTTCTGGGAGATAGTGGTCTTCCCAGATGGCTTAGATGGTAAAGAAGTCACCTTCAATGCAGGAGACCCACATTTGATGCCTGAGTCAGGAAGATCCTCTAGAGAAAGGAACAGCAACTTACTCCAGTAGTCTTGCCTAGAGAATTCCAAGGACAGAGGAGCCTGGTAGACTACAGTCCATGGGGTTGAAAAGAATCAGACATGACTTAGCAATTGAACAACAACAACAAATGCTACAGAACTTAAAATAAAAATATTTAAACACTGGAAATAAAATTCTAAGCCTGATAAAGGAAAGAAATCTAAATCCAGACATATCATTGTGAAAGACAAGAGGTAATCTTATATGCAGAAGCTCTTATTAACAGTATTATAAATTGAATGTTTGTGTCCCCCAAAATTCATATATTGAGGTCCTGACCCCTAATGTGATGATATCTGGAGACAGGTCTTTGGAAGCTAATTAGGGTTGAATGAGGTCATGACAATGGGACCCTGGTCCAATGGCATTAGACTTCTAGGTGAAGAGGCATCAGTCTCTCTCCCTCTCTTTCTATAATGTGAATGTGAGGAGAGAGCAAGAAGGTGATCATCGGCAAGCAGGAACAGAGCTTTCATCAGAACCTTACCATGCTGGCACCCTGATCTCTGCAGCCTCCAGAAATGTGAGGAAACAAATTTCTGTTGTTCAAACCACCTAGTGTATGTATTTGTTGTGGCAGCCTGAGTTGATTCATACATATAAATAGAGACAAAAGACAGATGACCTATAAAGATAAATGACAACAGACATTTTAAACAGTGACAAGAAGCAGATACTATATCATATACCTTCAAAGTTCTTAGAGAAAATTACCTATTAACTCAGAATGTTAAAGAACAAGAAAAATACAGATATTTTTAAATTAAAAAACACTGCAAAATTTGCTATCAATGGTGAACTTCAGGGCAGATAATATTGAACCCAGAAAGAAGAAATGGTAAACATGACAAAATGGTGAGAAAGAAATGGATAAATAATCAGGTAAAACTAAAACTACTCTACTGTATAAATAATACACTCAGACAGTAGAGCAGTGGTACAGGACATTCCTGAAGCTGCCCTACCTGTGTTTTGAACTTCATTCAGTCGTTAGTTAACTGGGTGATCCTTGGAAACATTATTAGCTTCCACATCTGAAAGATAGGTATTATGAGGATCATATGTGTTAATATAAGCTAAGATTCTGGAAGACTTCCAGGAAAAAAGTAAGCAATTTATACTATTTTTATTTCTATTATCATGAGCTCTATTAATTTAAAATAATACTGCATAATTTAAGAGATCAAAAAGCCAAACTAAAACACAGGACTATAATAATAATTCAGATAAAAATGAATGACAGCTATTGAAATATTAAAGTCATATTTTGAAATATATGTGGACAGTAATGGTAGGGACCTAACAGAAGCAGAAGATATTAAGAAGAGGTGGCAAGGATACACAGAACTGTACAAAAAAGATCTTCACAACCCAGATAATCACGATGGTGTTCTCACTCACCTAGAGCCAGACATCCTGTAATATGAAGTCAAGTGGGCCTTAGGAAGTGTCACTACGAATAAAGCTAGTGAAGGTGATGGAATTCCAGTTGAGCTATTTCAAATCCAGAAAGATGACACTATGAAAGTGCTGTACTCAATATGCCAGCAAATTTGGAAAACTCACCAGTGGCCACAGGACTAGAAAAGGTCAGTTTTCATTCTAATCCTAAAGAAAGGCAATGCCAAAGAATGCTGAAACTACTGCACAGTTGCACTCATCTCACATGCTAGTAAAGTGATGCTCAAAATTCTCCAAGCCAGGCTTCAGCAATATGTGAACCGTGAACTTCCTGATGTTCAAGCTGGTTTTAGAAAAGGCAGAGGAACCAGAGATGAAATTGCCAACATCCACTGGATCATGGAAAAAGCAAGAGAGTTCCAGAAAAACATCTATTTCTGCTTTATTGACTATGCCAAAGCCTTTGACTGTGTGGATCGTAATAAACTGTGAAAATTCTGAAAGAGATGAGAATACCGGACCACCTGACTTGCCTCCTGAGAAATCTGTATGAAGGTCAGAAAGAAACAGAACTGGACATTCAACAACAGACTGGTTTCAAATAGGAAAAGGAGTATGTCAAGGCTGTATATTGTCACCCTGCTTATTTAACTTATATTCAGAGTATAACATGAGATACTCTGGGCTGGATGAAGCACAAGCTGGAATCAAGATTGCTGGGAGAAATATCAATAATCTCAGATATGCAGATGACACCACCCTTATGGCAAAAAGTGAAGAGGAACTAAACAGCCTCTTGATGAAAGTGAAAGAGGAGAGTGAAAAAGTTGGATTAAAGCTCAACATTCAGAAAATGAAGATCATGGCATCCGGTCCCATCACTTCATGGCAAATAGATGGGGAAACAGTGGAAACAGTGGCTGACTTTGTTTTTCTGGCCTCCAAAATCACTGTAGACGGAGACTGTAGCTATGAAATTAAAAGATGCTTACTCCTTGGAAGGAAAGTTATGACCAACCTAGATAGCATATTAAAAAGCAGAGAAATTAATTTGCCAACAAAGGTCCATCTAGTCAAGGCTATGGTTTTACCAGTGGTCATGTATGAATGTGAGAGTTGGACTATAAAGAAAGCTGAGCACCAAAGAATTGATGCTTTTGAATTGTGGTGTTGGAGAAGACTCTTGAGAGTCCCTTGAACTGCAAGGAGATCCAACCAGTCCATCCTAAAGGAAACCAGTCCTGGGTGTTCATTGGAAGGACTGATGTTGAAGCTGAAACTCCAATACTTTGGCCACCTGATGCAAAGAGCTGACTCATTTGAAAAGACCCTGATGCTCGGAAAGATTGAGGGCAGGAGGAGAAGGGGACGACGGAGGATTAGACGATTGGATGGCATCACCGACTCAATGGACATGGGTTTGGGTGGACTCCGGGAGTTGGTGATGGACAGGGAGGCCTGGTGTGCAGTGGTTCATAGGGTTGCAAAGAGTCAGAGACGACTGAGTGACTGAACTGAACTGAATGGTTATATTTGGCTTGTTTTGTTAATCATGCAAGCTAAAGATTAAGGATACTACTAAATGAAAATACAGAGAAATGCAAAATGTCTTTCAGCACAGAATTTGGACAAATTCTGAATATATGCATCTAAATAGAAAAAGCATGTCATCTATGAGAGGCTAAATATCATGCTAGCTTGAATGTTTGGCATGAGAGCAGTCAATGCCAGAAGATATAAAAAACTATACAAAGTTCCAAAGAAAAGACAACCTGGCTTAAGGACAATATATCCAGACAAGATTTTCAACTATGAAAGAATCTATTAGACATTTTTAAGTATAGTGGAACATATCAAACACAGTGTTCAGAAACATTCCTTGAAAAAAAAATCAATAATGAAATTCAGCTAATCAGATAAGACATTTTTTAATTCCCAGAAATGGAGCATCAGTAGTGAAAATTACTCAGGGAAAGCACTAAATGCTTTTAAACATAAAAGTAAGACTAAACTTCTATGGGAATCATAGTAGAACAGAATTATCAACAGAATAAGCCTTGATAAATTAAAAAATAGAATAAGCAACAAAAACCAGGTTAAAAAGGAAAGGAAGGGAGAAGTTTTACTATGATAATCGATTAGTCTTTTATAGCAACAGGCAAACCAGCATTGTTTGAAATTAAAATGAGTGGTTAAAAAAATTATCTCAGTACTCTGAATCTATTTATAATTTTTCTTATCTGTACAGTTAATTTAAAATTTCTCTTGTGTTAAACAAAGAAATCTGCAATCAGTAATTCTTTCACTTTCATTTTCTCCTGTTAAATTCTAGTAAAATGAAAGTCAGTATCTTTCCATATTAGTATATTATATGCTTTCAGTTATAACAGTATATTCTTTTTCTTCTGTTAAATCTAGTAAAATGAGACTGAGCATCTTTCAGTAAAATAATAACATCTGCTACCATTATTTCTCTATCACTTGTCGATTATTTCCCTTATCTATCATGTACTTTTATAGGTATCTATAGAAAGATCTCCAGAATAGTGTTCATTAAATATCTAAAAGATGGCTTGGGGGGCTGGGAACTTTACTGATGTTTTACTTTCTCCTCTTACTTTTTAAATGGCTTGACATTTTTATAATGAGTATATATATATATATATCACTTTTATAAAACAAAATAATATTCATAAACAAAATATTAGAGCTTGTTCCTGATTTGATAAATTTAACAACAGTATCTTGGTTTTGATTTTTCAATTGTTTTGCACAACTAACATAATATGCTTCTTCCAATGGTAATTTCAGAAGGTTGACAACTATCATACATAATGTTTCATTTCCCATGTAAACAAAGACGAAAAACAAAAATTACATATAATAAAATCCTTTTAGATGGCAGAAAACATAAGTGGCAAAGCTTAAGCATAATGTAAAAAAAAATGATAGATATTTAAGTGTTTATATGACAGAAATATGATTAAATGCGACTTTTTTGGCAATGAGGTCTGCAATAAAAATATCAATTTTTTAAAGTGATAGTCATCTTTTTTCTTCTATTATTCAAACTTTGAAAAGATGTTATATGACACAACATTTGCAACTAATAAAATACAATTGAAATCTAAATTCAAACTAGGTTTCTACTCAAATTCAAATATTTTCCAAGTTGTTGACTCATCATAACTAAAAGTAGCTGGAGTCCTTTTCAAAATAATTGTAAACAATTTAAGTTAGTGCCTGTAAAGATTATCAAAACAGAAAGAAATGTATTTTGCAAAAGAGATTGGATAGAAAGTCTAAAAATGTATTTGACCATAAAGGAGGTGTTCTGTAGCAATAAGATGCTTTGAAGAGAATTTAATCTCAATGCATGGGTCACAGAACAAAAGTAGATAAATCATGGCATGATGGTATCATTTAAAAGGGATATTTTCGAAGGAGGTGTCAGTGCTACTTTTAATAGAAAAGTTTTCAACCTCAGATGAATTTTTTATTACCTAAAACATTAGTTAAAAGTAGCTTCAAATCTCAATATCTAAATCAATATCTAACAGAAATCACAATAATAAACAATTTCCATGGCTGACTTCAGAGAGTTAAACAGCATATATAAAATAGCTGACCATGTATATTTGTCAAAGAGGACCTCATCAGTACCAGTTGTTTCCAAATTACAGTGGGGGAAATGTACCCCAAAGCATATGCAAAGTAATCCACTGATATACAGGAAAAGTGTTAACATTTCTTTCTTTATTTATATTTTTTCCTTTCTGCATTTCAGTAGTTATTGATTGTAATATAGAAGGCTATAAATAAAATTTATAAATAAATGTACATATATTGGATGTGCAGTCTGAAAAACTCTAATTCATAGCATGAAAACAGAACCAAAAACCCAACAATCTCCATCATTAGTTAGAATAGGATCCATTTCTATGTCAATTTTAATTATCTAGTAGTTATCAGTACATTATTCTGAGAAAATTCCAAGGCGAATTCAATCAATGTTGGTAAGGGATACTGCTATGGATTGAATATTTATATCTCCCCCAAAATCCATATATTGAAGCCCCAATCCCAATTTTGGGGTCATGAGGGTGGAGCTCTCATGAATGGGATTAATGCCTTTTTAAGTGGATGAAGGGACAAGAATGTTCTCTCTCTGTCCTGTAAGTGTACCAAGAGAAAATGGCCACCAGTAAAGCAGGAAGAGTGTTCTCTTCAGCCATCTACTCTGCTGGCACGATGTTGCATTTTCCAGGCTCCAGAACTGTGTGACGTAAATGTTTGATGTTTAAGTCACTCAGTGTACGGTATTTGTTACAGCACCAGAATTGATTAAGACAGAAATCATGATGCTTATATATGGGAGAAGACAGAAAGCACGACATTGTTGAAACAGTAATCTGGCATCTTGCTCCAGGTCTGGCAAACAATACTGCTTATTTATTTTATCTGGATGATTTATTTGTTTCTATCTTTTCCAATATTTCAAGACTCCTGTCATTTTCCTAGACAGGCCACATTTATTCCTTGTTGTGTCCCCCAGCACTCAAGGATTTGAAATGACATGTGGGGATGCTCTAGATAATAAACCTGTGCCTGTGTGAACAAGTAAGCTAGAATCCCCTGTTCTAAACCCTCACTCAGCCTCACTCTTCCTGTGTTCAAAATCCTATCCACTTTTGCCTTCATTGAACTTATACTTTCTTCTAAACTTTTCTCTCATTTTCTACTTGATTCTTTCTATAACCTTTATATTTGCTCAATTTCCACACTGACTTTTTTTGTTTACTTTCCTAGCTCTACTACTTAAAAGAATTTCTTTACTTTTCAGGCTCTACTCAACCCATTCTAGATTGGATTTAGTCACCAAAATTTCACCAAAGTAGTTCTTGCCAATGCCACCACGGACCGCTATATTAGAACAGCTATTGATTGTTTTTTGATTTTCACTGGGCCTTTCAGTAGCATTTGACACCTGAACTCTTCTTTCTTGAAAAATGCATTCCCTTAGCTTTAATGATAACACACAAGTTCTCCCTTCCTTTAAGGCCACATTTCTAAATCCTTTATGTCAATTTTCCTTTCTCTGAAGATTTGAGCTTAGTTCTTCATTTTCATTCCATGATCTCTTTTTACGTAGTTGCTATAGGTAAACATGTCTGCTTCCATGTTTTCCATTAACACCAATATTCTGCTGATGACTCAAAAATTTTTCTTTCTATTCAAGACTTCTCTAAGTTCCAGACCAACAGGCAGTGTTATCACCACTTATATATATGAATGGCATGACAATGATATCATACCCAAAACAGAGCTAATGACGTCTCCATCTATATTTCCTTTTTTTCCATCAAATGCACCAGTATCCACCTATTTGTTCACACTACAGATCTAAGAGATATCCTTCACATCTTCCTGTCTCGTACTTGTAACATCATCCAATCATCATTAAGACTTATAGATCTCTACATTTTATATGTCATTCCCTTCTAATTTCTTCCATCTTTTTGGTCACTAATCTTGACTAAGCCAATATTCACTCTCCGTGAGTCATGAGACAGCATCCACCTGATGAACCTGTATCCATACTTTGTGGACCTTCAATTTATTTACTTTGTATAGAAGAAAAAGTGAATTTCTGAAAGCAGAATTATTATTTTTCCCTATGGATAACATCAGGACTTTACATAATACGGCTACTGACCTATGTTTTAGATCCATGTTCGACAGTTGCAGCATTCCACTTCAGCAGCTCACTTTGGTGTTAGAATTTGTATCCCTTTCTCATCCATTAGTGCTTTCATAAGTGCATATGATGATCATTCCTACCTGCCATATCTATCCTCAAGCACATGCTTCATTAAGCAAATTTCCAGCTCAACCATCACTTTAAACATTGTCTCCTTATGAAGTTTCCATGATTACTTGGGCTGCTCAAATGATTACTCATTTGTGTAATTGTGATTTAAATGTTTCTTTATCCTTCTAGAATCCACAACAGCCACATATACTTATCCAGTACTTTATATTTAATTCTACAAAGTAGAACCTGATCACAACATAGGTGCTCAACAAGTTTTTGAGTGAATGAATACATGAATTAAAATAAATGCTAAATTATGCAAAGGAGCCCCTGATTTGATTCAAAATTATTGCTCTATTGTTAAAAAAATAATCTATAGTAATTACAGAATGGATTTTTAAGTGTATTATAAGTTATTATTTCTTGCATTATTTAAAATATTTTCAATAGCAGCTTATTTTTGTGTCTCTGTAATTTAGGAATATTGAAAAATTAGAATGAAAGTTGTAAAATATGTTAGAATTTAAAATTTAAAACTTTCCATATAGCTAATTCATGTTGCCATACATCAGAAATTAACAAAACATTTTAAAGCAATTATACTCCAATTAAAAATAATAAATAAAATTCTGAAGAAATATAAGACATAACCTAGTATTTTCTTGCCCAGTTATAAAATACAAGTAATCAAAAAGCACATGCTATTATACTAGGGTTTAAATACTTTATTACACATTTTTAAATAGTTAAATGGATTATCATTTCCTTGATAGTAATTTTGAAATGACAAGTTGAAAAGAATAGAGAGGAGTAAATTTAGAGTCTGATATGGATTTTCACCACTGGCCTAGTGCTTAGAAGTTCGTTTTGACTTTAAAAAATGTTTAGTTGAGATTTAGTTTCAAAACAATGATTTTTTATTCTTCATCAAATGAATTTATATTTACCTTTCTTTTCATTTACCAGAAAGGTTTCCAAGAAGTACAGATGGTTCAAATGCAGTGAATAAATATTTGATCATCTTGGGGTGACATGAGTTAAACCATAACTCAGAAATGTTGCTGAACTGAATAAAGGTGTCGATATATTTCCACTCAAATCTATCCTTATTCAGAATGTACTATGACATTGATGAATGCTTGAACAACCACAGAAGAGCAGAATCATGACAGAGTAATTCCAATCATTACTCTCAACCAGTTCTTGTCAATGAACATATGTTGTTTCTCCAAGCCACTGAAAATCCTGATGGGTGCTTTCCAGGAGGTTATTCTATGGCCCTGTGATTGGTGGCTAGGGCAGTAAAGCATCTGTCTGCAATGCAGGAGACCCGGGGTTCAATTCCTGGGTTGGGAAGGTACCCTGGAGAAGGAAATGGAGGCCCACTCCAGTACTCTTGCCTGGAAAATCCCATGGATGGCGGAGCCTGGTAGGCTACTGTCCATGGGGTCACAAAGAGTCAGACATGAGTGAGTGACTTCACTTTCACTTTCTAGAGATTATACTGAAATTCTCATCCTTGAAACACAGTTGTACCAAATAGTCATCTTTTTACTCTGCAAAATTATTGTATTTATATTTTTCCCAGAATGGTCTCATTCAATGGCAAATGAATTGCATTATCATATATAAGCATATATGGGTTTCCGAAGAGCTACAGTGGTAAAGAATCCACCTGCTTAGAGACAAAAGATATGCAGGTTCAATCCCTGGGTGGGAAAGATCCCTTGCAGAAGAAAACGGCAACCCGCTCCAGCATTCTTGTCTGAAAAATTCGATGGAAAGAGGAGCCAGGTGTCTACAATCCACAGGACTGCAAAGAGTCGGACATGACTGAGCGACAGCGCACACACACACACACAGAAGAAGCATTTATATGGTAATCTTATTATATATAATGATCTTATTATTTATATACACGCAAACACATACATATATGTGTATATATATATTTCTCTGTTCTAAGTTTATGTCAAAGTATCTTGTAGGTCTTTTTTGAAAAATTGCATAATAATAATTTTAAAAACCTCATATAGAGAAATATATGTCTGTTTTTTTTGTATATCTATTAATCTTCATTTTGTTTTGTTAAGTTTTATTGAGATATAGTTGATGTATAATCTTTGCATATTTTTAAATAGCTAATTTCTATAAGAGATTTGCTATGCCAAAGAAAATTATTAGAGTTTCACAATATGTAGATTTTTTTCCAAGGTTTCTTATAACTCCTGTGTTTTCAAGCAATATTAATATATTTATTAATCAATTATGATAAATATTCATAGTAAGTGGAATAAACTGTTTTCTGAGAATTTGCATTCTTTAAAGGTGTCCTGTACTCTACATCCTCCACTAGGCGCCACATCTTCGATGCTAAATATTAAAAAAAAAAAATAACTCACTGGCATATATATGTGTGTGTGTAAAATGTGGAAGCAGTTAGTTCCTAAATATTCTTTTTAAATATGCTTCTTTAAATTCAGCATCCACCAAGCTAATCAGGTGACTGGAACAAAGGTAATTAAATGAAAATCAGTCTTCAAAGAAAGATTAGGAGTGAGTGATTAATTTTTTTTTCCTTCAGACACAGGAAGCCTAAAATGTCAACAGTTAAGGATTAATAAACTATTAACAAGTGAGGGGTAACATACCTTTATTCTAGGTGTATGACTAAGTGCTCATGTGTGTTGCTGTTCATGGAATTTGGTAAAAGCAGAAGAGCACTTCATTGTTATAACCTAGCTGCCTACATGATCTTAATCTGATTTTCCGGATGGTTGGGAAAGTAGACAAAGAATGAACCTACCAAAAAAAGATTGGCAGAAAGTGACTGACAGATTTACACTAGTAATAGTTCAATAGAAACAGTAATAGTTACCGAGGCCTCTCTATATGGCCAGTATCATACTTAAGTGCTATACTTTTATTATCTTCTTGTATCTGCATAAGATATTTTGAGGTTGGTTGATAAGACTATTTATAAACTAAAGACATAGAAACTGGTCCAAATATGACAGCTAGTAAATGACAGAACCAGGATTTGATCCCAAGTGAGGCTTCCTCAGCGTCTCTGCTTCTTCTATAGACCTGCTTCCCCAAATAAGCTGTAAATCACATTTGATCAATCTTGGTCTAAACTGTTAATACTATCTGATTCTAAAACGCTGAGGTACAGACTTTCACAGTGGGTCTCCGTTAAAATGCTTCCTGTGCTGAAATCTACTTTGAAACAAACAATACCCATTTTTCCCTTCTATATTTATTATTTGTACTCAGTATTCTAGATTTGAATACTAACCATATGTCAAATTTTAATTTAAATTATATTCTCTAAACGTTTCATATTTCTACATGGGTCCTTCAGTTTTAATACTGTCATAGGGCAATTTCTTTTCAATTATAAAGGAATTGATCTCCAAATATTAAGGTATCATTTAGTAGAAAGTCCTTTGATCACAGTGTATGAATTGATGGATTCTTTTTTAAAAGTTGTATCTCCAATAATTGATAAAACTTAAGTTTTCTCAACAGAATAAGGAAAGTGTATTATGAGTTATAATCTAAAACTTTGCTTAAATTCAGATTAACTTCACACTTATTTATTCTTAAATTGGCCATCAGATTGTTTAAAAGGATAAGTAGAAAGAGATTATTGACTATAAACCAATTAATGCCTCTACTGAAAATTTTCTGATATATTTATTTACTAATAAACTGAAATCAAAGTCAAAAACATATTTAAAAACATTCTTCTCCACATGGTATTCCATTATGAAACTGCTGCAGTGAGTATTACATTTGTTGAACAAACATAGCACTATAATCAAGCATCTGCTTGCTTTTCTGCATTGTATATATAACAGAGGTTTGCTGCACTTTTTTAGTATTCTCAATAGGTTTCTGTGTTTATAAAGGTCCAGAAATGATCTTTAGAACATATCCTCCATATGGCACCAGGAAACCTAGCATAAGAACCTTTCCTACACAAAGGATATAGAACTGTCTCATTTCAAAATATCAGCATTTTTCTAGAAACACAAAGCTACCAAGTAAGTGTTAGAACCATCTCAACTTCTGTTCAACTCTGTTCAAATTGATTTAGTCATCTGCACATGTCAACTTTAATTATCAAAAATACACAAATAAACAGCAGATTTCTTTCTCAAGTTCTAAATGTTAACTATAACTCTAAAGACATTTTTAATAATAAATTCTTTAATACTCAGAATGTGTTTTTCATCAGCAGAGGGCCATTTCAGCATGATGTCACTAAAGAACCATGACCTAAACTTTAGTTCTGAGGTTTTATCCACAAAAGAGAAATAAAGTGGAGATGCTCACTTTTCTGGATAATTATTGCATATATAACTGATTTGATTAGTCAAGCCAAATAATCTCAAAACATTTTGGTGTTCTTTGGGAAGACTACAAATTTCACAATTTGTTTTAACTCTCCTCTGCAATTCAGGTTTTCCTCTGTAAACATATCTTAATATCTGCTAAATAAGCTAAGATTTAAGACATGCAGAACACTGATAACTACCTTCATTCTACTGTAACTTTTTAAAACTACATTTTAAAATTTAATGAATACTTTAAATAATAATCTTTATGTCTAAGTGGGCTAATGTATGCACACTTTAATATTTTTTGTTTTATAAATATAACCTTTAAGATAATAGAGAATACAAAATACTATACTGCTCAGTAAGAATAACACTATTAAAGGACTCCACCTTCAATATCGTGAAACAACTAAATATAATGTCAATTATACAAATCCCACTTATTATGCCAGAGAGGGAGATTATTCAGACCTCACATGAAAATTAGTTTCTTTCTTTATAATGGTAACAAAGTGATTAACTAGTAAGTTTAACATGAAGAAATGATACGATTCCAAGTGTCTACAGTTCCTTAAACCACTTCAAGGTATATTGGCAGATGTTTCAATTAATGTGTAGCAAGGTCACAAAATCAATTTCTTATCAGCTAAAAACACTCATACAGTAAATTTTAGTTTCAAACCATAATCTCTAAATTAAATCTGTGTCCCTAAAAAATACAGTTCAAAAAATCAGTCGTTGGGTTTTCTCCCTGATAACGTTTTCACAAATGGCACAAGGCTTTGTATGCTATATATAGCCTACAATGTTTGGTTAGATTCTAATCTTCCTAGAGAATGTCATTATCTTTTTCCATGGCAAATAAAGGACCAAAGTGTTAATTTCCTCCTTAAACTAAGTATAAGGTTTGAACACATCTGGAATTCTATCTTCTAGCAATTTGTTGAGGAACTTTTAAACAATTATAAAGAGAATCTCTGAAACTGTATACTAATCTGGATTTCTTGGTAATATAAATTATCTGAACATAAAATTGCGGGAAAAATAAAGTTAACATGGAAAATAGCATAACCATGTGGTAAATTCCATGTAAAAGGACTTAGCAGGAATTGAACTCTGCAGACCAATGACACTCAAGATAATCACATTTTTAATGAAAATTCATTGACTTGAATGTAAATTACCATCATGTATTACATTCAAGTGCTGGAGTTCTTTCTCTATATTCTAATTTCTTTAAAAAAAATGTTTTTTCTCCTAATAACTGATTCTCATCCTACTCACAACTCCACATGAGACGACACTAATGTAAGTCCTTGTACCTTTTCTCTCAATGGCAATGGACCAAACAGTTAAAGGAGCTGAAAAATATCAATATTGCCTTAATGTTTTAATATTCATAAAATCACAATTTTCATGGTAGACAAAAATTATTTGTTCATTTTTTAACATTCAAAATGCATGATCATGATACCTTTATACAAATGCTGTATAATGTACATTACCAGTGGTATCATCTCATACAGCCACTAACAAATTATAAAAATTTATTTATTGTAAATTCAGATTCTTGAGACCAGTTTGGTAGTTGATAAAATATGGGATATAAAATCATATCTCAAGAAGACAGGAAGAAAAAACTATCTGAGATAATACATTAGAGCTTTTCAAAGCATTTTTTCTACATACTCCTAAACATATACTCTTTTAGTTGATTTCAGCACTGCTAGACAGAATGAAAAGAATGTTTTCTAAAGCAAGAAGGTGAATAACTCTGAGGAAGGGTTAAAACACATTTACAAAAATTAAACACAACATTTTTGTGGATGAAGACAATATTTTCTTCATAATCTTTATATATTACAAGTATTAAAATTGTAATAAAGTATTATACAGAGAGTATTTTATTTCTTCCCACTTCATTCATGTTATAATCTATTCAATTTTAATCAAATTTAGAGCTTGATAAAAAACAAAGCAAAACTTGTTTTAATAACAGTCTTTGTACATATTAATGCAAAAAGGACAAAAGTTCACCCTAAGTAGGTAACTGAAGAACACATACAGCTTTGTGTAACGCTGTACTTAGAAAGATTAGTTCACTGTAAAAAGTGATAAATGTGAGACAGATATTTTCAATGCCAGAAAAATTATTTTCTGAAATTAAAGAACAATTGTTATGATTAGAAGTGAAAATACAGTTTTTTGAAGTGCCAATAATTTCACAATTCCTAGGATTTCTATGAAAACAGCATATTTTACAGATGCAGAAAAAAATACCACAGTTAATGTGACAACAGGGACTCTGAAGATTAGGGCCAGAGTGCTTCAAAACCAGGAGGTCATCACAAAGCATTAGTGCCACTATGGGAAACAACCCTGCCTTAGGACATATCGCTTCTTAATTCATGAAAATGTTCAAAAGAGCAACAGATAAGTTAATGGAAAGTCAGTCTTGCATAGTTGATCACTCAAAATGAAACCGGCGAAAGGCAATTTGGAGAAAACTAATGTAAAGTTTATTAAGTGAACTGATCATTCATATACATTTTCCATCTGCTTATAATGGATAGTCTTTATTTATAGCAAAATACTTGGGATGGGATTATGCATAAAGTAATCTTGCTGTATGGGTCTTGTTACAATGTAGAGAATTCAAGCAAACCTGAGTGTGGATCCATGCAAGCAGGAATATCATACACAATATCTTCGTAAATTTAGCACAGACATGGAATAGTAAGAATGGGGCACCAACCAATCAGAATAACCACTCAAAAAAACAATCCATGTATTTTACAGACTGTATCCAGGAATTTTGATAGTTTCCAAGGATGCAGTCAAAAATAAGAATTAGTCACAGTTTTCAAACAGCAGTCACTGTTGGGATTCCCCAAGCACCATTAAAAAGCAGGCAGACTCCATCAACACTTATTCCAATATTAATGAATTAATGCAAAAATAAAAAGGAATTAGGAGAAGATGAAAAAGCAAACAATCATTCTGAACATATAGGAATAAGAAAGGCCTTGCAAACTGATGTAAGTATTGAGTCTTAGACATTAAGTCAAAGCTTGTAATAGTCCCAACATTTAAAGTGCCTTATTTTTCTCCTGAGCACCCACACAATTGATTATCCCGTCCCATTTATTGTCTGACACAAAGTATTTTGATGCCTGGAAATACATGAAATCCTCAGAATGGAGAAATTTACATATAGGTTTCCAGCTGAGAAGACTGCCCCCCGATCAAGTCCATTCTCAAACTCTCTGGCTCATTACACTTATAAATAAACGATTATCAACGTTCCTTTGAAGTTGCAACACAAGGACAAGTTCCATTTTGTAGCATTTTGTTCCAGACTGTTCATTAAATTGTACTTATAAATTCACATGAATCATAACCCTCCTCTCCACAAAATGAATACGTGTACTATTTTATTCAAAAGGGGTACTCTCAACCACATACAACAGTGACTAAACCTTTCCCAGAAGGGAGCAAATATAAAAATCAAGGTTTATAGCCTTTTTGTTTCTTCTGAATGATTCAAGTGACTCTGATACAGCACTTCTCTTGCTGATCATATTAGATAATATTTAATTCCCTACTTTTTAGCACTGTAATACAGGGGGTTCACTGAAGATTGGCCCAGAATTTTTTTTTTTCCCACAGGAGAAAGGCAGTGAGAAAACAGGTTTTCATGCTGGAAATACCGGAAATTACGTTTTGTTTATTTGGTGACCTCTATGGGTGTGTAATATATGTCTGAAGAACTCTGAGGTCACATCTTGGTTTAGTAGGGGAAAAAAAATCATCATAGTGTTATGGCCATGAGTAGGGAGAAGTGAGCACAAGCAGTAGATGGAAAGCCTCACCTGCACTGGTCAGCTCCAGAGATCAGGGTAAAAAGCATGTGGTACAGTGGAAAGAGCACTAGTTTAGAGACAAGAGACAAAAATCCATATCTGGTTTGCTTTCATGTTCCAAATTGAGCTGAAAATCCATTAGTTACTAAAAAAGATGACATTTAAATTGACAAAAGTTCAAATAAAAGTCTCACAATAACAGAATCAGAATTTTAAAGCTGAGAGAGACATTAACAACCATTATCATAAGAGTCTCAGTTGAACAGGACTAGTGTGTGTGTGTGTGTATGCACGTGCATGCACGTGCACACGTGTGAAGTGAAAGTTGCTTAGTCAAGTCCAACTCTCTGACTCCATGGACTGGGGTCTATAAGGCTCCTCTGTCCATGGAATTCTCCAGGCAAGAATACTGGAGTGGGTGGCCATTCCCCTTCTCCAGAGGACCTTCCCAACCCAGGGATAGAACCCAGGTCTCTCACATTGCAGGAAGATTGTATATACTAGTCCATATAAATAATGAGAGACCTTAGATATCTTGGCACAGTTACATGAGAATATATTATCAAAGAATCTACTAGGGCATGACATACTAGGAGAGGTCAAGTTACAAGGCTGGGTCTTAGTTAGTAATAAGGATATAAAAATGGATCTAATAATGGAATACTTTGGCCACCTGATGTGAAGAACTGACTCATTTGAAAAGACCCTGATGCTGGGAAAGAGTGAAGGCGGGAGGAGAAGGGGACGGCAGAGGATGAGATGGTTGGATGGTATCACCGACTCAACGGACATGAGTTTGAGTAAACCCCAGGAGTTGGTGATGGCAGGGAGGCCTGGTGTGCTGCAGTTCATGGGGTCACAAAGAGTTGGACACGACTGAGTGACTGAACTGAACTGAACTGAATAATGGAAACCTGGAAGACAAAACTTTGGAATAGTAATTATTTTAAGATGACAGGGTAATACTGCAAGATTTCTAAAACATACCCTTCCTCTCTTAAGCTATAATTAGTATTAGAAGTGGAGAAGGCAATGGCACCCCACTCCAGCACTCTTGCCTGGAAAATCCCATGGACGGAGGAGCCTGGTAGGCTGCAGTCTATGGGGTCGCTAAGAGTCGGACACAACTAAGCAACTTCACTTTGACTTTTCACTTTCATGCATCGGAGAAGGAAATGGCAACCCACTCCAGTGTTCTTGCCTGGAGACTCCCAGGGGTGGGGGAGCCTGGTGGGCTGCCGTCTATGGGGTCGCAGAGAGTCGGAAACGACTGAAGCGACCTAGTAGCAGCAGCAGCAGTATCAGAAAAGGGCTTAAATGAAGCAGAAGTTAAGTGAAAGTAGATGAATATAGAAATGGCAGCCTAAAGGACTGACAGAAAATCTTCTTGTAGTGGTCATGGATGCATCTTGGCTGCTTGGCCTCTGCTCACTCTCCCAATTGTAAGAGTCACTCAAATGTCTTTTAGAAAAGCACTTTTTGTCACTATAATTTGAGTAGGTTTTCAACTATGCTATATGAATGAAGAAGCCTACATATTCTATTATTTAGGTGCATAAAGGTAATAAACATCTTGCCTGTATAAATAAAAATGACAGATCATAAAATGAACTATACTCCTTTTTTTATAGCAAGATATCAATAGAGGTATTCCTTAAACAAAAGCTGAAATGTTTGGCACGAACATATTATGCAAAAGACAGGTAAATATTGGAGGATACTTTAAATGAAGACTCCTATGCTTCTTAAGCTTTGGGAAATTGTCTTATATCTTTTGTTATTTCTTTTGCTAAATCTTGCCTGACCCCTCTTCAATAAGACTTTGATTGGATGGGTATTCGGTTCTCTGTGTTTGGTTTCTCAGTTTTGTTCTCATAGTTACCATCTTTGCCTTTTAGTTTTTCAGTCTCTGAGTATTATTTTTCTGCTCCTCTATTGTATATTATTGCCCTAATCTGGGAATAATATAGATCAGAAGATAAATATATTTCACTGGAGCAGAAAAATAGATTTTTTTTGGTAGTAACTATCAAGTATATTAGCCAGTGAATTCAGGAAATCACTCAAGGAAAACAAACAACATAGGTTGGAAACTGCAGATAATTGCACTATTATAACCACAGAAGTTATAAGTGAATCAAAAATAAATCTTGAGTTCAGTTAAATGGAGCAGGGACTTTTCAACAACAATACTTGGAGAAGGAAATGGCAACCCACTCCAGTATTCTTGCCAGGGACAGAGGAGCCTGGTGGGCTGCCATCTATGGGGTCTCACAGAGTCAGACACCACTGAAGCGACTTAGCAGCAACAGCAGCAGCACTTTTCTTAGGTACCAAGTATGGGCTCTATCCCAATACTAGTGATATCACAATGTGAAAATTCATCAGTAGGTCATGGAATTGGGGTCAGAAAACATACTGACTACCCTGTTTCACCTTGAGGATAAAGTAGGGAAGGGATTTGGGAGAGATGTAGCAAGGGGATGAAAGTGGGTTATTATAAAAAGGCAGATTGTATTGAGCTGATGAATTTAAGAATATTTTGACTTACGCAGTCCACAGGTATCCTCCACTGATGTGTAAGTAAATTTGAAATTTGTAGCTTCCCTGTTCTATGTGTGATCATGTCTATAGGAGAGAAAACCCAAGAATAGAGACTTTAGTCTCAATCTTCTCTTTTTAAGAATTGCTTGCATTACTGACAATTTTACCAGCTTAATGTCTTGAGGGATTGCTACAAAAAGAGATGAATAAAAGGAAAAACAAAGCACAAGGAATTGAGTAGCACAAAGGTTATAGAATACACTAAAGAAGAAAGTGTTTTATGGTATGATACCTTTTTCATACACACAAGCATATTTTATTTGTTTTGTTTGGATGTAAACTTTCTGAGAATCTCTTTGAGGGTATCAACTGGAATTTTTCCTTCAACCTCATTCCTCTCCTTAGAAAGTATCTTTCTTAGGCCAGTTGTTCTGTTTATTCATCTTTGTGTTTGTATTTTTGGCTTTTCTCCAATGATTGGTTATCCTTAAATGACCGTCATGTTTATAACTAAAGAACAATGTTGATTATCACAGGTATTTTGGCCTACATTCTGTCTGCCAGACAATTGCAAATTCTTCAGCACAAGAGTTCTGAGTTTCCTGTATATGTGGGTGTGCCATAGGAAGTTTCCAGCATTATTCCAATTACCATAGGTGGGGAGTGGGCAGAAAGATGGCATTGATTTTCAACTTCAGTGATGGCAGGCAGGTGACAAAGTTTTCTTTGAGAGTATTTTCTTGGCTTCATTTGGGAGCAAACACCAGTGGGAAAGAGACCAATCTGCATAGCCTTAGGAAAATAATGTCAACCAATCACTTAAGTTTCTACTCCCTTTCTGGGCAAGAGAAAGAATATGACCACCACAGGGAAAAGACACGATCTTCACTGAAGCCTGCTCTGTGTACACTGAACTATTCCACTTGTAGCACAAGATTCTGCTTTGAGAAGTTTGTTCTTAATTTGTAGACTTCTCATGAATCCTCTCTGATTTCACTTATTGTCAATTCACTGGGCTTTAAAGACATAGATAAACAGGAGTAAAATAACTGTTCCTGGTCTACAAATTTCATCAAAATATTAAAGCCTGTAGATAGTTTTAACTTCCCTGCACTTATTCCTAAAGGGTCATAAATGTATACCCCACACATTTTTTAAATTTTTATCAGTTGTTTTGATAATGTTGTGGGAAAAAAAGCAGAATCAAGGTGGGAGGGGAAAAACCACAATAATTCATTTTTTATTAATGAGATTCAATTTCATTATTTGCAGATTTACTCACACAGTAGTTTGAGGATCATACAAGGTGACTGTTTGAATGTGTTTCCTCTGGGAAAATTATTTAATCTATAAATTGAGGATAATATGAGCTTTTATTTCAGAGTTGTTATGAAGATTAAATTTATAAATTCATGTAAAGTGCTTAGAATAGAAGGTGGCTCAGAGAAAGCACTCAAATTAACATCAGTATTATTACTCTTTTTTGTGAATAAGCTGTAAATCTGAAGTTACTTATTGAAGCACTAAAGAGACCAAATAAGGAAGAAAAGAAATAATGGGAAAATGGATAATCTGGTTAATTTGCTTCCAAATGAATGGGATTTGGCCATAATGTGTGCTGGTGCCGCCTTAAAACTGGGACTGTAGAAAATTGACATTCCAAGAACAAAAGAAATATCATCAACTTTGCAAAATGAAGTTGGCACTTTAAAAATACTGACAAATAGGGAACTATGATAAACAAAACAAAACAATTGAGACTCAGTCAGTCACTTTGTGATGTTAAAGGTGCTAACTCCAAATTTCTTAGTTCTTTACACCAATATTTTCTTGAAAAGCAAAAGAAGTTTACAATACATGAAAATCCCACATCTAGAGTACAATTTTCACTTAAATTTCCTGTGGGTATGTGTACTAAGTTGCTCCAATCATGTCCGACTCTTTGTGATCCTATGCACAGTAGTCTGCCAGGCTCCTCTGTCCATGGGATTCTCCAGGCAAGAATACTGGAGTGGGTTGCTGTTTCCCCCTCCAGGGGATCTTCCCTACCCAGGTATCAAACTGTTATCTCTTATGTCTCCTGCACTGGAGGACAGTTTCTTTACTACTAGCATCACCTGCAAAGCCCTTTAAATTTCTTCTGCCGTGCTCAGTCACTCAGTTGTGTCCGACTCTTTGTGACCCCATGGACTATGGCCCATCAAGCTCCTCTGTCCATGGAGGCTAGAATACTGGAGTGGGTTGCCAGGCCCTTCTCAAAGATCTCTTTTTAACCCGGGGATCAAACCCAGGTCTTCTTCATTGCATGTGGATTCTTCATTGTCTCAGCCACCTTAAATTTCCTAGCATTTCCTAAAGATACAACTGAACAAAAAGTATAAGATGGTAGAATTATCTTGTTCACTTAGCATGCAAAAAATGAATACTGATCTAATTTTATTGCTGTTGATGCTTTATCATCAGTAGCACATATTATAAGAGCATGTGTGTGTGTGCATGTGTGCACATGCTCAGTTGCTCACTGAGTGTTTGACTCTTTGTGACCCCATGAAATGTAGCCTGCCATGCTCCTCTGTCCATGGGATTCTCCAGGCAAGAATACTGGAGTGGGTTGCCATTTACTCCTCCAGAGGATCTTCTCAACCCAGGGACTGAACTCAGTCTCCTGTGTCTCCTGCAATGGAAGGTGGACACATTATGGCTGAGCCACCTAGGAAGTCAGTAAGTCGTTGTATATATATATATATCACAGGTAAATACCACGTAGGATTTGAACCTGAATGGAGAGACCCCAATGGATTTCTAGTCCATCTCCTTAACCACTCGGCCACGACTACACTAAGAAGGAAGTATTTCACAGGTAACTACCCTGCTTATTTAACTTATATGCAGAGTACATCATGAGAAATGCTGGGCTGGAAGAAGCACAAGCTGGAGTCAAAATTGTCAGAGAAATATCAATAACCTCGGATATGCAGATGACACCACCCTTATGGCAGAAAGTGAAGAGGAACTAAAGAGCCTCTTGATGAAAGTGAAAGAGGAGAGTGAAAAAGTTGGCTTAAAGCTCAACATTCAGAAAACTAAGATCATGGCATCCGGTCCCATCACTTCATGGCAAATAGATGGGGAAATAGTGGAAACAGTGGTGACTTTATTTTTGGGGGCTCCAAAATCACTGCAGATGGTGACTGCAGCTATGAAATTAAAAAATGCTTACTCCTTGGAAGGAAAGTTATGATGAACCTAGACAGCATATTAAGAAGCAAAGACATTACTTTGTCAAAAAAGGTCCGTCTAGTCAAGGCTATGGTTTTTCCAGTAGTCATGCATAGATGTGAGAGTGGGACTATAAAGAAAGCTGAGTGCCAAAGAATTGATGCTTTTGAACTGTGGTGCTGGAGAAGACTCTTGAGAGTCCCTTGGACTGCAAGGAGATCCAACTAGTCCATCCTAAAGAGATCAGTCCTGGATGTTCATTGGAATGACTTATGCTAAAGCTGAACCTCCAATACTTTGGCCACCTCATGCGAAGAGTTGACTCATTGGAAAAGACCCTGATGTTGGCAAAGATTGAGGGCAGGAGGAGAAGGGGACAAAAGAGGATGAGATGATTGGATGGCAGCACCAACTCAATGGACATGAGTTTGGGTGGACTCCAGGATTTGGTGATGGACAGGGAGGGCTGGTGTGCTGCGATTCATGGGGTTGCAAAGAGTCGGACATGATTGAGTGACTGAACTGAACTGATATATATATAATATATATAAAGAATCAACATTTTAACCTGCAGTAAGAACAAAGAATATGAGTCTTCACTTGGAAAAAAAAGTCAATACTTTGATAATGTTAACTCAGATAGTAAGTCTTATCTAGGATTGATTTAACATAGAACTCTGAATAAGTCTTTTTGATTACTAATATTCGAACTCAGAAGTTCTGTGTTGACTTTTACTATTTCTGTTTAATTCTCTGTGCCATTAGTTATCTGATATTACTTTTCTGATTCTAAATATGCAATGAATCCATCTAGCTAATACTGATTAAAAAGTAATTAAAAACAAGTGAGTCTTCTACATGAAGAAACATTTTCATATTTCATTATAAATTGGTTGGGAAAATCCAAAATCATATATCCATGTTAAATTTTTCTTTAATGTCTCAGATTACTTCTTAGTTTGTGTCTCATGCATTCTCATAATTGTCCTCTGAGATAAACACGAAATAGGATGACTTAGAAAAATGATTCCTGAACAATGACACTGTCAAATTAGACTAGAGAACTTTTCAGATTTAAAACTGTGGAGTTGATCAGCAAACCTCAAGTGACATAAGCCCTTTTTTCCTTCTCTTTTTAAAAATAAAATATTATCTTAAAGTTTTTATAATGGTTTATTCCTTTATTTTTCTCTTTTTATACGGTAAAAGAATTTGTAATCTTGTGGAGTGGACGTTTTGAGGCCATTCTACCTAATTATTGTGCTTGAGTTGTTTTCTCTATTGTGTGACCTTACTTGACAACAGATGAAAGAGGTCATACTTCTAGTTACAAGGAAAAGAATTTCTGAAATTGGCAAAGGTGTTTTATTTATTTGGATGAAGTTCACAGAAAGCATGCATCCTGGAATGTAAGCCTTGGGTTAATTTAGACCCTCAGTTTTTAATAGGTTACATTTTCCATTTAGTACAAGAAGTCACAAGGAAATAGGCACCTCATTTTAAAAAAACTTGTTATACAGCTATCTAGAAGCACAGTAGAGTTCATACATTTTCAATTTTATTCATTTTCTAAGAAATTCCTTTGGAGTGTATAAAAATATATTTGTTTTACAAAAAATTTACTTCCTCAAAAATTTTTAGTAATATTGTACATATGAAAGAAAATGTGGATGTAATATTATTGAGACATAGATTTCTAAATCTTCAAATATTCTTTAAATATTACTTAAAAGCCATACCAGAGATCAAACTGCCAACATTTAATGGATCATAGAGAGCCATTTCATTGACTATGCCAAAGCCTTTGACTGTGTGGATCATAATAAACTGTGGAAAGCTCTTAAAGAGATGGGACAGACCATCTTACCTTTTCTTCTGAGAAACCTGTATGCAGGTCAAGAAGCAACAGTTGGAACTCTGTATGGAACAAACGACTGGTTCAAGATCAAGAAAAGAGTACTTCAGGCTGTCTGCTGTCACCTTGTTTGTTTAATCTATACACTGAGTGCATCATGAGAAATGCCAGACTGGATGAGTTACACACTGGAATCAAGATAGGCGGGAGAAAAATCAACAACCTCAGATATGCAGATGATACCACTCTAACGGTAGGAAGCAGAGAAACTAAAGAGCCTCTTGATGAGTGAGAAGGAGGACAGTGAAAGAGCTGGCTTAAAAGTGAATATTAAAAAAACAAAGATCATGGCACCCAGCCCCATTACTGCATGGCAAATAGAAGGAGCAAAGGTGGAAGCAGTAACAGATTTCCTCTTCTTTGGGCTCTAAAATCAGTGCAGATGGTGACTGCAGCCATAAAATAAGAAGACGTTTGCTTCTTGTCTGGAAAGCAATGACAAACTTAAGACAGTGTGTTGAAAAGCAGAGACATTCTTCTGCTGACAAAGGTTTGTATAGTCAAGATTATGGTCTTCCTAATGGTCACGTACAGTTGTGTGAACTGGACCATAAATAACATGGAGCACCAAAGAATTGATACCTTCGAACTGTGGTGCTGGAGAAGACTCCTGAGAGTCCCTTGTACAGCAAGGAGATTAAACCAGTCAATCTTAAGGGAGATCAACTCTGAATACTCAGTGGAATGACTGATGCTGAAGCTGAAACTCCACTATTTTGGTCATCTGATATGAACAGCTGACTCACTGGAAAAGCCCCTGATGCTGGGAAAGATTGAGGGTAGAAGGAGAAGAGGGCGTTGAAGGATGACATGGCCTCACAGAAGCAATGGACATGACCTTGTGCAAACTTTGGGAAATGGTGAGGGACAGGGAGGCCTGGCGTGCTGCAGTTCATGGGACCACAAAGAGCTGGATGTGACTGGGTGACTGAACAATGACAAAAATCATAAGGCACCTCCTTCCAAGGACTGGAGAAAAGGAAAGATAGGAAGGTAGAGAAGGGGGGCAAAGAGGGGAAAAAAGAGAAAAAGAAAGGAAGAAATGAAAGAAAATGCTGGCACTGGCTGCTACTAAATTCTCTACTCCTAAGCTCAAATATCACAAAAGGTGGTGGTGGTGGTGGTTTAGTCACTAAGTTGTGTCTGACCCTTGTGACCCCATGGACTACAGCCTGCCATTTCCATCTCCAGGGGATCTTCCTGACCCAGGAATTGAACACGGGTCACCTGCACTGAAGTCAGATTCTTTACCAACTGAGCTACAAATAATAAGTATAAAAGGATAAGAAAAGTTGCAGATAAACTACCAGAAGTGCTGATTATGCCAAAAGAGAAATGAAAATCAAATATTCAAAAGATATTCATTTGCAGCCTTAAGACAAAAAAGACAAGATTCAGAATCTGCTGTGAAAAATCACTTCTCTAGTGGAAACTGATCCAGGCAGTTTTGATCCACTGTATCTTCTGGGTTTGTAACTCCACAGAAGGCAAATATGAGTATATTTTAAAGATTAATTTTCTTTGTTTTTGTTCCAAACTGACTTAATAAATACTCACCTAGGTAGTCAGACTTTTTAATTGGCCTCATCATGGCAAAACTAAACTGATAGACCATCTTTTTTGGTAAGATAAATAGAATGTCGGCATATTAAATTATTAAGGGTATCAATTTTTAAACTTTCCAAACTATAACAAGTTTCAAAAATGACAGGGACAAAATGAATATTCTAACTGCTGGAATGAGGAAATCATTTTGCTTTTTTCTCAGTCATTTTAAAAGCAATGATGATGCTTTATCATATATGAAAATGCTTGCTCTGTTTCCCCAAAAATGCGCTGACACATTTTATGCCATTTTGTCCTACACTGTAATGTTTATTTTATAAAATATTTGTATCAGTGAAAACATTTTTAAATAAGTTGATACAGAATCTAGTTCATCAGTGTATTAGGCTTATCTTTGTTACATTTGCCCTTTGGAATTATATTCATGAAGAACAGATAATGTTTATGAATTGAATGCATGAATATGATATATCTATATTTAAACAAATAACAGAACATAAGCATCCTAATGAAAATTAACAACTTGAATGTTGGTATATTTATTCACAGTGATCTTGCAATTATTACATGCAATATCAAAATATTTCAAAATCAAAAAAGTCTTCATTCCATACTACTCATGAAAAATATTTCACCACATATTAATTTATAACCACACATCATTTTCTTAACATCATTTTGGCAATTAATCTACTTTACCCATCAGATTTGGCTAAAAGTTACCCATCAGATTTTGAAAATTAAACAAAATCTCATTGTCTCAAAATCCCTCTCAAAAATCTCATTCTCTCTCAAAATCTCACTGCCATTGAGGATAGGAAAAAAATAAATATATATTTTAATAATTTAAATTCAATTTATGTCATATATATAAATTATAAATAAAAGTCCGAAAACAGTTTTGAGCACCAATAGCATTATTTTCATAAATGAACCATCTTACAATGATATTTACTTGGGTGAGAAATGAATGACACCCATTAGCTTGTTCAGCATGTTTGTTCTTAAAAATCACTTACATGCAGAATATAATTATACTTCATAAAAGACAAAAGATATATGTGTATATATATATACACATATCATAGAGCCATGACTATGTGTATGTATCATTATTAAATATGAAATATCATTGAGATGTGAGCAAAGAAGAGTTATTTTTCTGGTCACATTTCTATTACAGACATTATTACTTCATTAAATATTTATAACTACAGTTATTATTTGCAGGACATAGTTTAGAGTATACCTAATTGTGTTAACCTATGTGCTTGTACACAACATACACATTTTTGCATGCTTTGTATCTGTTTTGATGACTGTCGCTTTGCCTATTTTGATGAGCCTCCTCTTTATTACTGAAAAAAAAATTGTTATGGAAGCAATTACATGTTCTCAGCACTTCTATTTTATCCTGGGCAGATTCATGTTAGTGGACTATTTTAATTAATATTTCTCCCACATTCTGCTCTTAGATAGCTATTGTCACACTGTTCTCTCTACCTTTACCAGCCTGATACTGCTCTCTAGTTTATTATGATATTCTTCCAGTTGAATTTTACAAGCATACATATGGTTATTAGATAATAATGAAAAACTACTTTTTAATCATACAGTGTGTCTCCTTGAGTCGGGCACCAAGACTTCATTATTTTCTGTAAAGTGCCTGTGATGTGGTTCATAATAGCATGTCTCGAGCTGTGAAAAAATTTTATACGTGCATACAAGCAGTCAATTACATCCTTCCTGACCCTTCCTCTTCCTACCTGGGGCAAACGTTTTCCCCCTACCCATTCTGACTACACGAAACTTCCAAAAATATTGCCCTACTTAGCTGATACGAGAGTAGAGACTATTTTCTTACCCCAACCCCATCCTCTCACCCAAACATGCACTGAACTGCATCCTCCACCTTGCTCCTGCTTCTTGCTTCTCATAGCTCAGTTTATTCCAACTCAAGCAATAGTGTTTTAGGTGTACCCAAAGATTATTTCAGCCATTCCTACCTTCTTCCCTTTTATAACATCATTACCTGGGAGAGGAGGGATCTTTAACTTCCTATATTTGTAAACTACTGTGCACTAGAAGGTAACCAAAAATGTACTGAGAACCATAAGGAATAGTAATAATAATATATATTTAAAGAATTAAAATCACCTACATTTTAGAGTTAAATTTCAAAAATTTCAATAGCCTTTAAACATATCCCAAAATTTCTACACAATCTTTTTCATCTCCTATCTTAAAATGTACCTACATGTCAGCATAAAGATAAGTGTATAAATAAATTATCATTAATACTTCAATAAAGTGGTAATAAATAAACTCTTGTTAAAATTATACTGTTCTAACAATTTGAATTAAAAATCTGTACTGCCTGGATTATGTCAGGTGACTGGTAATACACTGACATTTTTGGTAATCTAGAGAAGGCTGAGATTCCAGGGTTTGAGTCCTAGGTTTACCACATTACCCTTGGGATCTTGGAAAACTCACTCAAGCTTTCAGAGTCCTACTTCTCTCCTATGTAAAGGCTGTAGCATGGAGCTCAACAGAAGCTATTAATAGCTATAACCAGTTATATTGGTGTTTGTCAGTAAAAGACAGCATCTGTAATTTATATTTCAAAAGCTTGATATAAGAATAAAGATACACTGGGTAGAAGCAGTATAAACTATAATGAACTGTACAAATATAAAGTATTATTGGTTTTACGGGTTGGGTAAATGGCCTCTTGTGGGTTGACCCTCACTAATCCATTCTTACTCTACCTAAGGGAGTCATCTTTCTAATATCAACAGTCTTATTGTTGTAATTCAGCTACTTAATATCTACCAGTGGTTCCTTTTTGGTTAACAGAACAAAGTCCATACCTTTGACATCTTGACTTAATTTCCACTGATCCCTCAACTAATATATATTATGATATATAGTCAGCATGAAATAATTGGAGCTCCTTAAAACAAAACAAACAAGCAAACAAAACACACGTTCAACTTCTAGGCCTTTGTTACTGCTGATTCCTTTTGCCTGACTTCTCTTTGTCACTTTGTTGATCTTAATGTGGGTGTTAGTTGCTCAGTCCTGTTCTGTTCCTTGTGACCCTATGGACTGTAGCCGATCAGGCTCCTCTGTCCATAGAATTCTCCAGGTAAGAATACTGGAATAGGTTGCCGTATCCTTCTCCAGGAGATAGTCCCAACCCAGGGATCAAACCTAGGTCTACTGCACTGCAGGAAGATTCTTTATCCCTGAGCCACCAGGGAAGCTCACCTTAATAAGTCATACTTTATTAAGCTGATCTTAATAAAACAAATTTATTCTCAATTCTGAGTATAAATGTCACCTCCACTCGCAAAGTTCCTTGTAGTTGATTGTACATTTCAAATTTACCTCTTCTAATACCTTTTATAACATTGTGTCAAATTATTAATATAATTCTGTGACTGACCCCAGATATACTAGAAATCAAGGCCAATTTCCTATTTATAATTTTAACCCAAGGGCAAAGCAGTATCTGATAAGCAGAGGCCTTATGGTCAAACACAGTGAGTAATAATATAGGCACTGGATGAGACAGACTTGGGTTCAAATCCTGGCTCCTCTACTTATTTGTTTTGTCACTTGAGATTTTCACTTAACCTTCTTAAGATTCTATTTCCTTGTAGATATAATAGGAATAATAATGGATGAAGGTGTTATGCTAATTAATATAGTAGACTAAGTGCAGAGTAGATATTAACTATCCTAATGATGATGGTGATAATGATAATGATGATGAACATAATAAGTACTTGTTTAATAAAAAGATAATTAATGAGACAAAATCACTACTATTAAAACTTGTTTCTATGGGACCGTGTAATCCAAAGTCTAAATAACTTATTCAAAACTAACTCTTGGAACAGAATACATTTAGTAAGGTTGGGTTATTACCATGATATTTATTTGGGAGGTCTTTGAGGGAGACAAATTTTATAAAGATAATGAAAGTGAAAGTCAGTTGTGTCTGATTCTTTGTGATCTCATGGACTATACAATCCATGGAATTCTCCAGGCCAGAAAACTGAAGTGGGTAGCCTTTCCCTTCTCCAGGGGCTCTTGCCAACCCAGGGATCCAACCCAGGTCTCCAGCATTGTAGGTGGATTCTTTACCAGCTGAGCCACAAGGGAAGCCCAAAAATACTTGAGTGGGTAGACTATCCCTTCTCCAGTGGATCTTCTCAACCTGCAGGCATATTCTTTACCAACTGAGATATCAGGGAATGAAGATGATATTTATAATGCCAAAAAAACAACAATTTTCATTGCTCAAAATGTAAGCATCCTCTGTAACAAAAATTCTGTCCAGTGATTTCATAGTGGTTTATTAACAATCTTAGAGAAAAATAAGGAAAGATGAGAAGCTCTTCAGAGATGAGAAAAAGGCAACAAGATTATTCATGCTCAAAATATAACCTAGATAATTCAGAAGTTAAAAATGTTTTAATTCCAAAAATCAGAGTAAGTGTATTTACTGAAAAAAAGTGTCAAATCTGTCAGTGAATTAATAAAAGGTGAAAAAGATGAAAATCACTGATTGAACAATTTAAGAGGATATTATAAACCTCAAATAGTGAATCTCAACATACATGAATATGTACCATTCTTTAAATAAGAAGGGAATTTAAGAAGAATTTTAAAAGGAAAAAATTCCCATTAAAAACTGTGTTCTGTTTAAAAATGAAGTGCAGCGCCAAAGGTCTTGAAATATTTTTATTTTTCAGTGGAAAATATTTTCTGCCCTTCAGCTGGCTATTGACTTAACTGCAGGGTGAAAAAACAACTGCACTGGATAATGGAAGATGTATTTTCAAAAGAAATCATTAAAAACATGATTATGAACTGGTTGACTGATGAGGGTCCAAAGTGTGAAAAATTACTGATGTTAATGATGGTAATCATGATAGTTGAAAAGTATCTAAAGAACAAAAAGGCAATACTGCTTATAAAGTACTCTGGTACAATTTGCAATGATTAGTGGAAAAACACACTAATATGTCTGATGCCATATTTTGAAGGTCACTCAACTATCAACTTGCCATAATGCCATTCAATTAAATACACAATAAAAATTCAAGATTATTTACGGAAAGAGTTTTGTAGTGCTTGTACAATAGTAAATTACAAATATTGGCTGTATATACAAGGAGAAATGCCTGATCTAATACACCATTAAGCAACTGCAGCTTTGCTCCACATTTTTTAAACATTAAACTAATTATGATGAGGTCTGGCCTTACCATATACTGCATATTTAATCTTTTTAAAAGCCTATCAAATTGAATCATAAGATGCAACTTGTTTATGCTATATGCAAACAAACACAATATTAACAATGTACAATATGCTGGCTTAATTAGAAAAAGTTCATGTTATCTTAAATACATTTAGGAGTATAATACTACAAAGTTCTAATCTGAACTTGCCATTTAATTATATTTTAAAACTAATTTATCTAAGTTGGAACTTTTTTTTCTTGCTTTCTCCTACAGAGAATTTTGCACTATTAACCTAGTTAAACTAGATTCTACTAAAAACGAAAGAGAGAATAAAAGATTCAGTAAAGACTGAGGAAAGAAGAGGCATGATAATGATGCAGACGACAGATAAGAAATCACTTAAATTTGATTATCAGATGGTGTTCTGTTCATCAAGCCAACGGGCTAAATTGTAACCTCAAAGGAACTTTCCTGGAGTTCTTTCTCCAGGCTCTAGCCTAAAGTTCCATAAACAAGATCTACTATTTCAGAACAGAATATATTTCAAATTTTTCTCTCTCTCTCTCTCCAGGGTATATGTTCAGAGTACACAGGAGAAAAAATTTGAATCTCTTAATGGTATTCTCAAATTTAGATACTCAAGTACTAAAGAAGGTTTCTAAATGCATCACATATGGATATAGTCTGGTCTTCATGAATTCTCTGTGCTTTTTTCCCTAAAAGTATTGACTTTGCTCTCTGCAACCTAGTTTTCCAGCTTAAGTTCAAGGGCAATCTACCCAAACTATTGGATTGGCCAAGAGTTCATTCAGATTTTTCCATGCCATTTTATGGAACTACTTTCTAACTAACCCAATAAGATATGCATGGAATCACCAAAAATCCATAATCAAGTATAAAGTTTGACCTGTGAAGTTCAAATTTATTGTTTAATTAAGCTTTTTTCTTTTTTTTTTTTACCAATAGCATGAAATCAAGCAGTATAAAGAAAGACAACTTAATTTCAGTTGTCATATCAGAACTTAGTATTAAAATACACAGCAAAAGAGGTAATAAACATTGTTTACCTTCACAAATTGTGACACCATTTCCTGAATATCCAGTGTTGCAATAGCAGCCTTCAGCTCCATTCTGAATTTCACATTTTGCATTTGGGTGACAAGGCGTCTTGGTACAGTTTTGAGTGCAGCAACAATTCAGCAAAGTGGAAAAACCCACTAAGGAAAGTAGAGAATACACCTTTTCAAAAATAAAAACCTTCTTCCACTGTTGAATTAGACAATATATACATTAATATCCTTCTTTTTTTTTTTCCCATCTAGATACTTTATGAGAATTCCCTAAAGGAGAATTTAGGTAAATAACGGGACACAAGCAGGAATTAACACTTTTCTTCATTCTCAACGTTTATCAAGTAAACCTCAACCAAGTTGAAACACAGTAATCAACCTGGCTTTATAAAGAAAACAGTATTCTAACATCATTGGCCCTTTCACCCATACTTTTAAAGGTAGCTGCATGACTGTAAAACAATATCCGTACCCTGGGAATGACTCTGTGCAGAAAGAAATCAAGGTGAACTGAGTATCTGGGTCTTTTCAAAGTCAAATATGTTGTTTTAAGATGAAAAGCAATGTATCATATCATCGAGGAGGACAAATGCAATTAATGTTTTTTTATTCTTTTTCCTGTGTTCTAAAGATCTTTCAAAATTCTGTCTTTTCCATAATAAAGTTTATTTTATATTTTCTCCCATTAGAAGGGGGAAAAAAAACACCTCAATGTACTTGTCAAAGACTGAGCTTCCAGAAACGGGACGCCATTCAAACATGACCAACAACTTGCAGCGTAAGAGAGTACAAGCCTTTATTTCAGAGTTCTTGTAAACAAAGTTGGCAATGGTATTTTGTGGGCTGTTAGGAAAAGATAAGGAAAAGCGTAGGTCGTTCCTCTTCTTATTGTTGCCCTAGTCCTTCTCAAGACAAGCCTGCTTGAGATGGGCAGTTACGAATCATGCAAGCCATTATTCTAAAACTGTCATCCGAGATAAATCGGCCTTATCTGGTAACAAGAGATTCTTAAACATTCAATTATAACTCCCAGCTTCACATAGGGCTGTATATAGTGTCTAAACAAGAATTAATTTGGCTTCAAAGATGTGATTTATTATTTTGCTACACAGTATCATCAAAATGTTGATTTTTAAGAAACTCAAAGTCTGGGCCAGCAGTCCCCCCTTGAAACAAGGCCAGGAAACCTCTCACAAGTGTTACTGGTCTGAAGTTCCCAGATTTTTTGAGGGACAATCCGAAGAAAGGTCAAAGTCTGGGCCTTTGGGGACTTGGTCAGCAGGAACAAAGAGATGACTTAGTCCCTGGGTACTGAATATCGAACCCCAGCGTTGAAAGGCCAAGGAGAAAAACATCCTGGGAAGGGCTTTTTCAGTTCTCCCCAGAGTCTTGGCGAAATGCACTTGGCCCATGAGTACCACCTTCGAAATACCATACTCCCTACAGGTGCTGGGCCGGGCAGCCCTGGCCGCCGGGCACCGGCACTTACCTAGAAGCGGGAGGAATCTCATTGGCGGCGCCGCGGTGGTGGCGGTGGCGGAGGCACGGGCGGAGCGATGGGACCAGCGGGCCGAGTACCTGGGACGCGGCGGGGCGGGCGCGCCAGACTCCTGGCTACGGCCCGCGTGACGCGGCCGCTTCCTCCCGCCACTTTCCGGCCTCTTTTGTATGAGTGCGTGTGTCCAGCGCTGAGTCTGCAGGCCATGTCCGGACCTGACCCCTACGCCACCCTGACCTCCTCCCGGCCGCGGGGCTGCCAACCCCGTGAGCTCCGCGGAGTCTGCGGAGGGATTTTGCCCCGTCCCCGGGCGCAGGGTGCAGGGTGCAGGGTGCAGCCCTCCAAGTCAATGCGCTCCAGATATCTTTGGAGCGTACCCCCGAAAGAACTTCCAGAACTGCCTAGATCTCAGGGGCGCCTTCCTACAACCTCAACTCCCAGGACACGTCTTTTTTTTTTTTTTTTTTCCTCCTCCCTTCACTAATACTTTTCCCTAAAGAACTGTCGGTCCAGATTCATGTGGATGTATGGCAAAACCAATACAATATTGTAAAGTAATTAACCTCCAATTAAATAAACTTAAAAAAAAAAAAAAAAATAGAAGTAGACTGGAACCTTGGCTCCAAACGCCAGGGCCTGGATTTCCAGCTTTCAGTCTGCACCTTGTGGGAACTCAGGGTTCCATAGTGAAGAATAAAAAGTACTCTATCTTGCCTACAGGTTAGGCTTGTGTCTAAAATGAGTAAAAACCAAGCAAACCAAAAACACAAGTGTCAAGAATTAAATGTCTAGGAGCTTCTCCAACTAAAATTTACCCCTCTGCTCACCAGTTACCTCTCCTGAACCCCTGGTACATTATATATGGCTTTCCTTTCATGTTACTATATATGAGTTGATTACATAGATTCAGATCATTTAGGTGGAAACAAGGAAACAGTTTTAGTGTAAAAGTTAAACTGTCAGGTGAGGCTGATCTATAAGACAGAAAGCAGATAAGTAGTTCCCCGGGGTTGGAGTGGAGTGTGGGATTGACTGCAGGGAAGCACAGAGGGAAATGTGAGATAACGGGAATATTCTGCATTTTGATTGGTATGGTGGTTACCTAAATGCATGGGTTTGTCAGATGTCATCTCTTAAAATTTGTGCATTTTATAGCATGTAAATTATACCTCGATAAAGTAATATAAAGAAATGACTGATCTTTGTGTCTCAGACACCAGTCATTTCACCTTTTAACAGCTGGCTACACCTTTGTCACATTTCATATGCCTTCTGTTTAATTGAAGAAGCATGTTAAGAATCTACTTTGTATTCACAAAGATGAACAAGCTGTGGCCCTTGGACTCCAAAAAGATCAAAATAAACTAGTGCAGTGTTAGTCACTCAGTCCTGTCCAATTCTTGTGATCCCATGGACTGTAGCCTGCCAGGCTACTCTGTCTAGGAAATCTCCAGGCACGAATATTGGAGTGGGTTGCCATTCTTTTCTCCAGGCGATCTTCCTGACCCAGGAATCAAACCCAAAGCACCTGCATCCCAGGCAGATTCATTACCATCTGAGCGACTATGGAAGCCCAATAAAGTAGTGGGGCAACAACTAAAACTAATCACAATGACACAATCACAATAATTCATATACTTATATATAGACATATTGAGTGCAGCACTTTCACAGCATCAATCTTTTAGGATTTGAAATAGCTCAACTGGAATTCCATCACCTCTACTAGCTTTGTTCGTAGTGATACTTCCTAAGGCCCACTTGACTTCACATTCCAGGATGTCTGGCTCTAGGTGAGTGATCACACCATCATGATTATCTGGGTCATAAAGATCTTTTTTGTGTAGTTCTTCTGTGTATTATTGCCACCTCTTCTGAATATCTTCTGCTTCTGTTAGGTCCATACCATTTCTGTCCTTTATTGTGCCCATCTTTGCATGAAATATTCCCTTGGTATCTCTAATTTTCATGAAGAGATCCCTAGTCTTTCCCATTCTATTGTTTTCCTCTATTTCTTCGCACTGATCACTGAGGAAGGCTTTCCTGTCTCTCCTTGCTATTCTTTGAAACTCTGCATTCAAATGGGTATATCTCTTCTTTTCTCCTTTGCTTTTTGCTTCCCTTCTTTTCACAGCTATTTGTAAGGCCTCCTCAGACAGCCATGTTGCTTTTTTGCATTTATTTTTCTTGGGGATGGTCTTGCTCCCTATTTCCTGTACAATGTCACAAACCTCCGTCCATAGTTCATCAGGCACTCTGTCTATTAGATCTAGTCCCTTAAATCTATTTCTCACTTCCACTGTATAATCATAAGGGTTTTGATTTAGGTCATACCTGAATAGTCTAGTGGTTTTTCCTACTTTCTTCAATTTAAGTCTGTATTTGGCAATAAGTAGTTCATGATCTGAGCCACAGTCAGCTCCCGGTCTTGTTTTTTCTGGCTTTTAGAGCTTCTCCATCTCTGGCTGCAAAGAATATAATCAATCTGATTTTGGTGTTGACCATCGGGTGATGTCCATGTACAGAGTCTTCTCTTGTGTTGTTGGAAGAGGGTGTTTGCTATGACCAGTGCGTCCTCTTGGCAGAACTCTATTAGCCTTGGCCCTGCTTCATTCTGTACTCCAAGGCCAAATTTGCACTCAATAGGCCAGCAAATTTGGAAAACTCAGCAGTGGCCATAGGACTGGAAAAGGTCAGTTTTCATTCCAATCCCAAAGAAAGGCAATGCCAAAGAATGCTCAAACTACCGCATGATTTCATTTATCTCACACACTAGCAAAGTAATGCTCAAAATTCTCCAAGCCAGGATTCAACAATGCATGAACTGTGAACTTCTAGACATTCAAGCTGGTTTTAGAAAAGGCAGAGGAACCAGAGATCAAATTGCCAACATCCACTGGATCACCGAAAAAGCAAGAGAGTTCCAAAAAGTCATCTATTTCTTCTTTATTGACTATGCCAAAGCCTTTGACTGTGTGGATCACAATAAATTGTGGAAAATTCTGAAAAAGATGGGAATACCAGACCACCTGACCTGCCTCCTGAGAAATCTGTATGCAGCTCAACTGGACATGGAACAGACTGGTTCCAAATAGGAAAAGGAGTACATCAAGGCTGTATATTGTCACTCTTTTTCTTTAACTTATTTGCAGAGTACATCATGAGAAATGCTGGGCTGGAAGAAGCACAAGCTGGAATCAAGATTGTCGGGAGGAATATCAATAATCTCAGATATGCAGATGACACCAGCCTTATGACAGAAAGTGAAGAAGAACTAAAGAGCCCCCTGAAGAAAGTGAAAGAGGAAAGTGAAAAAAGTGGCGTAAAGCTCAACATTCAGAAAACTAAGATCATGACATCCGGTCCCATCACTTCATGGCAAATAGATGGAGAAACAGTGGGAACAGTGGCAGACTTTTATTTTGGGGGGCTCCAAAACCACTGCAGATGGTGACCACAGCCATGAAATTAAAAGACACTTGCTCCTTGGAAGAAAAGCTATGACCAACCTAGACAGCATGTTAAAAAAGCAGAGACATTACTTTGCCAATAAAGGTTGTATAGTCAAGGCTATGGTTTTTCCAGTAGTCATGTATGGATGCGAGAGTTGGACTATAAAGAAAGATGATCACTGAAGAATTGATGCTTTTGAACTGTGGTGTTGGAGAAGACTCTTGAGAGTCCCTTGGACTGCAAGGAGATCCAACCAGTCCATCCTAAAGATCAATTGTAAATGTTTATTGGAAGCACTGATGTTGAAGCTGAAACTCCAATACTTTGGCCACCTGATGTGAAGAGCTGACTTATTCAAAAAGACCCTTACACTGGGAAAGATTGAAGGCAGGAGGAGAAGGGGATGATAGTGGATGAGATGGTAGGATGGCATCACCAACTCAATGGACATGAGCTTAAGTAAACTCCTGGAGTTGGTGATGGATTGGGAGGCCTGGAGTGCTGAAGTCCATAGGGTTGCAAAGAGTCAGACACAACAGAGCGACTGAACTATATACCACTATACTATATATAGATATATTTCCTTGACTTTCAATTCTTTTTCTGAACCCTTTTCTAGCTTAATTCTATTCCTACAAAATGCTCTTGAGGAACAGAAGTGTTGTGTGATTTGCTTCAAATCACACACAGCGTCTTAAGTGACTAGTTAGAGTCAATCCCAGGCTCTTTTGTTTCTGAACCAGTCACTCTGCTATATTCTTTATGTGGTGGTATCACTCTGAGAAGGCTACTGCAAAATGAGTAGTCATCAGTTACTATTACTCAGGGAGACTGGAAAGGTGTTTTAAATGCCCTAAATATCACAAAAAATAACTTTTGAACTTTATTCTGCTGTTAATTCATTTTCTTTGAAGATTCCTTTCTTTCCCCCCCTTTTTAAAGCTAGACAATGATTCAGTGAATAAAACTCTGGCAGCAGTCTGAATGAGGGATGTTATGGAGACATCAAAGGCTGAGAAGCCAGAGTATTCCAGGAAATAGACTACAACTGCCTTAACCAGGATAGGAATATTCAGGTGGGGGAGACTGGGACAGATTGGAGAAAGAATTAAAGGAAATTGACATCTGGTGGACTTGCTAAGGCTGAAGGATAAGTTTAAGACAGAGTATGAAGTCTTCTAGATGTCTGAACAGAAACAGAAACCACAGCAGAAATTCACAAAAAAGAAGAAAGATAGGATGAAGAGTGGCTTTGAAGGGGAAAAAGTAACAAACCTGGTTTTATAAGATAAAATTTGAGCTATTCCAATGACCCAATCCATTGGTGGAAAGCTAGTTTTTCCAAAGTCGTTGCATCATACTTATCATATGAGTTATTGAGTGTACTCATCATTTCAAGGATGTAAATGTGTAAATATATTATTTCCAGAGACAAGTTACATACTGAAACACAGTACTTGCTTTTAAAAATCACTATCATAAGTTAGTTTTCTCCATAGATCATCAGCACATGCTTACTCTTAATTTTTATACCAAAGATGATAGAAGGCAGCTGATTTTTTTCTCTATGCATTGCTTAACAATTAATAAAAATTAGCTAAAATGCAATTAAAATATTCTCCAAACTATTCCTTTACATGTGTTTTTATTTAAAAAATGTTTATTCATTTACTTTTTATCAAGAAAATACAAGTGAGCAAAAAGTAAGCATGAAGTACTTAATGATGCTCATAGTTTTGAGATTATTTTTTTAATCAAATTAAAATTTAATATTTGAAAAAGTGTATATCCATAAAAAATAAATATGATAACTGAATAATTTTGGATCTGTTGTCTTCATGTTAATGAAAAATATTTAGAATTTTCAATCCACATATTTTAATTGTGAGAGAAAATCATAGTTTAAAGAAGTATTCTCAAAGAAATATAGGACCTTAAGCTTAAACTTTTATCAGCACTCTTTATTTGGGTACCACTGAGACACGTCTAGTTTTTTGAAAATTTAACAATCCCTTAGAGCTTAATTTTGGCCTAAATATAACACATGGAAGTAAAATCATTTTAAACTGTCTACCTGATTGTGGTTTTAATACACTAGTACAAACATTCATCCTCACAATGTGAGATCTTATCAAATCCATGATTAGTTCTATCTTGGGTCTGTCTGTAAGGTGCCAAATTAAACAGGATTTCCTTGAAAGGTTCTTGGTCAGGTTGAAGCTTGCTGTGGATAGTATTCACTGCAGAAGACCTGGGTTTAGTTCTAACTTTTATCATGAGTAGATTGTTTAACCTATTTGGGGACTAGTTTACCCACTGTTACATGGAAATAACAATGCTTGCCTTAGTAGATCATAGTGGGTTGCTAAAGTCATTAACATGCATTTCAGAACTATTGGGTATTTGATACCTTTAATATTTAAAGCATCAAATATAGGAAAATATTACACAACTGAAATGAAGTCCTTTACCATAAATGTATTTATGGTGCCCACAGAGACTAATACAAGAAATACATCCAGCTTCTGGTCCCCCTTCATGAGACCCCTGGGATACTGATTCCTCACCTGGGTGTTGATAGTGTGACTGAATTCTAAGCGCTGGGTCAGCTCTGTGGCTATTTCTTAGAATATCACCATTACTTATATCACTGAATTTTCTCAACTATGGAAACTTTGTCAACAATTGTTAATTTAAGTGTTTTCTCATTTCTTATTATCTGTATTCCCATAGGACCCTCAGTAGGATTACAATTTACCAAATATGTTTTTCTACCACAAGTCAGTTTTTTTTTTCAAATCTAGAATTAAAAATGTGCAATTGGGAAAATACTGTAAAAGGTTTAAAAGGAAAAAAAAATATTGAGTTACGTGTAAAGTTGGAAAGAGTAATCAGATGGCAATATACTCAATATTTAAACCAAGAAAAAACTTTACCAAAGTGGAACATTAATTTCTCATTGTAAGGAAACTTCCACAAGTGGATAAGGATTGAGTTAGTTTCCACAATGTGAACCTGTCTGTTAATGATTCTTAACTTGGTCTCTTAGAACCGAAAGTAAGAAATCTAACTAATTTTGCCTCTATGACACCTCACACAATAGCTTGAGGAAAAAGATATATAATTGTAAAAGTGATGACTGGATGAATAAATAAATCAATAAATACTTAGAATGGTGTGTAGTCAAGTTTGTTAGAATAAAAATCTTGTACTTTGTAGTTTGTTTGCCTCAAATGTCTTTTAGGTCTCCAGATGCATTTCGTGTTATCGTTGTTGTTATTGTTGTTGTGTTAGTCGCTTAGTCGTGTCTAACTCTTTGCAACCCCATCGACTGTAGCCAGGCTCCTCTGTCCATGGGATTCTCCAGGCAAGAATACTGAAGTGAGTAGCCATTCCCTTTTCCAGAGGTCTTCCCAGCAGGGGACTGAACCTGGATTTCTTTCTTGCATTGTAGGCAGATTCTTTAACATCTGAGCCACCAGGAAAGCCCAGTTTCATGGGGATATAGCCAATCGCTATGACTGCATTTAAATTTAAAGTCAGAAAAACCCTTAGTTAATTGTATCTATATTTCCCAAACTGTGAGGAACATTTTTTGGTCTCAGTTCAGTTCAGTCACTCAATGGTGTCCGACTCTTTGCGACCCCATGAATCGCAGCATGCCAGGCCTCCCTGTCCATCACCAACTCCTGGAGTCCACTCAAACCCACGTCCGTTGAGTCGGTAATGCCATCCAGCCATCTCATCCTCTGTCGTCCCCTTCTCCTCCTGCCCCCAATCCCTCCCAGCATCAGAGTCTTTTCCAATGAGTCAACTCTTCACATGAGGTGGCCAAAGTACTGGAGTTTCAGCTTTAGCATCATTCCTTCCAATGAACACCCAGGGCTGATCTCCTTTAGAATGGACCAGTTGGATCTCCTTGCAGTCCAAGGGACTCTCAAGAGTCTTCTCCAACACCACAGTTCGAAAGCATCAATTCTTCTGTTAAACTAATGATCTTAAATAGTCAGAGTAAAGATGCTACAACTTCTGAAACTAGTTACCTGGATATTTGTAACTTTCTAATCTATATTGAGTCTATCAAATGTCTATCTTGTATCAAATATAAATTTTAATGTTTTAGTACACATTTCCACAAAGCACTTTTAGCAACTTAATTTTCTAATTATAATACTCAAGTTAGTTTTAAAAAATTGTTTTTTAATTGAGTTTCAAAAACTAGAAACAGAAACACTTCACTAGCTTTTGTGCTACAAAGAGGGTGCAAAAAGCATCTGGTAATTTTCAACCTTGGCTGGAAGGGAGGAGATCCGAGTTCCTTCCCAGTCTTGTTGTTCGATTGTTTTGTGGCCTTCAGAAAACTCACTAAATCGTTCCATTATTCTGTTTAACATTTGCAAATGTCTCTGCTTTATATGTGTTTTTCTGTTCTATGGTTTATAAAGATTTATAGATTAGCACCCACACTTTAGGAACTGATATTTTTAAGCCAAGCATTAGCCAAAAAAAATAGAAGTATGTGCATTATGCTTGTTGTATTGTAACTGACTTCTACATTATCTTATTAATGTATTTTCCTTTGTTTGAACCTTTTCCATGTTACAAGAATATGAACTGACCTCACCTTTTAAAAATGGCAATACTTCTAAAATAGAAACCATGCTACAATCATCATCTATTCAATATTGTTATACATTTTAGCTATGCTTTTAACATGTTGTAGCATTGATTTATTTGTAGCTGATTGCTCTTTTTCATTGAATTGTCCAAAATAATATCCTGACAGGTTGCAGAGTCCATCAGGATGTGCAAGTAATTTAAATTATTTCTTAAGGTATGTAATTAAGGTATGTAAATACCTTAATATATGTCTTAAGGTATGTAATACTTTGTGCTTTATATTTCTTTTACCTTTGTGTTCTTTAATCACCAGTTTATTATACTTTCTTAAAATTCTCCATTTCCCTCAATTTTTTCCAAAATTAAGTATTGTAATTACATACTATCAGCATATTGCAGCTTCTTGTTCTTCACTGTCATCTATTATTTTTAATATGTATATTGAGGATACAAGCTACTGATTCAAATCTCCAGGGGGCATCATTATTAAAGTCCTACCACTTTTAGAATTATCTTTTTATTCTTGCTCTTTCCTTCCTATTTTGTCACAAATCTTTAATCTCAGACAAGATTTAATTTTCTTATTGTAATTTATTTTATTAATATCCTTCTGTGAGAAGGGATTGGCTTAAAAATTTAAAAAACCTGTCTGGAAGTCTAAATAAGATACATTAGCTTATAGTCATTTGTGATTGATCTCATTAAAAAAATTGTTAAAGATAGGCATCATACCATTCATTTTCCCCTTATCTCTATCTGCAATCACAAATAAATATAAATGTACTATCTCTAGTCAACCAATTGTGAAAATAATTGTGCTTACACAGAAATAATTAGATTTAAACGGAACATACTCAAAATTATGGTAGCATAAAGGCATCATTGACACATAACTTGTATATTAACAGGACTTCGCTGGTGGCTCAGATGGTAAAGCGTCTTGCTTACAATGCGGGAGACCTGGGTTCGATCCCTGGGTCGGGAAGATCCTCTGGAGAAGAAAAAGGCAACCCACTCCAGTACTCTTGCCTGGAAAATCCCATGGGCAGAGGAGCATGGTGGGCTACAGTCCACGGGGTCGCAAAGAGTTGGACATGACTGAATAACTTCACTTTCACTTTGTATATTAACATTGTTAAACAAGGGCTAAGATAACAGAGTTTATTTCTCATTTATGTCTTAAAAATTATTCACAAACAATTCATCTTCCCAAATTCTGAAATGTTATTGATGTTTTTCAAATTTTATACCAAGTATTAATATTTTATTATTTAATATTTATTTATACCAAGTATTAATATTTTTCAATGAAAAATTTTAAATGTATGAGTAAAATAGACTCCTTTGTCATATGAAAGTATATAAATGCCATTTATTTTTATTCAGTGACTTACAAGAAAGTTATGGGAACCTAAAATGATGATCAGTTAGTGATAATTTCAGAAACATTTCTTTCCATGAATGGACTTCCACAAAGAGAAAACATACTCAAAATGATGTCTTTTGGAAGCTGAAACTTGCTTGTGAAGTGTAAACAAGATTATCATGTGAAGAGTAATGATGTGAAAAAAATTCTCACATTATTTTATTTTTGTGATGACTATGACTGCTGAGTCCAGAACACTGAATGATCAAGAGGTTTTAGTTTTGTTTTTCATTAATGGGTATCCAAGTATTTATAGGCAACTTTTCTAATATAAACACAGGTTTAAAATTAAAAGAATTCTAAACTATAATTGTAATAACATTTTTAGGTGTGAAATTGTCTCACTGAAAAAGAAGTTTTAGTTGAATTATTATGTACATAATTGACCCTTTAATCATAAGGTTGATATTCTACTTCAAAGTGCTTTTTCACTTTGCCTCTTTAAATCAGAAAATAAAAATAAGCTTTCTATGTTAGCAGGTAATTTAACGTACGCATTTCCTAAATGTCCATCATTGCCTTCATATTTGTGAGAACTGAAGAGTTTTATTCATACTTGCAAGAAAGTACTTTTAAAAACAGTGCCTATTACTGTCTTCTTTTTGAAGCCTGAAATTAACACTATGTATTGTTTGTACTTTCAGTGCTAAAATTAAGGTCGATGTATACAATGTTTTAAGGGATGTGTCGTTTACAGTGTCTTGTGGTCCATTACTACGGCATTTGAGAGGAACCACATAATTATGGTCTTATAGGTTGTCCTGTAAATATACTAATTTTGTTCCATTTCTCTACTATCCTTGTCAATAGAATGGCTAAATCTCATTTTTCTCATTTTTTATTTTTTTTCTTTTAAGGAACTTATAAGGCTGTCAACAAAAATGGATTAATTTTGTGCTTCTGTCACCATAAATTGTTCGATAATAACAGAATTATCCTTGAATTGTACCTTATACTTTCACTGTGCAAAAAGTTTGCTGAAAGATAATATTCCAACATATTCTATTCTTATCAGATACTTTAAATGTAAATATCCTAGTTCATGTTAGATGCTACGGAGCACTGAAGAAATATGTATATGGTAAAATAACTTTTCCAGATGCAAATTTAATGTATATTTTGTAAGACTGAACCTAATAATCTGTACTTAGAGTATCAAAAGTCTCTAACACTGAGTCATCTCCAAATATCATTACCCAATAGAAGAAATAGTCTGTATAGTGTGTCTGGTAATTAACTGCTGCTGCTGCTGCTAAGTTTCGTCAGTCGTGTCCGACTCTGTGTGACCCCATAGACGGCACCCCACCAGGCTCCGCTGTCCTTGGGATTCTCCAGGCAAGAACACTGGGTTGCCATTTCCTTCTCCAATGCATGAAAGAGAAAAGTGAAAGTGAAGTCGCTCAGTTGTGTCTGACTCTTCGCGACCCCATGGACTGTAGCTTACCAGGCTCCTCTGTCTGTGGGATTTTCCAGGCAAGAGTACTGGCATGGGTTGCCATTGCCTTCTCCACTGCTAATTAACTTAGCCACTAGAAACAATAGAATATAAACTATCTGTGAACTGTCCTGCTTTATCTGGAGAATTGTGCCCTTGATCATATTGTCACTGCTAAGACCACATTCTCATTGGCTTCCAATGACAACATATACCCAGGAGTTATCAAACTTCTTTATCTTCCAAAGCCAAAGGTGTTCCTTTAGCTACCTTTCTGATCAGTTCAGTTCAGTGGTCTATTTATCCCTCCAGTTCTCAGTGAGAAATTGTTTTTTAATAAGTACTTTTTTCTTTTATGATTAAAGGAAGTATTCAATTAGGTGACTGGAATCAAAAGAACATTCTGATGAGCAATATCCAAGATAAAGCCTTCTAGCATTACTCCAGTCAGGCTCACTCTGTATTTCCCTTGATAGATTTGTAGAAAGGTTTGATCTTTCATGAGAATTGGTTAGCAAATAAAGATGATTTTTTTTTCATTTAAAGAAAGAACAAATAATTTAAGTTTCAGTGTATTTCTCAGTGTTGTTTTCAAGTTTAGCATCAGATATCCTCTATAAATTCATTCCTTTTCCAGCCAACATGACTGAGTGTCTGCTGCTGCTGCTGCTAAGTTGCTTCAGTCGTGTCCAACTCTGTGAGACCCCATAGACAGCATCCCACCAGGCTCCGCCGTCCCTGGGATTCTCCAGGCAAGAACACTGGAGTGGGTTGCCATTTCCTTCTCCAATGCATGAAAGAGAAAAGTGAAAGTGAAGTCACTCAGTGTGTCTGACTCTTAGCGACCCCATGGACTGCAGCCTACCAGGCTCCTCTGTCCGTGGATTTTCCAAGCAAGAGTACTTGAGTGGGGGACTGAGTGTCTACTGAATTGCAAATTCTGTGTGATAGTCTGTAGAGTCAAGATTATAGTGTAAAAATCAGAAATACCCCAAGATGATCTTCGGGGCTCATTCTGGGTTTCCTAACCTGGGTCTGGAGATGCTCTTCTGCTTTCTTTATTAGGAGAATCTGTGCCAAACTTGGCTTCCCATGGGGTCCCAAGGTGAGCAGGTAGTTTCTCAGACATCTCTCTTATCAACATCTCATATCGAAAGTCAGACTTCTAGGCACCCGAATTGACCAATAAGTCTTATCTATGCAACTGACAAGATTGATCTCCTATTGATCCCATCCAAAGGAAAAGCAAAGCCCTCTCCACTAGAAGGTATATCAGTACTTAATGTACAACATAAAAGCTTTGACCAGTTAACTCTCCCATGGAGATGGTGGGAAGACTGCAGGACTTGAACTTTCTTTTCTGTTTCTGACCTTGGGCTTGTAAATTTCCCTGGATATCTGCTTTGCTGCACAACTTGTTATGTTTGAAGTCCAGTGAAGGGGACTTGGCCTTCTGTTCTACCTTTTTATAAGGCAAGCCTAAGAAAATGGCTTTTTCAGAGGGTAGCAGATTCCTGGGAACCAAGAAATCTGGCTTTTAGGAAAAGCTGCCTAACATCAAGGACTTCGGGAGATTATACCTCCTCCTGTGAGTGGCTGGGACAGAAGAGAAAACTGCCTCCTAATGGACAAAGGAGAAATCCAAGTCCAAACTATCTTGATAGGCAACCCAGAATGAATCTTCGGACAGTCCTATTCCTATACCATATAACTTTATATATATCATATAACATGTTCCTGACTTCATTAAAGGTGGAGTTAAGCAAGGATAAATCAAAAAATAAATTCATACTAAGAAATAATAGTCAATAAAGGTATAAGAACATAGTCTGTCATAAGGGTGTGGCAGGGATTGCTGGTGGTTTTCTCAATAATTATCTTTTTCTGTCTTTCCTGATAATGCTCCCAGTGTTTGAAGCTGTGAATTTAGCCTATTCTTTTCTAGTCTACTTTGCAGTTAGGAGTGCTGAAACTGAGTACTGGCCACTGAGGTATAAGCACAAGCTTTGGATTTCACTTCTAGAAACCTTCTCTAAATAGACTAATTTTTCTCACTGCTTCTTCCTTTCTGATGCTTTTGACACAGTGGTAAAAATCACAACTCTAGCCATTATCTTATACTAGGAGAAAGAACTGCGGCCCCTCTTGGTGCAGTGATAAAGTAGTTCGATCCCTGAGGACAGTGGATACAGTGCTGCCTCTTAGAGTTGACAGAATCAGCTGCCCTTGTCTTCCTTAATGTGAAGAAAATAACCTGCTATCTTGCTTGATCCATTGTTATATTGGAATTTACTCTCAAGCCTAGGTAAACCTAATCCAGCTGATGTTTTCTGAACTAGCAATGATTTAGATTTGCGAGAGCTGGATATGAGGACAAAGGTGTGATAGGCATACTAGGACAAAGGCATGACTACCATGGCAGTCTGCAACTGTACTTTGTACCAACATAATGCCAGGCCTCCACCTAATTTGCTCTTGACTCCCATAAGGTAATGATCAGAGACTGTCAGTGAAGGAAACTGAGGCTTAGGCAGGAAGTAAGCTGGATTTAGAAAAGGCAGAGGAATGAGATCAAGTTGCTAACATCTGTTGGATCATAGTAAAAGCAAGAGAGTTCCAGAAAAAACATCTACTTTTGTTTTATTGATTACACCAAAGTGGAATACAACAAACTATGTGGCTCACAACAAATTGTGGGAAATTCTTCAAGAGATGGGAATAGCAGAGCACTTTACCTGCCTCCTGAGAAACCTGTGTGCAGATCAGGAAGCAACAGTGAGAACTAGACATGGAATAAGGGACTAGTTCCAAATTGGGAAAGGAGTATGTCACCCTGCTTATTTACCTTATATGCAGCATACATCATGTGAAATGCCAGGCTGAATGTAGCACAAGCTGGGATCAAGATTGCTAGGAGAAATGCCAATAACCTCAAATAGGCAGATGACACCACCCTTGTGGCAGAAAGCAAAGAGGAACTAAAGAGCCTCTGATGAAAGTGAAAGAGAGTGAAAAAGCTGGCTTAAAACTCAAAGTTCAAAAAACTAAGATCATGGTATCCGATCCCATCACTTCATGGCAATTAGATGGGGAAACAATGGAAACAGTGACAGACTTTATTTTCTGGGCTCTAAAATCACTGCAGATGGTGACTGCAGCCATGAAACAAAAGACACTTGGTCCTTGGTAGAAAACTATGACCAACCTAGATGGCATAATAAAAAGTAGAGACATTACCTTGCTGACAAAGGTCTGTCTAGTCAAAGCTATGGTTTTTCCAGTAGTAATGTATGGATGTGAGAGTTGGACCATAAAGAAAATTGACTCTTGAGAGTCCCTTGGACTGCAAGGAGATCAAACTAGTCAATCCTAAAGGAAATCAGTCCTGAATATTCATTGGAAGGACTGATGCTGAAGCTGAAACTTCAATATTTTGGCAACGTGATATGAAGAACTGACTCATTGGAAAAGACCTTGATGTTGGGAAAGACTGAAGGCAGGAGAAAGGGACAACACAGGATGAGATGGTTGGATGGCATCACCAACTCGATGGACATGAGTGTGAGCAAACTCTGGGAGCTGGTGATGGACAGGGAAGCCTGGCGTGCTGCAGTCCATGGGGTCACAAAGAGTCAGACACAACTGAGTGACTGTACTGAACTAAAGAACATTATGATAAGTCATGGCTACCACATGGACCTGAACTTCAGTTTAGGGAATTATACATACACATACATACACATAAAAATATATGCATATGTGTATTTATACATATGGATGTGAGAGTTGGACCATAAAGAAAACTGACTCTTGAGAGTCATAAATATAAGTCATGTGTATAAAGATATATGTATTTAGTGTATATTCATCTGTATATAAATTTCCACATAGACACAAATATAGTAACTACTTAAAATATGAATGCTTTTTATATATCAGTACAATAAAAATATCCAAAATTAGAATCTTTATTTTCAGATTCCTTTTTTTTAAAACTTATTTATTGAGTCCAGGGATTAAAACAAAATTAGGACAAAATAAATGTTTTTTCAATATTTATTGTGAGATAATATATTTAATGTTAAATCTCTCTTTGTCCCTATTCTTTGAGCATAAATAGCTTATAATAATAGATCCTTAAGTTGTAAATTCAGTGTGTCTGCCCTCTGATGCCCTCTTGATGATGTGATCACTAATCTAGAGCCAGACATCCTGGAATGTGAAGTCAAGTGGGCCTTAGAAAGCATCACTATGAACAAAGCTAGTGGAGGTGATGGAATTCCAGTTGAGCTGTTTCAAATCCTGAAAGATGATGCTGTGAAAGTGCTGCACTCAATATGCCAGCAAATTTGGAAAACTCAGCAGTGGCCACAGGACTAGAAAAGGTCAGTTTTCATTCCAATTCCAAAGAAAGGAAATGCCAAAGAATGCTCAAATGACCGCACAATTGCACTCATCTCACAAGCTAGTAAAGTAATGCTCAAAATTCTCCAAGCCAAGCTTCAACAATATGTGAACCATGAACTCCCTGATGTTCAAGCTGGTTTTAGAAAAGGCAGAGGAACCAGAGATCAAATTGCCAACATCCGCTGGATCATGGAAAAAGCAAAAGAGTTCCAGAAAAACATCTATTTCTGCTTTATTGACTATGCCAAAGCCTTTGACTGTGCAGATCACAATAAACTGTGGAAAATTCTGAAAGAGATGGGAATACCAGACCACCTAACTTGCCTCTTGAGAAATCTGTATGCAGGTCAGGATGCAACAGTTAGAACTGGACATGGAACAACAGACTGGTTCCAAATAGGAAAAGGAATACGTCAAGGCTGTATATTGTCACCCTGCTTATTTAACTTCTATGCAGAGTACATCATGAGAAACGCTGAACTGGAAGAAACACAAGCTGGAATCAAGATTGCTGGGAGAAATATCAATAACCTCAGATATGTAGACGACACCACCCTTATGGCAGAAAGTGAAGAGGAGCTAAAAAGCCTCTTGATGAAAGTGAAAGAGGAGAGTGAAAAAGTTGACTTAAAGCTCAACCTTCAGAAAACGAAGATCATGTTATCCAGTCCCATCACTTCATGGCAAATAGATGGGGAAAGAGTGGAAACAGTGTCAGACTTTATTTTCTTGGGCTCCAAAATCACTGCAGATGGTGACTGCAACCATGAAATTAAAAGACACTTACTCCTTGGAAAAAAAGTTATGACCACCCTAGATAATATATTCAAAAGCAGAGACATTACTTTGCCGACTAAGGTCCGTCTAGTCAAGGCTATGGTTTTTCCTGTGGTCATGTATGGATGTGAGAGTTGGACTGTGAAGAAGTCTGAGCGCCGAAGAATTGATGCTTTTGAACTGTGGTGTTGGAGAAGACTCTTGAGAGTTCCTTGGACTGCAAGGAGATCCAACCAGTCCATTTGGAAGGAGATCAACCCTGGGATTTCTTTGGAAGGAATGATGCTAAAGCTGAAACTCCAGTACTTTGGCCACCTCATGCAAAGAGTTGACTCATTGGAAAAGACTGATGCTGGGAGGGATTGGGGGCAGGAGGAGATGGGGATGACAGAGGATGAGATGGCTGGATGGCATCACGGACTCGATGGACATGAATCTGAGTGAACTCCGGGAGATGGTGATGGACAGGGAGGCCTGGCATGCTGTGATTCATGGGGTCACAAAGAGTCGGACACGACTGAGCGACTGAACTGAACTAAGTTGTAAATTAAATTAAAGAGATAATCCCTGATTAAAATATGAATGTGACATGAAGGCACCTCAGTGTGTGTGGCAAACTCAAATCCAAGTAATTTAACTGCTCATGTCTCCAACATCTGAGCATTTTGCTTATTCCATTAAAAATAATGACAGACCTCCAGGATTTCAAAGAAATCCATAAGGATTTTGTTCAATCAAAGGGTTAATAAAACATTTCTAGAGAGTTGACAAAATGACTTCAATAGATTATGAAGACAGTCATTAAAAAATGAGATAGGATTTATCAGAGTAACATGAAAAAAGCATCCCAGTGTGCTGTATTGATAATGGGAATTTTAAACTAATTTATATCACATGGTGTTCCTGTAACACAATCCAGGGCTTTGGGAGTGAAGTAATTGTGGTTTATTGAGAAAGTTTTTTGGTTTCTAAGTCATTGACATCTTAAGTGCCATGTTTAGAATTAATAACTTTGTTAGTACAGTTGTTGGTTATGGTTTTACTGTCAAGTGCAATCATTAGATAATATTCATTTGCAGATATTGGTGAATTTTCATCCTGGAGTCAAAAAGGATAAAATTTAGGTCCCTGATAAGTAGTCACTTAATATTTTTAATCAAGCATCCTAAATACTTTTCTAAATATCAACATTTATTTTGCATGATCAGATGACACCACCCTTATGGCAGAAAGTGAAGAGGAACTAAAAAGCCTCTTGATGAAAGTGAAAGAGGAGAGTGAAAAAGTTGGCTTAAAGCTTAACATTCAGAAAACTAAGATCATGGCATCTGGTCCCATCACTTCATGGCAAATAGATGGGGAAACAGTGGAAGCAGTGTCAGACTTTTTTTGGCAGGGGGGTGCTCCAAAATCACTGCAGATGGTGATTGTAGCCATGAAATTAAAAGACACTTACTCCTAGGAAGGAAAGTATGACCAACCTAGACAGCATATTAAAACACAGAGACATTACTTTGCCAACAAAGGTCCGTCTGGTCAAGGCTATGGTTTTTCCAGTCATCACGTATGGATGTGAGAGTTAGACTGTGAAGAAAGCTGAGCGCCAAAGAATTGATGCTTTTGAACTGTGGTGCTAGAGAAGACTCTTGAGAGTCACTTGGACTGCAAGGAGATCCAACTAGTCCATTCTAAAGGAGATTAGGCCTGGGTGTTCTTTGGAAGGACTGATGTTGAAGCTGAAACTCCAATACTTTGGCCATCTCATGAGAAGAGTTGACTCATTGGAAAAGACTGATGCTGGGAGGGATTGGGGGCAGGAGAAGAAGGGGACGACAGAGGATGAGATGGCTGGATGGCATCACTGACTCAATGGACATGAGTTTGGGTGAATTCCGGGAGTTGGTGATGGACAGGGAGGCCTGGCGTGCTGCGATTCATGGGGTCACAAAGAGTCAGACACGATTGAGGGACTGAACGGAACTGAAACTCTTATTTTATAATTCATATTATCTTAAAAATGTGTTGATACTGTTAAGATACATTGAAAAATAAATTTGGGGAGAAAACATGGGAAAATTTGAAGTACCTTTCCCTGTTATAAATAAAATGGAGATTCAAGGTAATGGTCCATTAAGGAACAAAATAAGAATAGTCTATAAAATTTTTTTGCATTATAAGCACACATCAGGAATGAGGGGCACCTTTAAATTTGTGATTGGTGATTTTTTTTTAATGAAATTAAATTTTTAAAAATTTTCCATGTAACTTGAATTTACTTCCTTACCTTAACTCTTACTGTGGTCTATCTCAATATTTTTCCTTACATGTGAGTAGAATGCCCCACATCAGACTATAAGTTCCCTCAGGGACAAATTCTGTGTTGTTTAGCTCTAAGTATGCAATTTTGAGTCACATACTATGCTTACCATTGCTGTCCATTGTGAAAATCTATCCTGTAAAATCCATCCTGTAGGTATTATAGCAATAATGCCTAAGAATGTCTTGACACGAGTGGCCTCCTACTCAAATTCTCTGCCGTTGTTAGTTAATTACTTAAACAAAGGAAAAAAAAAAAAACCCACAAACACCTAAACTGATTTGGAGAGTGATTGTTCAATGTTTATCAAAAGCCTTAAAAGTATTGTCATCTTTTGACTCAGTGGTTCCTGTCCTTTACAAATATTCTAAAAAAACAAACACAGAGAGAACTCCTTTAGACAATTTTTAAGCATCAAAATATGTATAGCCACTTATTAATAACATTCAAATATTGGAAACAATTTAAAAACTCAACAAGAGGAAAATAATTAAGGAAACTGTGGCAAATTAGTGTTATAGGGTCATATAAAACTAGTGATAGTAATTTTAAAATGTGCTTATCAGTGCTATTTTTTAATTTAAAAAGAAAAAAGGTTTGAATTCCCAAAAGGAAATGATAGTAAATATCTGATGCATTTCAAATGCAATTATAGTATATAATAAATCATGAAGTAGAATTGTCAATTTATATTTTTCATTCAAATATAAATTAACACAATAAGTTATTTCTGATGAATCAAAAATACTATAAAGTAAAAATATAAATATGAACTATTTAAAACAAAGTGATTTTGATCTCTTTTTAGAAAATGCTATATTTAAAAATGTCACTATTGTTAATGTTGACTCATGAGTATATTTTTATGTAAATTAGTTCCTTCTGCTGAAGAAGCTCTGTTTGACTTTATATTACTCAAAAGAATGATGTAGGGATAGACTATAAAATAATTCCAAATACTTCATTCTAAATATTTTATCCTATATAATACGTCTCTGGGCTTCTCTGGCAGCTCAGTGGTAAAGAATCCATCTGTCACTGCAGAAGACGCAGGTTCAATCACTGGGTTGGGAAGATCCGCTCGAGAAGGCAATGGCAACCCACTCCAGTATTCTTGCCTGGAGAATCCCATGGACAGAGGGGCCTGGTGGGCTACAGTCCATGGGGTTGTAAAGTGTCAGGCATGACTTACTGACTAAACAACAATACATCCTCTAGATAACTTTGAAGAGATCATTTAAAATAAGATTTTAGTTTTTTATTCCTGGCTTTGCAAACTTTTGGTGGCTCAGAGGGTAAAGTGTCTTCCTGTAACACAGGAGACCTGTGTGGGAAAGATCCCCTGGAGAAGGAAATGGCAACCCACTCCAGTATTCTTGCCTGGAAAACCCCATGGATGGAGAAGCCTGGTGGGCTACAGTCCATGGAGTTGCAGAGAGTCAGACGTGACTGAGTAACTTCACTTTCACTTGCAAACTTTCAATTAATTAATTTATTTATTATTTTATATTGGGATAGAGTTGACTTACAATGTTGTATTAGTTTCAGGTATGTAGCAAAGTGATCCTGTTGTACATAGACTTCTCTGGTGGCCCAGCTGGTAAAGAATCTGTCTGCAATGTGGGAGACCTGGGTTTGATCTCTGGGTTGGGAAGATCCCCTGGAAATGAGAACAGGTACCTACTCCGGTATTCTGGCCTGGAGAAATCCACAGACTGTATATTCCATGGGTCACAAAGAGTCGGACATGACTGAGCGACTTTCACTTTCATATATATATTCATTCTTTTTCAGGTTCTTTTTTCAAATAGGTTATTATAAAAGAGTTCCTTATGCTATACCATAGGTCCATATTGGTTATCTATTTTATATATAGTGGTGTGTATATGTTAATCCCAAACACCTAATTTATCCCCTCCCCCAACTTTTCCCCTTTGGTAACCATAATTTTGTTTTCCATGTCTTTTGAGTCTCTTTCTGTTTTTAAATAAGTTCATTTGTTTCATCTTTTCAGATTGATTGTAAAGTCTATATTTTGGTTTTGTTACAAAGAATAGTTTCCTGGTTTGTCCTTTTCTTTGATTTTATCATGGATAAATGAAAGTGTTGATGTAGACTTATCAAATAACTACACTTGCAATACTATTATGTTCATATTTCATTTATTTGGAATCTCTTTGAAGTAGAGTAAGGATTGTTACTGAAAAAGATTTGCAATGTCATAATGTATTTGCCTACTTAGACTCACTGTCACAGAACTGGCAAGATTTGTAGATTAGTAACTGATTTGTCTTTTCTCATTAATTGTATAACAGTGATCTTCATTTAGATAAAGTAATGATACAGATCTTAGATTTTTTAAATGCCAAACCTCATGACATAATGCTAACAAAAGATACCAGTGTACTGATTCTTAAAAACAATCCTGAATACTGGGAAAACTGAATACAATAAGTATGACAAATGCAATTTCAAATGTTACTTATAAAGACTATTCAGTGAAATGGAAGATCAGTATAAGTCTAAATAGAGAACAGAAAGAAAATTTCTAAAATTTTTATGTAATCTATAAAATAGCATACACAGTAATATTAACAGTAAAAACTAATACCTACTGTCTAGTATCTGTTTGTTATGCTCCAGTCACTTTAAAGCATTGGTAGATAAAAGTTCATGTATATTTGAGATAAGTCCATGAACTAAATACAGTTAGCCAAATTAAGATCTCAGGCTTAGGAAGAATAAAATGTGTCCAATGTCATCCCCAGTGACTCAGAGAGTAAAGAATCTGCTTGCTGTGCAGGGGACACAGGAGCTGCAGGTTTGATCCCTGGGTTGAGAAGATCCCCTCAAGGAGGAAATGGTGACCCACAGCAGTGTTCTTGCCTAGAAAATCCCACTGAGAGAGGAGCCTGACAAGCTACAGTCCATGGGGTCGCAAAGAGTCAGACACAACCAAAATAACTAAACACAGTACATTAAATCTACTGACAAGTATTAGTATCAGGATCCCATCTCATGGTTCATGGTTTCACCTGTCACATCAGTGTTTTAAAATTGGTTTACCTGTAATCCATAATAAGAGGTTTGTTTATAGCATTGCAAACTCAACATGTGGACACACACATATAAACACACACATAAGTTTAAATAGATATGTAACTTCAAAGAATAACATATATTAATACCAACGCATTCATTCTTTTTTGCTTGTTTCTTAACAATTTGGTTCTGCAGTTTGATGAAGTAGATCCACCTTTTCCTGTCAGAGCAACAGGAAAACAAACTTCCTCCTTCCAGAAGTGGCTACAGGAAGTAGCCGAATACTTTGGCCAATTATTGTCAGAAAAACATTTGACTATCGATTATGGAAAATTCACAGTTATTGTTTTACACAAAATGACTTGGTATTCTAATAGATAAAACTAAGTTGTGTTCACTTTAACTCGTTCATTTATCTGGAAGTCTATTTTCTGACTAAAGTCCTAGTCAACTCATGTGGATAACACTGTTCAAAATCAAACATGTTATAGGAAGCAAGTTGCTTGAATGATAGAGGTCAGAAACAAATAGATCTGGCTTTTCATTCTGAGGCAACTGCTTACCCTATCCTCAAGAACTCCTGCTGCATAACTCCCATAAAAGAAAATTGATGGGAAAATTTGAGATGCTTATACTAAAACATTTGTCCCTGCATGTCTTGAATATTTGTTAATATTGCACTTAAGTGCAATGTATTATACACGGCCTTGGAGAAGTAACAATGAATATGATGAAATCTGACCAGACTCATGTCTTGGTTGTTTACACTTGCCACATTTAAACCATACCCCTAGCAGCACATAAAATTATTTACTTGAATGCCTAAAGCAGTTTTCAAAAATTAAGCATCCCATGTTCTTTGCCTCCTCCCTCAAAATATCTAAAAGCTGTGTTTACTTCCAAATTTAAGTTAAGGACGATGCCATCCTGATACTTGAAACATAGTCCTTGGAATCACTATTGACTCAGCACCTCAGTTAAGTTCAGTTCAGTCGTTCAGTCATGTCCAACTCTTTGTGACCCCATGGACTGCAGCACGCTAGGCTTCCCTGTCCATCACCAACTTCCAGAGCCTACTCAAACTCATGTCCATCGCGTCAGTGATGTGATCCAACTATCTCATCCTCTGTTGTCCCCTTCTCTTCCCGCCTTCAATCCTTCCCAGCATCAGGGTCTTTTCCAATGAGTAGATTCTTTGCATCACATGGCCAAAGTATTGGAGTTTCAGCTTCAGCATCAGTCCTTCCAATGAATATTCAGGAGTGATCTCCTTTAGGATTGACAGGTTGGATCTCCTTGCAGTCCAAGGGACTCTCAAGAGTCTTCTCCACCAACACAGCTCAAAAGCATCAATTCTTTGGCAATCAGCTTTCTTTATAGTCCAACTCTCACATCCATACATGACTACTGGACAAACCATAGCTCTGACTAGATGGACCTTTGTTGGTAAAGTAATGTCTCTGCTTTTTAATACACTGTCTAGGTTGGTCATAGCTTTTCTTCCAAGAAGCAAGCATCTTTTAATTTCATGGCTGCAGTCTCCATCTGCAGTGATTTTGAAGCCTCCAAAACCTCTCACAGTTTCCATTGTTTCCCCATTTATTTACCATGAACTGATGGGACCAGATGCCATGATCTTAGTTTTTTGAATGTTGAGTTTTAAGCCAACTTTTTCACTCTCCTCTTTCACTTTCATCAAGAGGCTTGGTAGTTCTTCCTCACTTTCTGTCACAAAGGTAGTCTCATCTGCAGTTATCTGAGGTTATTGATATTTTTCCTGACAATCTTGATTCCAGCTTGTGCTTCATCCAGCCTGACATTTCACATGATGTACTCTGCATATAAATTAAACAAGCAGAGTGACAATATACAGCCTTGACGTACTCCTTTCCCAATTTGGAACAGTCTGTTGTTCCATGTCCAGTTCTAACTGTTGCTTCTTGATCTGCATACAGATTTCTCAGGAGGCATGTCAAGTGGTCTGGTATTCCCATCTCTTCTCCACAATGTAATTCATCAGCAAATTGTGTGAGCTCTACATTCAGGATCTGTTCAGAATCACTTATTTTGCACTGCCACCGCCTCCTTGACCCTGGTGCAAGCCACCATTATCTATCTCTTGGATCTCTCCATAAGTATCCTAACTGAACTTTTCTATTCTCACTTTTTACCCTACAGCAATCCACACTCAATACTGCTATCAGAGTAATCTGATTAAAATGTAAGTTGTACCATGACACTCCTCTGACAAAACCATCTAATGACAATCTATTTTCATTCAGAATTTTAGCCCAGATACTTCCATTGACCACAGGACCTTACATAACCTATATTCACTTTTACTTCTCTAACTTCACTTCCTATAATTCTTCTCTCACAATCCCCCATTCAACACCATTATTGTTCAGCTGCTCAATTATGTCTGGCTCTTTGCGACCCCATGGACTGCTCTAGGCCAGGTTTCCCTAACCTTGACTATTTCCTGGAGTTTGTTCAAACTCATGTCCACTAAGTGATGGACATGATGCCATCCAACAGTTTAATCCTCTGTCATCCATTTCTCATCCTGCCTTCAATCTTCTCCAGCATTAAGATCTTTTCCAATGAGTTGGTTCTTCACATCAGGTGGCCAAATTATTGGAGCTTCAGCTTCAGTGTCCATCCTTCCAATGAATATTCAAGGTTGACTTCCTTTAGGATTGACTGGCTTGATCTCCTTGCAGTCCAGGGGACTCTTAAGGATTAATTACATACAACAAACAGCTGACTTTCAGTTCAATACATTTCACACCTGACCTTTTTATTAGAGTCCGTATATTTCTTAAATTAACTACCTTTAAACTAGAAATTAAGGGCTTTCCAGGTGGTACTAGTGGTAAAGAACACCCTTGCAAATGCAGGAGACACAAGGGACGTGGGTTTTATCCCTGGGGCAGGGAAGATCCGCTGGAGAAGGCATGGCAACCCACTCCAGTATTCTTACTTGGAGCATCCAATAGACAGAGGATCCTGGTGGGTTACATTTCATAGAGTTGCAAAGAGTCAGGCATGACTAAAGCAACTTAGCATGCACAAACTAGGGTTTACAATGTGCTTTATGAATATTAACACATTGGTTCTTAAAGAGAGGCTATTAATATTACTATCCTAACATAAATTTTAAAACATTCATTTTTATAAATGAGTATAATTGGGAGAGTATTAGTCATCAGGTGTTATAAGAGTGTTTTCAGGTATTTTTTTGACTGGATTACTAATCCATGCAAACATTAGTTTGCACTCAGTTGAAAAAGCAGTGCTAACATTTCTTGACAAGAACACTTGATATGTTTGTATGATAAAAAATTTAGAAACAGTGCAATAAAGTACTTCAATTTTCAAAAATAGAACACTGAAATGATTATCTCTAGGCTGCCATCTCTGGGGTCACACAGAGTCGGACACAACTGAAGCGACTTAGCAGCAGCAGCAGCAGCAGAAGCAGCAGAATAAATATGTGCCACACCCAGTAGCTAATTATTGCACATTTCTTTCTAGAAGCCATCTATCATATGTAGTGGTTAAGAGCCCTGGTTTGGCATTCAGAAACCCTGGGTTTGAATCTTGCTCTGAAAGTGAAAGTTGCTCAGTTGTGTCCCACTCTTTGCGACCCCATGGACTATATAGTCCATGAAATTCTCCAGGCCAGAATACTGGAGTGGGTAACCTTTCCCTTCTCCAGGGGATCTTCCCAAGCTAGGGATCAAACACAGGTCTCCTGCATTGCAGGTAGATTCTTTACCACCTGAGCCACAAGAGAAGCCCGGATCTTTCTCTAGACACTGACAAATTCTGTGGCTTTGGTCAACTGAGTCTTGCTTTTATTTAGGAATTTAAAGACTGCATCAGTCTTGTGATTTTGCTGCTGCTGCTGCTAAGTTGCTTCAGTCATGGGATAATGTACATCAAACATAATTCCTGCCTGTAGTAATTTTTAATAATGGCAGTGATTTGTGAGTATTATTTCATAATAGGCCTGCAAATACTGACTATGAAATACTTCTAACTGTCCTTCTGTAGACAGTTCAGTTCAGTTCAGTCACTCAGTCATGTCCGACTCTTTGCCACCCCATGAACCGAAGCATGCCAGGCCTTCCTGTCCATCATCAACTCCTGGAGTCCACCTAAACCCATGTCCATTGAGTCGGTGATGTCATCCAACCATCTCATCCTCTGTCGTCCCCTTCTCCTCCTGCCCTCAGTCTTTCCCAGCATCAGGGTCTTTTCAAATGTGTCAACTCTTCACATCAGGTGGCCAAAGTATTGGAGTTTCAGCTTCAACATCAGTCCTTCCAATGAACACCCAGGACTGATTTCCTTTAGGATGGACTGGTTGGACTTCCTTGCAGTCCAAGGAACTCTCAAGAGTCTTCTCCAACACCACAGTTCAAAAGCATCAATTCTTTGGTGCTCAGCCTTCTTTATAGTCCAACACTCACACATCCACATATGACCACTGGAAAAACCATAGCCTTGACTAGATAGACCTTTGTAGACTTGATTAATAAGTAAATATAAAAGCCATACTTGATATAAAATATATCTTTCTGGAATGAAATAGAAATTATCTTGAAGACTGTGTTTAGGATGAGAGCTAGATGAAATTACAATGCAGGCAAATTTGGACTCTATTCCAACTTCACTTCTACTTATGACATTCTTTTGGTTTGAAACCTTAATAGATACCCTGTCCAGTCCTCTCCCAAACACCAACCATCTTCTCCCCATCTGACCCTACATTATTGCATCATGTAACAATAGTATCGTGTAACAATAGACAGAATACACATTGTTATATTAGTTAATAATAACTGAGCTTATGCATACATATTAAGCTTTTATATGAAGACCTAAGAGAGTGAATCAGGCTTCCCTGGTGACTCAGATGGTGAATAATCCTCCTGCAATGTGGGAAACATGGGTTCAATCCTTGTGTTGGAAGATCCCTTGGAGGAGGGCATGGCAACCCACTCCATAGGTATTTTTGCCTGGAGAATCCCCATGGACAAAGAAGCCTGGTGGGTACAGTCCATGGGGTTGCAAAAAGTTGGACATGACTGAAAGACTGAGACATAGCAAGAGAGTGAATCACTTAAGATGGAATTTTGGGACTAAATAGATAGTACAGAATAGGTTCTTCAAGCTGCCTGCTCTATCTCCCACTTTGCCGTTATGCTGATGGTAAGATAAGTAGTTTATATATCTATTTATCTATTCCCATGTTTGACTCTTTTGTATTCTCTCAATTGGTTAGGAAAGCTATGCTATTTTGCTTGCAGATGCAAAATGTATCTGAATAAATTTCAGATTGTGTTCAGTTCAACTGACCTCCCTCATTATTTTTTTCTTATTTCTCTTTAGAGTAACAGAATTGTGACAGCTATTAGCATCATCCCTTCTCACAGCATGTGCAAAGGCGGGAAGAGGAAAAGTCTGTCTTTGTGTGTTCATTTTTAGTTTTTTTCTAAACTTTTTTTCAGGGCTTCTCTGGTGGCTCAGATGGTAAAGAATCTGACTGTGGTGCAGGAGACCTTGGCTCAATCCCTGGTCTGGAAGATCCCCTGGAGAAGGGAATGGCTACCCATTCTAGTATTCTTGCCTACAGAATTCCAGGGATGAAGGAGACTGGAGGGTTCCAAGGGGTCACAAAGAGTTGGGCACAACTGAACGACTAACACTTCTTTTTCACTTTCAAACTTCTTTAGAACTCTGCTGCCTACATATTCCTCCCTGTTGCTGTCCAGTATCATTTCATGGAGCAGGTCCTAAAGCCATGACTGCTCAGAAGCCTGGAAGTACCTTGTCTGGCTAGATTCACCCTTCCAGATAGAGAGACAGAGCTGGTTTCCACTATGGGAGATCTTCTATGTCCTGCCACCCTCTAAACTCCAGATCACCTGCTTTAGGCAGCATTTTCTGGGGATTTCTCACAGACTGAAGTGCTCTGTTTATGTTTCTCCCCTGACATATTAAACACAATTTATGACATCATGTCTACACTGTATTCAAATTGAATATCAACTGTCTTGTCAATAAAGTGTGAGCTCCTGAGAGCTTGGTCTGTGACTTTCATATTTTTGTACTCCCAGAGTCTGACAGAGGTTCATCACTTCTAATGAAATGAGTGGGAAACTTAGAGATTGAACGTTTCCCCCTGACCGAAGTATGTTTCCATTCTGAAATTCTGTCATTTGCTAAAAGGTACTATGTACATCTATCTGTAGAGATCTTTTTGAACAAAAATGGCCTTCAAATAGCTCTTCCTGAATAGATGTTAATAATAATAATTATATAAAACCAAATAGAATTAAAATTAGAATTCTCTGTTGTTTAAGCGTTTTTACTTTGAACGTAGCAGTTTAATTTATTTCTAAAATGTTTGAGCAGAAATCATGGAAATTTTAACCAGTGTCTCAGGTGGTTGGAAGAACCAGTTTTTCCCACAAAATCAATCAAGTGATTTAAAAAAATGTAGGTAGACAAATGAAGAGTGAAAAATGCAAGCAATTACTGACTAAATCAGCATTAAACTGCTTTCCTCTCTCTTATCAGAAGTATTCTGATAACTGTGTATTCTACTTCTTCACTTTTGAAATGACATTTGATTTCAAAATATTAAAATAAGTAATGAAAGTGCTTACCAGTTGTGCAGTTATAATTTCAAATTTGCTAACTTCCTTTGTAATATATACTGTAGTTCAAATATTTCCTCTTAAATAATTATCTGGTTCATGATAAATTGCTGTGATAAAAGTGTTTCATCTGGTGGGAAGAAGTGACTATTCGTTTTGCTAATGTACTTCACATCTGTCATTTTCACTCCCAAAATACTTCATCACAGTAAAGAATATAAACCTTACCAAGTAGGTCTACAAACTATGTTTTCATTTTAAAAATCACTATCTGTGATGTAATTTGGAATACTGAAATGATTAGATCAGTCTTTTTTTTTTCTTTTTCCTTTTTATCACCACTAAAGAATAAGCATGCTAACTATAGAAATGTCAGCTTTCATATTCCCTGATAAAATTACTTCCAGGATTTATTCTAAACTCAGTTTTTTAGGGTGGGGACTGATTCTTATGTGAGCATTTATACAGAGTTAAGTAATTCCTTGCAGTTGATAAGCACTAGCTATTTTCTACTCTTTAGGAGATATGTGCATTTGCAGTAGGAAAAAAAAAAGCTGTCAGAGGAAATTTGGGTGGTACTGTTAATTCAATTAACTTAAAACTGAGAGTTATTATATAAAGGGAGGAAACAGATATCAACTGTTGAAAAAGGAATCTGCAGTACCTAGCAGAGTACTGTACAAATAAATAATATAATAAGTATTGAAATATTTTAGTGAGTAAATTTGAGAAATGGGTGACATAAAATAGGATCTTTGTTTTTCAGAAAAGAAAATTTTTCTTATCACAGTGAAAAAAATTTGGCAGGGAAAAGCCAAAAGAGAATACATTTGTCATTAAAAAACAAACAAAAAAACCCCATATTTTCTTTAATTCTTTCTATTAAATGACACAGACAAAGAAAATGATCTAAATAAGATGTCACTTGAGTGAAATAGGAGTCAGAAAGCCATCTTAAATATTTTCAGTGGAGTGCATATTTGTGTACTTAATCTAGGAAATATTTAAATAAGCCAAGATGAAAGTATTTACATTTAGTTAAAGTTGACCATGACTAACTAAAGATATTTAAATATATGTATTAGAATTACACATGTAAGGGTAGTTTTGTTTTCAGCATTCTTGTGTAGGCAAGATTCTGACCATTAAGGAGTCTGATTGATTAGCCAGCTTTGAGATTCATAATAATCATAATCCAATATGATGTAAGTCCCTGGGGTAGGAAATGGCAACCCATTTCTTTTTCTTTCCTGGAAAGTTTCATGCACAAAGGAGCTTGGCGGGCTCCATGGGAGCCCATGGGATCATGGGATCACAAAGAGTCAGGCATGTCTGAGAGACTGAGCATGCATGTATGATGTATGTACATGTGTGCATATATATATATATATTTATTTATATGTAACCAGTATATATATAAATAAGTGTTATATAATCTGCCAGTTTTGCAAGTGGGGTATTAATGCTTGTACTGTGAGTCGTTTTAAGAGGTAAAAACGTGACATATTTAATAATATCTGACAAAAATTTAGCCAAAAAATAAAGAACGCATTTTAAAGCAAAGTTTTACATACTGTATTATCATTGATTATGAATAATACCCAAGAATATAGGTAATTGTATTCTGAGTCATATAAATAAGGAGGCAGTAAAATATTATTCACTTCAACTTTATTTCGTATTTTCAAAATCTTCTTTTGAATATGTTAGTATATATGTATATGGGAGATACAAAAAAGGTAATGGACATATGGGTTTAATGATACAATTTTGAAGGCAATTGATAGACTATGGAGATCTGATGGAGCTTCAGAACCTCAGAGGGCTTTTGAAGAGACATCAGGAAGCCTTAAAACTTCCTGAAACTGTATGCAACTAAGTGTATGTGCTGACTTGTATGTTTCTAAAGAGAGTCTGCAGAACTGTCATGACATTATCATGGAAACAGTGACTTAATTTTACTTAAAAGCAGCCACATGTTATCAATTCCTTATGGATTTAGGCTGAAGAATATTTAAATGTATTGAAAACAAATATTTGCTATGTGTTAAGATGTTTGGATACATTTTTAATAAATTGGGTTTATAGCAAAAAATATGCCTTCATAGAATGATATAGGTTGCAAAAATATATAATTATGGCAATTGGCAGAAATGCGTTAAATAACAGGTGTGTGACCACTGATAGCTGAAATGATATTTAATATAAATTCATGTGGTAGAATTTCATTTTTTCTTTTCCATTTAGTCATCAAAAATACCTGATAGTATAAAATGAAAACAGATGAAATGAATTTTCACCAATTTCATCTTCTCTGTGAGTTCTTAGGAAGTCCAGAAACTATTCCTGTGAGGATAACTGGAATCTGCAGAATCTATACATTACTTCATTCTTCCACTGACACACTGCTCACTGTAATGGAATATGAGGCAATGGAAGGCAGTTTGTTTATTAGGGCTTCAGGGTTATTTTTTCCCTCACTTTTCCCTTCCCTTGCCCTCCACTCTCATTTTCTTTCCCCTCTCTTCTCCTCTCCTTATTTATCAATTCACTTCATGACTTAAAAAATTAAAATGCTCTCAAAAGCTATTATTATGACATTTTATTTTCATAAACTTTGTAAAAAGTAGATCTCAAAATGTAATAAATGTCAGTCTATCTGTGTTGAAAAGTCATTTCTGTCAACTAAAACAAGGAATGGAATCTACCTAGAAAAAAAATTTTAAGTTGGACTAAAGATATATTTATTTTTTAGCAAATCAAAAATAGTTTCTCTTTAGTCTATCTGCTAATAACCTTTTGGCAGTTATATACTGCTGCTTGCTATCACTCCACTAAAAAAGAAAAACTACAAGTTGTCGTGAACCATCTACCAAATGAACTGACTGAAGGAAGTAAATAAGTTTCACTGTGTCCTAATTTGTCATATTTATTCTTCTACCTGAAATCCATTCTAATACATTATTTTCACCAGGAAATCAGTACTAGAAATGAAAGAACATTTTTAAGAGTTAATATTCAAGTGTCTTTGACATGTAAATGATACACAGGCTGTATCTCTGTGTTTCAAATTTTATGAACCAAATCAAAACCGATAGCAAATTATTTAAAGCATAATCATTTCTTGAGGTTGCTTTTAGATACCATGTAAATAAATGTTTTAGAGAAATGACTGTGAGTGAATCACAGAAATCTTAATATTAGTTATCTAAAAGCAATTGGTATTAATAGCTTATGTACATTTATATTTAGTGAATTAATTGGTTTTAAAATTAATGTGATTAAACTTGATTCTAATCAGCCCTAGAGGTTTTAAATTATAATTCATTTACTCATACTTAAATCCAGAGAAAAATAAGTAGTTTTAAACTTCGTATTAACTGTGTATTTTTCAGTTCTCATATACTGTTTGAAATGCAAGTACAGCTTACTAAGGTGAAGTACCTAACACTTATAAACTTAAATTATCATTTTCCTCTACTATTTCCTAAAAATATTTGATGAAGTGTAAAAAATAGGGTTAGTTTTCTTGCTTTTACATACTATTACATGTGTGGATGTGGAATAGAACATTTCAGTTTTCATATATTTTAATCTATGACATTTTAATTAAACTATATTTCATATACTTTAATATTCCCTTAACCCATGGGAAGTTTAATTTTTAACAGAAATCAAAATGCTCTGTAATCAGTGATTTCTTTAAAATTTTTGAGATAATATTTCATAAGAATCCTAAAATACTTTTGTTCTCTTGGAATGAAAAACATCTGAACTCTATCCGCAGATGGATATTTTATATTTCTATCCATAGCACATTAAACAATGTAATTTAGCCTTGGTTTGTAAAATGGGGGTAGTTTCCCTGGGGGCTCAGAGGTTAAAGGATCCGGTTGCAATGCAGGAGACCCGGGTTCGATCCCTGGGTTGGGAAGATCCACTGGAGAAGGAAATGGCAACTCACTCGAATACTCTTGCCTGGAGAATCCCATGGAGGGAGGAGCCTGGTAGGCTACAGTCCACGAGGTCGCAAAGAATCGGACATGACTGAGCGACTTCACTTTCACTTTCACTTTCTGACAGGGAAGCCTGGTGTGCTGCAGTTCATGAGGTGGCAAAGAGTCGGACACAACCTAGGGACTGAACAACAATGACAAGAGAGTAGTGTCTGTTCTGGCTCCCTCATAGCATAGTTTTGAAGGTTGGGATGAGGATCATCTGGGGTACAGATATGAAATAATGTTTGACCCCCCAAAGTACAATTTACCATAAGTATTCATATGCTGTTAATGATCTATAAAACATTGTTGATTTCTGATTCTGACCATTCACATGGAACTGTATTCCTGGCTAGAAAATTGGGAACCTATAATCCAATCCATATATTTTACAGAACAAGAGAAACCCAGTCCATGATTTGTGGAGTGACTAAATCTCAAAATTCCTGACTTATTTCAATACTACTGTTTTATTAAACACATCAACATACATATTATATTCATTATCCTATTATTGTCAAGAGATTTCCATTAAGGTTCAATTCTCTAATAAATAGAGATTTTTATCTGGTTTATGCAGGCTTATTTAACTACCGGAAATACATTAAGTTTGAATGAAAATGAATCTGGCCAAATTGGCCAAAAATATTAATCATCATCATCAGCATAGTGACCCACTATATTAATACAGAGCTTTATTTGACAGTGCACTTTACATGCATAACTTTGGTCAATAGCATAAATAGTATAAGCATAAATAGTACAGGGCAAAAAAGATAGAGGAAATTTCATTTCATTTTAGATAGCGTTAAAACTTTATCCAAAATCTTTCATCCAGAAAAATGTTTTCTGATGTTGAATTTACTGATTTATACGAGAAATTAACAGCTTTGTAGATTCTGCATGAATGAATTTGCATTGTTGTTTTGAAATGTTAGAACATTACTTAACAGAAACACTGTATTCTAATTAAAACATTATTTAGTCCTGCCCAGAATCCAGTAGTGTCTTTTCTAGCTTAATTTCTTAGAAGTTGTTCTTAATTCTGAAACTATGATCAGTTCCGGCATGTCATGTTGGACCCTTAAGTAAGGATTATGTACTGTTCCTAAAGAAAATGGCAGTATCGAAACAAAGATTCTGTCTGAAACCCATAGAGACTTAATTTTTGGAAAAACCTTGGGATTTGAATCTGTTTTTATTCTTTTATTAAATCAATAATATCTATCAAGTAGCCTGGATTGAGTTCTTGAATGTTGCTTTTGAATCATGTTTTAGAAAGTGTTGACTTTGCAGTAAGTGGAGTAGTATTAGGGAAACTCTACTGGCTCTTTTTGTGATGTATTAGGACAACTGAGAAATCTGCTGCCCATTTTCAGATACATATTATTTGTGCTTTTCTGCTACCAAGAATCATTTTGGCTGTGTAATAAGAGATATACAATTGTTCTTCTGTATCCATGGGGAAAAAGCCAAACAAATGACAGGTATGACACTAAATAAATATTCACAGCATTTGAGTCATAAATTATTTATTTTTTGAGTAACAACTGAGTTACGTTGTCAAAAGAAGTGTCATTCTGCAATGATGAATTGTTAATCTTTGATTCTCTTCTAAATCCCTTCCTTTTCAACCTGAATTCTAACTTAAAGAGATTTTAAAATGTGAATAGAAATGTGTTCAAATTTCTTAACAGGGGACTATGTTTTACACAATTTTCTGAGGTGAGTTTGAAATGTTAGTAGAAAATAATTTTCTCTTTTCTATTGCATAAAGAAGTCAAAATATTACTTGTTATAACAAAATCCCACCAGTATAACGAATAACATTACATTATATCTAATTGCTTTGCTTTCCTCCTGTGAATAAGTTTTGGGGTTATAGATAAAATAATTGCTTAATTAACTCTTCAAAAAAATAAAACCAAAACCAACTATCTTCTTTATAAAACGTCTCTCTTTATGATTTTTAACATGAGTTTGATCACTACTCTAATTATTTCATAAAACATCTTTGAGATATTAGACACTTTTACAACTGGATATAATAACTTCATGAGAAATTACCCCATGTATATCCATGAAAGAACAAGATACATTTATAATAATAACTAAGTAGTTTTCTTTAGTCAAGTTTCACAGCATGTACAGTAAAAACAAAATATATTTTGATCATTTGTCTAGGTTATAGACTGTAATTTTGTTTTGTTTCTTTTTATAAAACTCAGCTTACTTGCAGCTATTAAAGGATAGGAGAGAACACATTTTTAGAAGCATGTACATTGTACTAATAGGTATTCTTTATTAAAAGACACTACTTTTACTCAGTACTTTCCAAGGAAATAACACAATATATTTTTGTGGAGATGAAATAGAGACTCTGAGTGAGCAAGAAGATGCTGCATATGGTGGTGTCTGAAATGGAAAATCTTGTAGGGAGATGTTGTTAAAAAGGAGCCACAGCTTACATTTAAAAGTCTTTCCAGACACAGCTGAGAATATTCTCAGAAATATCTCATTTTTACAGTTCTGAGAAAGTGTTGTTACTAGTCCTTAGGGAGAAGCTATCATCCTAATTCCACTTGGAATTAAACTTGTCAAACTACTCTTGTAGAACACACACACACAATTTCAAAAACTTTAAATGCTGATTATCATCAAAAGTTGTTAGGCAAAAGACTTTGTTGGGTTACACAAAAAACCCATGCTCTTTTCTTAGGCATACAGTCTAGAAAGATATAAACAATCAGGATTTTAAAACATTTTGAGAAACAGCAAAGATGGATTTTATTAATTTTTTAAAGTTTATAGTAACAACAAGGGACAGATGGTATAATTTGCTATATAATTATAATAATGTATGTTTATAAATTCTATTACGGTTTTCATGCTTTTTTTCGTAATCTGGGATCTCATAATAGTGTTGTAAAATGCAAGACTTTTTTTTTTTTTTTTTTGGCTTGTTTCAGAAGAACAAGCTATGTTCAAAAATTAGCCCAAGTTAAACTAAAACATAAACCCAGATCAGAGTTTGGTACTTTTACTTATTTTGTTGTTGTTGTTATAGTACGCTCATTCACACACATGATTCTGTTCCTTTTCAGGAAGAATGAACCTGTGGAGTGGCCCCAGGTCCAGCCAGCCCCCTGTTCACTGAAAAAAAAAAAAAAAAATCATGTGCTTGATCTCAGGGCCCTTGTCTGTAAAAGAGAGGGTTGAATTTTACGTTCTTCTTTAGCTACTCCCTATCCTACCCCCTAAGATGTGAAAATGATTTTTAAACTGAAAGGCAAGCAACATATATAATCAAGGGGTATTATACGTAGAATACAGAGAGAAGACTAAGATAAAGGGCTCTCTGTATGTTACAGTCTTTGAAGACTCACATCGCCTACAAATAAAAAATAATGGAGGTGTAAAATCATGACTGCTGCTTTGAGCTCTCTTGGAGAATGAGAGTTGCAAAATAATGAGGACAGGTGTTCTCATGGTCAGAAAGAAATTTAGAGAACTCTTAAGTCAGTTGATTTTGAAAAATAGTGTTGGGAAGAAAATATTTAGGGAACATTTAGATAAAAAGGCAGTGATAATGGGGCCAGAAGAGATCCTTTCCCAGTAAGGCATGTTAACTTTTGTATTACAGTACTACATTGGTATTAATTTATATGTGTATGTCACCATAGAATGAGTTCTTGATATTTTTGTGGTGAAGATAAAGAAACCAATGCAGACTTAGATCAAAATCAGGTTAGATGGATTTTTAGGAAAATAAACAACCTGAAAGAATTTGACTGATAGTTCAAATTAGCCTGGCAAGTGGTCTCTAAGGATTGGCCATATGCTGCTATGATTAACCATTTTTTTAGTGTATATTTTTATCTATTACTTAGAGATCTGCTTTAATAGTGCCATATGTCTTTCAAAAACTCAGACTTCTGTTCCACTTTTTGTTTAATTAGGAAATAAAATACTAAAATGTTGATCTATGTGTTCTAACATTCTAATCATTAGTTTTTGCTGTTAAATCAGTATATCTCTTTAAAACAACCAATAAATTGTGCTACCTACATCCTTGCCTCCAAAATGGATCTGTAAGTTAGAACTGAGAGGCCTTTGATTAATGTCATTAAATGTTTCTGTAGTATAAATGTATTGTCACTATTTGTTGCTGTTAATTATTAAGTCATGTCCAACTCTTTATGACCTCATGGACTGTAGAATGCTAAGTTCCTCTGTCCTTCAGTATCTGCCAGAGTTTGCTCAAATTCATGTTCATAGAGCCAGCGATGCTATCCAACCGTCTCATCCTCTGCTGCCCTTTTCTCCTTTTGCCTTTAGTCTTTCCCAGCATTAGAGTCTTTTCCAATGAGTAGGCTTTTCTCAACAGGTGGCCAAAGTATTGGAGCTTCAACTTCAGCAACAGTCCTTCCAATGAACATTCAGGGTTGATTTCCTTTAGGATTGACTGGTTTTATCTCCTTGGACTGTAAGGAGATTGTCACTAACCATGCATTTAATTTGGTAGTAAATTTACTGTCCTTATTCCCCAAACAAACAAAATATTCCATTTATTTAAGTATAATTTCCTTTTCACAAAATATATTAAAAAATTTTTTTCCAATTAATAATGGTATTTTTTTTAATCGTGTATTGTGTGCAAAACTGAAGCTCTAATACTTTGACCACCTCATGTGAAGAGCTGTCTCATTGGAAAAGACCCTAATGATGAAAGACTGAAGGCAAAAATAGAAGGGAGCAGCAGAAAATGGGATGGTTAGATAACGTCATCTGCGCAATGTATGTGAATTTGAGCAAATTCCAGGAGATAATGGAAGACAAAGAGCCTGGTGTGCTGCAGTCCTTGGGATCACAAAAATTCGGATAAGACTTAATGACTGAACAACAATGATGTTACTTTGTTTTAGCAATTTTTCCAAATGAAATTGTATTTTGCATATTTGAATTACTGAAGACTTAAAAATTGGGACATAGACTTCCAATAGAGAAGCAGTATGTATAGACAACTTGTAATGTTTCGGTAGATTAATGTAAGATGGCAAGATGCATCCAAAAAAGTTTTCCACCAGGCCAAGATTTTCACTTTTGTAATACTATATACATGGCATTGGAAACTATTTTTCACAAAGATAGCATATATTCTTTTAAGGATATTGCTATGAATGTTTTACTGACTTATGGGGAATAGTCAGTAGCTACATTAAAATTGATAAGCTGACATAAATGTACCACATTCTATGTTATTTGCTACCTGTAACATTGAATCTAAGTAACAGTAACTGATAGTAGGGACAGATAATTAAAATATTTTGAATTTATTCAAAAGTTTAACAAATATTTTAGTTGCAATAGATAACAACTAAGAAACTAATTAGAAAAGTAAAATGTGAAGTTTACTGGTCTAGCAATACTTGTGCAACTCAGTGATTTAAATTTAGCTTCAGCTTTGCCACTGTTGATTTACCTTGAATCCTTAACTAAATTATATGTTGTTTCTGAAACATTCTTAACATATAAAGGTATAAAAGCACATAGTCAGTATTATTAAATTTTAGATTAGAATGGATTTCTTACATACTCTATTTTACATAGTAGCAACATTTTTTTTCAAAGGAGAAATTGGTAAACATCTGCTATTTCAATATCAGGGTCTACCAACATAGTACAATACCTCAATATTAGCCTAGCTTATATTACCATATCTTTTGCTGTATGAGCTTCTATTTTTAGTGGCTGATCAAAATTAATGTGGTTCTTCTACCCAATGGCATTTATTTTGGTTATAAGATTAGAAATGTAAATTTGCAATAAAAAAAGAAAATAAGCTGGTTTTAATGAATATTTTACACATGACTAATTAACAGAATCCCCTACAGGAATTTGGAAGTAATAAGGAATTGACTGCAAATAAATTAAAAATTAATAAAGGAGTCTCCAAACAACTTTGTTTATGAACATTTAACAGTTTCTTTCTTAGTTATGAATATTTCAAGCTGTTTTGTTATTCAGCATGTATTATTCTTGTAGAGTTCATAATTTTAGAGGTGATTATACAAAAAGGGATAACACACAAAACAAAATGTCTTAAAATGATAAAAACCCACCTTGGGAAAACTGGCTAATGTAAAAATAATGGCTTAATATTCATGGTTTTTGTCTAACAATACCTGCAAAATAGAGTCTGAATCCATTGAAGGATCAAGACCCTTAAAAGGAGCTAAAGAAAACCCAGGAGCTTGATTTCCGTGAGCAATAAAAATGCTTTTAGAAAAGAAATTTTTGAGTTGAAGATAATGCTGCTCTTTGCCAAATGTTTTGAAAATTAGTTTAAATGATATATATTCATTCTTGCATGTAAATTGGTGAGAACATCTTCCCACAAGGAATATTATCACAGCATCTTTTTTCAAGTATATTTAATCTTAATTTATTCAGCCAAACTGAATATTTATGGGCACTTTCCTTCAGTGTTTGCAAACTAAAGACATAAGTTGAAGAACTGTAGCTAAAATGTGTCAAGAACCAAATTTTTAAGCAACTTTAATTTTTTTCCCCAAATCAAAATGGAATCAACAAATAGACTGAGTGACAATGATTCCTTTTACTTATCTCCTCTCAGTGGAAACAGCACTGGTAACTTCAGTTGTGATTGGGACATAAATGATGAAATATGTTTGGAAAATATGTTACATAAAAAGTTCTCTTACATACAACATTTGAATACATATGAAGAACAAGTTTATTTCATATGAACAGAAAACATTTATAATAAATAAACTGACACAAATAATAATAGATTGTATTATTTAGTAAAAAGAAGAGGTTGTAAAGTTACTCAAGTATAGGTCATAAATGCCTTGCAATATTGGATCTCTTAATATATCTGTAGATATACCAGAAATATTTTATAGTGAAATAACAGACATATAAGAGTGTTATAATTTTGAAAGCATTTCAAAAGAAAAAAATGTCAGGTTCCCAAATTTAGGTTTATTGATATTCCATTTTTCTCCCAAACTGGAAACACAGTAATAAAAAAAAAATCTTATTAAAACACTACAAACCTTTTAATAGGAAAGAAGTTTTCCACATCACCTACAAATTTTACTGCTCAATTGTTCAGTTTGTCCTACTTTTTGCGACCCCATGGACTGTAACCTGCCAGGCTCCCCTGACCATGTGATTCCCTGGCAAGAATACTGGATTTCCTCCTCCAGCCAAATTCTAGACTCAAACTTAATTATAAATGTTCTTATGTAAAGTGTTCTCATTACTATCCGTCCTTCGGTAAATGTACCTACAAGATAAGCTTTTCACTTTAAAGGAAAAAAAAAAATCCATTACTTGGTATTGGTGATTAAAATCAGAATCACAATGACTTGTGTATTTCTTACTGTAGTTTGGGCATTCAACTGTAGAATGCTTTTTTTTTTTTTTTTCTGGAAAGATAAAGAAGCAGAAAGAGTTAAGTCAGCATGCTATCGTGCTTCAGATGGATAGACTGCATTTTGTTAAAAAAAAGAGGAAATATAAATGTTGAAGGAAGAGAAAAGAGAAAACCAAGAGAAACAAAACAGTGATATGAGACAAGGAGGGAAGGAGGAAAGGTCTCTGGTCTTCATATGTGTCATGGCCAGAGTTCCTTGTAAATACATGCCTTAAAAATACATAATTTGTTTAGCTTTCCTTCCTTTAGCCAAAACAAAATACATCCGAAAGAGACACTGATCTCTCAGTTCGGTTCAGTTCAGTTCAGCTGCTTAGTCATGTCCAACTCTTTGCAACCCCATGGACTGCAGCATGCCAGACTTTCCTGTCCATCACCAACTCCTGGAGCTTGCTCAAACTTACGTTCATCGTGTCAGTGATGCGATCCAACTATCTCATCCTCTGTCATCCACTTCTCCTCCTGCCTTCAATCTTTTCCAACATCATGGTCTTTTCCATCGTGTCTGTTCTTTGCATCAGGTGGCCAGAGTATTGGACTTTCAGCTTCAGCATCGATCCTTCCAATGTATATTCAGGACTGAGTTCCTTTAGGACTGACTGGTTTGATCTCTTTCCAGTCCAAGGGACTCTCAAGAGTCTTCTCCAACACCACACTTCAAAAGCACCAATTATTCAGTGCTCAGCTTTCTTTATATCCTGACTCTCACATCCATACATGACTATTGGAAAAACCATAGCTTTACTAGACTGACATTTGTTGGCAAAGTAATCTCTCTGTTTTTTAATATGCTGTCTAGATATGCTATAGCTTTTCTTCCAAGGAGCAAGCTTCTTTTAATTTCATGACTGCAGTTACCATCTGCAGTGATTCTGGAGCCCAGGAAAGCAACATAAGTCACTGTTTCCATTGTCTCTCCATCTATTTGCCATGGAGTGATAGGATCGAATGTCATTATCTTCATTTTATGAATGTTGAGTTTAACCCAGCTTTTTCACTCTCTTCTTTCACTTTCGTCAAGAGGCTCTTTAGTTCCTCTTCACTTTCTGCCATAAGGGTGGTGTCATCTGTACCCGGCAATCTTGATTCCAGCTTGTACTTCTTCCAGTCCAGCGTTTCTCATGATGTACTCTGCATATAAGTTAAATAAGCAGGGTGACAATATACAGCCTTGATATACTCCTTTTCCTATTTGGAACCAGTCTTTTGTTCCATGTCCGGTTCTAACTGTTGCCTCCTGACCTGCATACAGGTTTTTCAGGAGGCAGGTCAGGTGGTCTGGTGTTCCCATCTCTTTCCAAATTTTCCACAGTTTCTTGTGATCCACACAGTCAAAGGCTTTGGCATAGTCAATAAAGCAGAAGTAGATATTTTTCTGGAACTCTCTTGCTTTTTCAATGATCCAGCGGATGTTGGCAATTTGATCTCTGGTTCCTCTGCCTTTTCTAAAACCAGCTTGAACATCTGGAAGTTCATGGTTTATGGAGAATTTTGAGCATTACTTTGCTAGCCTGTGAGATGAATGCAATTTTGCCATAGTTTGAGCCTTCTTTGGCATTGCCTGTCTTTGAGACTGGAAGGAAAACTGGCCTTTTCCAGTCCTGTGGCAACTGTTGAGTTTTCCAAATTTGCTGGCATATTGAATGCAGCACTTTCACAGCATCATCTTTCAGGATTTGAAACAGCTCAACTGGAATTCCATCACCTCCACTAGCTTTGTTCGTAGTGATGCTTTCTAAGGCCCACTTGACTTCACATTCCAGGATGTCTGGCTCTAAGTGATCACACCATCATGATTATCTGAGTCATGAGGATCTTTTTTGCATAGTACTTCTGTGTATTCTTGCCACTTCTTCTTAATCTTTCCTTTTCTCCTTTGCCTTTAGTTTCTCTTCTTTTCCTAGCTATTTGCAAGGCCTCCTCCAACAGTCATTTTGCCTTTTTGCATTTCTTTTTCTTGGGATGTTTTTGATCACTGCCTCCTGTACAATGTTTCTCTCTAGTGATCATCTATTCACACCCCTTCTGCTCCCTTCCTCTTCTTACCTCCCCCTCCTCTCCCTCCTCAGGTTCCTCCTTCCCTCTTCCTTCTCCTTTTTCTTCTCTCTTTCATTCCTTCTCTTGTGCTCCCTGCTTCATTTCCTCACTCTCCTTATCTTTCTTCTTGCATATTCCTTAACTCAGAGAAGTATAATTTATAAATAAAACTATAGAAAAAATGCTATATTTTGGACTATAAGTACATGATTAAAGGCCCTGTGTTCTTAGTAATATTACTACTATGAGTTGCTTTTGTCTAAAACGTCAACAAAATAGCCAAGACATTTTACTTTACTTTTCATATTCTCATAGGCAAAACAAATTTTTGACTTTATCAGAATATCAGCAACACATGGATAAAATTTATATCAGCACTAAATGAAATTTGCTTCAAGGATCTAAATGGTTGCAACTAAATGATTAAGTAACAATACTATAGTTGAGTTCAGATACTCATCTTGACCTCAAAAATAGTAACAATATAAGAATATATTTACCTACCCACTTTTTATTAGTTCTACTGCCAGACATTCCTATTTTGTTATTTGCAGATAAGATTTCAACACTGAGAGAAATTTATCCTTTATTAATAGATGCATAATGTAATCTAAAATAAAAAACTTAAAATTCTGAAATTGCAAGTTTGTCATTGCTATCATTGTCATGTTATGCCTTCTTTGAAAATTCATATAGAAAAGTTAGAGAGTATATAGAACATGTGAGGTTACAATCATTTGCCTTGACTTCCAAGCAAACAACAAATACATGCATTCAATTAAAGTTAAGTTTACTTAAAAAGTTAAAGATAATTTCTGATTCTAGTATGATCCAAAGTCTATAAAATACTTGATGGATGTAAACTCTTCATTCTATTAACTATTTCTGGGTGTTAATGTCACAGCTGGCAAGCTGTTTCTTCCTGAGAATTTAAATTATATCTTTGTGCCCTGAAAGAATTAATGATCCTTTTCAGTTACCGATACATTAGGCACCCTAGTGAAATAATTGTCCAAACACTGTCTCAAGAGTCAGGAAATTCAGAATGTAGTTTTAATACTATTTCTAATGGAAATCTGTCATACTGAATAATTCAGTTAAGAGAGAGTATCAAAGCAATTGCTTTGATATTTTAAAATAACATCCTTCAATAATTATTGTATAATAATGAGAATAGGAAAAGAACTGCAACAGTTTTTTATGACTTTTGTTTAAAGATGCTACTGAAGAATTCCCTGTGAACCAGTGGAAAATGTTCTGTCTTTAATATTTAGAAATTTCTCTTCTAGAGGTGAAAGTTAGGTTAACAACTTTGACTGCTTATATTTGTCTCAAATGGACTGAAAAAAAAAGTTGAACAATTAATTTTTTCCCATGCTTCCAGCAATATCAAAGGCCAAGGAATACAAAAATAGCTATTTTTTCAGCAACCTATTTATGCTTATTTTTGAAGCTTATGATTGGTTCTCTATGGGCAGAATTTTTCCCATTCTGCCTACGTGTGCATGCTCAGTCACTAAGTCATGTCTGACTCTTTGAGACCATGTGGACTCCTCTGTCCCATGGGATTTCTCCGGCAAGAATACTGGAAGGAGTTGTCTTTTCCTTTTCCAGGGGATCTTCCCTACACAGGGATAGAACCCTCATCTCCTCTGTCTCTTGCATTGGCAGGCAGACTCTTTACTACTGAGCCACGCGGGAAGACCTGTTATTTACATTTTGGTATGTGTGTGTGTTAGTCACTCAGTTGTGTCCGACTCTTTGTGACCCTATGGACTGTAGCCTGCTGGACTCCTCTGTCTATGGGATTCTCCAGGTAAGAATACTGGAGTGGGTTGTCATTCCCATCTCCAGGGGATCTTCATGACCCAGGGATCAAACCCTTGTCTCTTGCTTATATTCTGGAAGAGCTACTAAATTACCAAGCTATACTTTTGAAACATAGAGTCTTTAAAAAAAATACTACTTGAATACCTTCCAACTAAGCTATTTATGTGCATACTATATATAATATGTGTTTATATGCCTAATTCATTTTAAAGATAAAGAAGTTGCTACTCTTCTTAATTTACATATAACAGATTGCCATTTATGAAATGCTGCTGCTGCTGCTGCTAAGTCGCTTCAGTCATTTCCAATTCTGTGCGACTCCATAGACGGCAGCCCACCAGGCTCCCCCATCCCTGGGATTCTCTAGGCAAGAATGCTGGAGTGGGTTGCCATTTCCTTCTCCAATGCATGAAAGTGAAAAGTCAAAGTGAAGTCGCTCAGTTGTGTCTGACTCTTAGCGACCCCATGGACTGCAGCCTACCAGTCTCCTCCATCCATGGGATTTTCCAGGCAAGAGTACTAGAGTAAGGTGCCATTGCCTTCTCTTACAGTTTCAAAATTAAATTGAGTTATTATAAAATCATGGTAAAAATAATCTATCGTTCATCTATAGTATTAGAGAATTTGAATTAAAAGTAGATTTCTTAGTCTCTGAAACATTTATATATGTGATAACTGGTGGAGTTTTTAGCATTTTGAGTTTGATCAGAATATGTTGAGCCCTACATTTCTGTTACTGATGGGGACGGGGAATGAGAAGAAGAAGATGGCCAAGGGATCAGAAATATTCACCTTACAGAAAAGAAAGTGTTGGACTTCAAGTATGAAAGAAAATTCTCTGATTCCACATGGTAACTGTTTAGAACAAGAATTTGAGTAATCATTAACACAATTAACTGAAAATAGTGTAGACATTTTCTGTGAGAATTTAAAACAAGTATTTGTTTTATAAGTTTGGTCTACATAAGACAAAGCTGCTAATTAATTGGACTTCAATTAAACCAATATTTCACAGGAGATATTTGTAAAACATATTCTCTATAATTATGAGACTAAGACTCAAGTGATGCAATGGGGATTGGGTTTGAGAAAGAGCTGTGTAAATAATGATACAACTGGAAATAATAAATGGAATAAAAGAGTGGGTATATCTTTAAAGAAATATTGCTTAGTTGGGGTAAGTAGGCCACAGATCAGAGGCTGATGAGTTTAGCTCACTATTTCTTTCCACCAGCTTGCACATTATATACTAGTAATCATTCTTCTAGTTTTGAGTTGATAATGTGTTTCTTTCAATATAAACAAGTAGCAGGTATTTGACTTATTTCCTTTTTCAGTACAGAGCCAAATATGTTATTTCCCATTTGAAAGTGACCTCTATACCAAGAATTTTATTTTAAAAAAGATATCATATTTATGTTCATTTATGAGTACAAACAAATCAAATAAATAGCTAAAATCTAAAAAAGAAGGCCAATATCTGAAATTCAAAAATCACACCAAAATCCAAATGGGATCTAGAAATCCATACAGAAGTGAAATTCTACAGCTATTGCTTTGTTAATGAGTGATACATCAGATTTAAGCTATTATACTTGACACTATATTCTTAGTAAACTGAATCTATAGTCTTTAGCTCCAAGGAAACATACATCCAGAGAAAAAGAAATGTTGGGTACTGGAAAGAATATTCAATTTGATGACAAGAAATGGAGACCTGCTGATGTGGAAAAAATAGCAAATTGTTGCTTACAAAGTTTATGTATTACATTAGATAATATTATCTTATTGAAATTTGAGGGCTATAAAGCAAAATATAATCATCAAAGATATCTAGATTTTAAAGTAAGCCATTGCATATTTTTCTTTCACATTTTCAAAAGTCCATTGAATTACTCAATCTTGTAATCATCCATTTACCACAATTATTAGTCAGTGTTTAAAATACATGTTCTTTGCAAATTTAAACATTATATATTATTGCTTTGCTTTCAGTATGAAAATTTACTCCTTTTCCGTTTCCTGAAATAAAGCTGTTAAATACCCTTTACCCAGTGATTTATAAATTCAATTTGTTTTTAAATAAAAGTACAGTGGTGCAATAATACAAATTCGTATCACTGAAGCTTTTAATTAAAGTCTAAAATATGTATGTCACTGTTAAAGAAATTAAAATTTTCAGAGCTTGAATAAGAAAAGCTATTTTTAAGGGGTCCTGAAGCAATTGTGCTTTTGAAGATAAGTTCTAAAACAGCTTCAATCTGGCATTTTGTTTTTATTCTACTTAATCTTTGAATCTTGCTTTCATAGATATTTTCTCCATTTGTGTGTGTGTGTGTGTGTGTGTGTGTGTGTGTGTGTGTGTGCGCACGCACAAGAAAGCACCAAGAATATATGTGCCTAGAAGGGAGAACTTTTTGCAAAACTTAGGAAGCAAACAAGGTTTCAGCTGAAAACGTGGAGAGTTGCCCCAGAAACTTTGGCAGTGATTCTGAAAAAACATGAATTTTTAAAAAGAATCTTAAGGGATTTTGTGCATTAAACTGTAGTATAAAAGGAATGATTTTGTATGGACTCATCAGGGGTGCAGGGTAACTGGCAGTATTAATAGGGACTCTATGCTACAAGAACCCGCAGGTAGTGGATGAACAGCTGGGGAACAGTTTGACTCACAGATGCTTCCATGTTGGTAGAAGGCCTGTGGTGAAATTCATGGATGTTTTACAAATAACAAATCCATTGCCATTCCAGCTGTGCATTCTCAAGCTGCAGGTAATAGTGGAGGATCTTTATGCCAAGTGCCCCCAGAACTAAAACAGAATTGCTTGTATAACACAAAGCCCTTACTGGATAATAACTCTTCCTCAAGAGTCAGATCATTCATCTGTCAATACTGAAAGCCAAGGTTCTTATTTAACATTGCAGTGAACTGGCAAAGTACATGGGAAGCAAATAGCAACCTTGTTTTCACTTAAATTTCTGCTTTACCTTCCATATTTATCAGGTCCGCTTCCTGACTATTTAAATATGCAGAGATCTCCAGTCATCTCTAGCCTCATCCCTTGGCAATTTGTTAAGGCTTAGGGTCTCAGTATAGATTTTCTTCACTGAATAAAGCCTTGTAGAAATGTGGACTGTGCCAGTTAAGTGAGTCCAGCAAGAAATAACCAGGCAGTATGAAAACCATTATGATGTTAAGGTTCTGGCAGCAACTCTGAATTATTCATCACCCTTCCTTCCTCTACCCAGCCAACATATGGTGCTGTCTGGGTGTTACTTTTATTGAAAACTGGAAAATTTTACTAAAATACAAGGTTTGCTTTGGTGTTTTTCATCTTTTTCAAATATTTATGTTAATTTTAAAAAATATGCTCAGTTCTTCATCAAAAATATAAGATATCTCATTGCTGCTTATCATTAAGAAATTTCTGATGATTTGTTTTTTGTTATGAATGCAAAAAAGGAGGTGTTGGACCTCTGAACCAGTTGGGTTGAATCAGTGACTTGTCAAGCAAAATTCTGCAAAATAGTGTTAATTTTTAAAGACTGTAAATCTTGCTAAAGTTTGTATTATTTTCATAAAGGATATTAACATTTTATAAAAATTGTAAAAGTGATGATGGTTTTTAAATGTCATGAATAAACTTAAAAATGTGTCCTATTGTTTCCTTCAATTGTACTTGCAAAAAAATTATTTTGTTTAAAACATTTGCTACTTAGTTTTATCCATGTACTCACAGGTGTATTGATCAATGAATGTTATTACTTATATCCAGGAAGGCAATTCAATCATTTGAGGGTGATTTATTTTACTTGGGGTTAATTTGTAGGCAGCTCTAGAGCTATATGGCTTTAAGAAGTTACTGAAGGTGACAAAATGAAAATTAACAGCTTTAGTCCTGTATTACTATATTACAAGGCTGAAATTGAATAAGGTAGAAATAAGAGGCCATTGCAATCCCAAAGATGGACTTGGCTTGAAGCATGTCAGTGTGCTTTGGGTTTTAGCGTCACCACTGGTGGCTATTTTTATGCAAGCAGATCACAAGAAGCTTGTGAACTTAAAACATATGGGTAAAATGATTTTCCTGGAAGCAGTTGTTTACAATTGGCCATGTCAGGCAAGTAATTATGCATTAGCGTTTAAAACTGCAAGCACTTTGCCTATTCTAAGATTATATATAATTTGTGTCTTACTGTTACTTGTAATTATTCCCATTTTACAGTTGAAGACATTGTGGTCCAGAGGAGTTAAGTGGCTACCAAGTGATGAGGTGAGTCAGTTCTAGTCAATTCACAGAGGAAGACCAATTTAAGTTAGTTTTTCCTTCCTAGACATAGAAATAGTAAGATTAATGTGTGGCCTTTGCAGTGATCCAAGCTAGAACTAACTAATGGGAACTTGAGCAAAGAGTGTGTTGCAGAAAATAAAAGCACAGAGGTGAAAATCAAGGCATTGGTGACTGACTGGTTGAAAGAATGAACTAAAAATGACTCGGACATTTCAAGTCATTAGCTATGATAATAACAATATAGGGAACAGTTTCTTAAATTAACTCTTTTACTTTGAGATAAATTTAAATTTACAGAGGAGTTGCAAACTTACCAGAAAGTTTCTGTTTTCCTTTTCCTTAACTTTCCTTAATTAACATCTATCAAAATCAAGAGATTTACATTATTCCAAACTACTTACTAAACTATAAAAGCCATTCACAAATGTACATAAGTGATAATCAATTTTCATTATTTGAATAAATGCGTCTCTATCACCATTTCATTGTTTTTGTTTGCATTTCAACAAAACACTAAAGATTGCTTAACAGACTCTAGACATAAATCATCACTTTGCTATTGATTGATTCTTACTGAGGAAAACTCTATTTTTAAAACACAAAGTTGTTATGGTGAGGATACCAATGTGACTCATGTTTTGATCTTGTACTCTGATATACTTCAGCTAATTACATTTGATTGCACATCAAAGTTGGATACTGTGATGACTGTAGCTCAACTCATCACCATTTTCAAAAGAGTTTGATAGTTATTTCAAAGGATTTATTTCAGCCTCTGCTTCTGGCCTGAAATAAATAGATGGAGTAACAGTGACAAGGTTTACCTTTATGCCTGAAAGGCACAAAAAATGGACAAATATATGAAACAGTGGTTTTCAAGACACTGTTTCATGAGGAGAGGTATTGCTCCATCCCAGATTCCTGCCCATGGAAGTCAATTCCAGTACTGGCAAGTGCAGCAAGGAGCTGATTGTCTGTTATCTTTCTAGCAGATGCGTGTGCTATACCAGTTCCCTCACCAGGATAGTGTCACTGGGTTCTTGGGGCTAGCTAGTCTCAATGCCACACCCAGAAGCAAAGAGACTAAAGAAGCAGTGCAATTATGGCTGGTCATCACTAGAATTCACATCACCTTCCTCCATGGTAGTGGGGAGATGGCCTTCTACCCTACCTTACATCAATAAAATAAAACCACATAGCACAAGTAAATGCTAGTAGGTATTTCACTTCCTTCCCACCCTGTGTCTCTGAAACCCGGTGGAGAGCTGAACTTTCATATTCACCAGAACACAGCTACGTAAGCAGTTACGGGCAGGGCTAAGCACACTCTTGTTTCAGCATACAGCCCCCCCATTCCCAGTGGGGACTGCTGAGCATCCCCTCAGGAGGCACAAGGAGGTAATGGAGGTGGGATGGGTTGACAATCTACTTGCCCCACCTCCTTTCTCCTGGTGTCTGGGGGTCCCAGTGAAGTTGAGCTTCTGCCTCCAACCTGCAAGAATAAGGCAGTTTAGTCCTGATCCCTTCACTTCCCACATCCTCGGGTCAGTGAGATCAACGGGAAGCTGATCTTGCCCCTTCACACAGAGGTAATAAGGTGGTATGAGTAGGTGCCCTATTTTTAACGGGAAGGTATCATCAGGGTCGAGGAGAAGCTTATGTTCCACCCCAGCTGTCTGCAATGCAGCAGTGTGAGTCAGTGCCCAAAAATGTGGGAGCAGTGCCAGTGGGCACAGTGGGAGTGAGCAGGCACCCCCAATCGCCTAGTGTTAATCTGTCCCAAGGGACTGCCCCCTCAGAAAGCTAAAAAAAAATTGAGAGTCTCATAGTATAACATTAACTCCCTCTAGAATCAGGAAAATCACAACATGAGAAAATATAATCAACAGATGCTAACATCAAGATGAATCAGATGTTGATTTTATCTGACAAGATTTTTAAAAAACCATCCAAAAATGCTTCAACAAGCAATTACAAATTCTTTTGAACAAATGAAAACATTAAAAAATATCAACAAAGAAATAGAAGTCATAAATGGACCAAACAGAAATTATAAAACTGAAAAATCCAGTAACTAAAAAATGTCACTGAGTAGTTTCAATACTAGAATGAAGATGACGGGATAGAATCAGTGAACTTGAAGAGAGATCAATGAAGTTTACCCAAGTTCAACAACAGAAAGAAAGTAGGCTAAAGAAATGACATGTAGAAAAATAAAAAGAGCTAATATCCATATCATTGAAGTCCCGGAGGTGAGGAGAGTACTTGAAGCATTTGAAAAAGTCTTTGGATGAAATAATAGCTAAAAACTTCCCAAATTTGATGAAAGACATAAACCTACAGTTTCAAAAAATTGAATAAAGCCCCAAATGGACAAACTCAAATAAATCCATGCCAGGAAACTTAACCAAAGTTATGAAAACGAAGAACAAAGAAAAACAACAGCAACACACACACCTGCACCCACCCACACACACACACACACACACACACTATATAAAGCAGCCATAGCCACTGCTTCAAGAGTAAAGTCAATTTATTTATTTATTTGTTTTTTGTTGTAGCTATACAAACATTCTTTATTTTCTTTTTTTAGTAAGTAGTGGGGGAAATTGCATTTTTTATTATTTTTCCTTTTTTTAAAATTTAAATTTATTTATTTTAATTGGAGGCTAATTACTTTACAATATTGTATTGGTTTTGCCATACATCAACATGAATCCACCACAGGTGTACACTTGTTCCTCATCCTGAACCCCCCTCCCACCTCCCTCCCCATACCATCCCATGAAGTAAAGTCAAATTTAAATTACAGTGTTTTCTCATGTGAAATCACAGAGGCAAGAAGGAAGTGACAAAACATTTTTCAAATATTGAAAGAAGCAAACCACTAATGTCAAGTTTTAAATCCTGCAAATATGTCCTTCAGGAATAAAGAGGATATAAATATATTTTGAGGAAAGAAAGGTTAAAAGACTTTGTTGTAAGGAAAACTATGCTTGCATGACTGCCGAGTCACTTCAGTTGTGCCCAGGTCTTTGCTACCTTATGGACGGTAGCCAGCCAGGCTTCTCTGTCCAAGGGATTTCCAGGCATGAACACTGGAGTGAGTTGACATACTCTCCTCCGGAGGATCTTCCTGACCCAGAGATTGGACTTGCATCTCTTACATCTCCAAGGATAGCTAAAGTAAAAGAAGTTCTCTAAAGAGAAAGCAAACAATAACAGAGGAAAGCTTGGAACTTCTGAGAGAATAGAAGAACATCAGAGTGAATAAAGTAGAATAAGTGACAGACTATACTGCTTTTTATTGTGTTTCTTAAATCTTAATTTATGGTTGAAGGGAAAAATTTTAACCCCATAAACTGTAACCAATATATAGAGAGTAAACATTTAGGCTAATTATTTTTCAGAGGTGGGAAGGGTAAAGGTCCTAAGTTGAAGTAAGATTTCTACACTTCACTCAAAGCAGTAAATCAATGATCTGTATATACTGTAAGTATTATATATATGTGTGTATATATATATATATATTTATTGAAAAAGAGGGGAATACCAGACCACCTGACCTGCCTCTTGAGAAACCTATATGCAGGCCAGGAAGCAACAGTTAGAACTGGACATGGAACAATAGACTGGTTCCAAATAAAAAAGGAGTACGTCAAGGCTGTATATTGTCACACTGCTTATTTAATTTATATGCAGACTCAGTTCAGTTCAGTTCAGTCTTTCAGTCGTGTCCGACTGTTTGTGACCCCATGAATTGCAGCATGCCAGGCCTACCTGTCCATCACCAACTCCTGGAGTTCACTCAAACTCACGTCCATCGAGTCCGTGATGCCATCCAGCCATCTCATCCTCGGTCGTCCCCTTCCCCTCCTTCCCCCAATCCCTCCCAGCATCAGTCTTTTCCAATGAGTCAACTCTTCGCGTGACGTGGCCAAAGTACTGGAGTTTCAGCTTTAGCATCATTCCTTCCAAAGAAATCCCAGGGCTGATCTCCTTCAGAATGGACTGGTTGGATCTCCTTGCAGTCCAAGGGACTCCCAAGAGTCTTCTCCAACACCACAGTTCAAAAGCATCAATTCTTCGGTGCTCAGCTTTCTTCATAGTCCAACTCTCACATTCATACATGACCACTGGAAAAACCATAGCCTTGACTAGATGGACCTTAGTCGGCAAGGTAATGTCTCTGCTTTTCAATATGCTATCTAGGTTGGTCATAACTTTTCTTCCAAGGAGTAAGTGTCTTTTAATTTCATGGCTGCAGTCACCATCTGCAGTGATTTTGGAGCCCCCCAAAATAAAGTCTGTCACTATTTCCACTGTTTCACCATCTATTTCCCATGAAGTGATGGGACCGGATGCCATGATCTTCGTTTTCTGAATGTTGAATTTTAAGCCAACATTTTCACTCTCTTCTTTCACTTTCATCAAGAGGCTCTTTATTTCTTCTTCACTTTCTGCCATAAGGCTGGTGTCATCTGCATATCTGAGATTATTGATATTCCTCCCGGCAATCTTGATTCCAGCTTGTGTTTTTTCCAGCCCAGCGTTTCTCATGATGTATTCTGCATATAAGTTGAATAAGCAGAGTGACAATACACAGCTTTGATGTACTCCTTTTCCTATTTGGAACCAGTCTGTTGTTCCATGTCCAGTTCTAACTGTTGCTTCCTGAACTGCATATAGGTTTCTCAAGATGGTATTCCCATCTCCCTCGAATTTTCCACAGTTTATTGTGTTCCACACAGTCAAGGCTTTGGCATAGTCAATAAAGCAGAAATAGATGTTTTTCTGGAACTCTCTTGCTTTTTCCATGATCCAGTGGATGTTGGCAATTTGATCTCTGGTTCCTCTGCATTTTCTAAAACCAGCTTGAACATCAGGAAGTTCACGGTTCATGTATTGCTGAAGCTTGGCCTGGAGAATTTTGAGCATTACTTTACTAGCATGTGAGATGAGTGCAATTGTGTGGTAGTTTGAGCATTCTTTGGCATGGCCTTTCTTTGGGATTGGAATGAAAACTGACCTTTTCCAGTCCTGTGGCCACTGCTGGGTTTTCCAAATTTGCTGGCATATTGCATGCAGCACTTTCACAGCATCATCTTTCAGGATTTGAAGTAGCTCAACTGGAATTCCATCACCTCCACTAGCTTTGTTCATAGTGATGCTTTCTAAGGCCCACTTGACTTCACATTCCAGGATGTCTGGCTCTAGATGACTGATCACACCATCGTGATTACCCGGGTCGTGAAGATCTTTTTTGTACAGTTCTTCTGTCTATTCTTGCCACCTCTTCTTAACATCTTCTGCTTCTGTTAGGTCCATACCATTTCTGTCCTTTATCGAGCCCATCTTTGCATGAAATGTTCCCTTGGTATCTCTAATTTTCTTGAAGAGATCTCTAGTCTTTCCCATTCTGCTCTTTTCCTCTATTTCTTTGCATTGATCTCTGAAGAATTCTTTCTTATCTCTTGTTGCTATTCTTTGGAACTCTGCATTCAGATAATTATATCTTTCCTTTTCTCCTTTGCTTTTCACTTCTCTTCTTTTCACAGCTATTTGTAAGGCCTCCCCAGACAGCCATTTTGTGTTTTTGCATTTCTTTTCCATGGGGATGGTCTTGATCCCTGTCTCCTGTACAATGTCAGGAACCTCATTCCATAGTTCATCAGGTACTCTATCTAACAGATCTAGGCCCTGAAATCTATTTCTCACTTTCACTGTATAATCATAAGGGATTTGATTTAGGTCATACCTGAATGGTCTAGCGGTTTTCCCTACTTTCTTCAATTTAAGTCTGAATTTGGTCATAAGGAGTTCATGATCTGAGCCACAGTCAGCTCCTGGTCTTGTTTTTGTTGACTGTATAGAGCTTCTCCATCTTTGGCTGCAAAGAATATAATCAGTCTAATTTTGGTGTTGACCATCTGGTGATGTCCATGTGTAGAGTCTTCTCTTGTGTTGTTGGAAGAGGGTGTTTGCTATGACCAGTGCATTTTCTTGGCAAAACTCTATTAGTCTTTGCCCTGCTTCATTCTGCATTCCAAGGCCAAATTTGCCTGTTACCCCAGGTGTTTCTTGACTTCCTACTTTTGCATTCCAGTCCCCTATAATGAAAAGGACATCTTTTTTGCATGTTAGTTTTAAAAGGTCTTATAGGTCTTCATAGAACCGTTCAACTTCAGCTTCTTCAGCATTACTGGTTGGGACATAGACTTGGATTACAGTGATATTGAATGGTTTGCCTTGGAGACGAACAGAGATCATTCTGTCATTTTTGAGATTGCATCCAAGTACTGCATTTCGGACTCTTTTGTTGACCATGATGCCTACTCCATTTCTTCTGAGGGATTCCTGCCCGCAGTAGTAGATATGATGGTCATCTGAGTTAAATTCCCCCATTCCAGTCCATTTTAGTTCGCTGATTCCTAGAACGTCGACATTCACTCTTGCCATCTCTTGTTTGACCACTTCTAATTTGCCTTGATTCATGGACCTGACATTGCAGGTTCCTATGCAATATTGCTCTTTACAGCATCGGACTTTGCTCCTATCACCAGTCACATCCAGAGCTGGGTATTGTTTTTGATTTGGCTCCATCCCTTCATTCTTTCTGAAGTTATTTCTCCACTGATCTCCAGTAGCATATTGGGCACCTACTGACCTGGGGAGTTCCTCTTTCAGTATCCTATCATTATGCCTTCATACTGTTCATGGGGTTCTCAAGGCAAGAATACTGAAGTGGTTTGCCATTCCCTTCTCCAGTGGACCACATTCTGTCAGACCTCTCCACCATGACCCGCCTGTCTTGGGTTGCCCTGCGGGTAGACTACATCATAAGAAATGCTGGGCTGGAAGAAGCACAAGCTGGAATCAAGATTGCCAGGAGAAATATCAATAACCTCAGGTATGCAGATGACACCAGCCTTATGGCAGAAAAAGTGAAGAGGAACTAAAAAGCCTCTTGATAAAAGTGAAAGAGGAGAGTGAAAAAGTTGGCTTAAAGCTCAACATTCAGAAAACTAAGATCATAGCATCTGGTCCCATCACTTCATGGGAAATAGATGGGGAACAGTGGAATCAGTGTCAGAGTTTATTTTTTTGGGCTCCAAAATCACTGAAGATGATGATTGCAGCCATGAAATTAAAAGATGATTACTCCTTGGAAGGAAAGTTATGGCCAACCTAGACAGCATATTAAAAAGCAGAGACATTACTTTTCCAACAAAGGTCCATCTAGTCAGGATATGGTTTTTCCAGTCGTCATGTATGGATGTGAGAGTTGGACTATAAAGAAGGCTGAACGCTGAAGAATTTTGCTTTTGAACTGTGGTGTTGGAGAAGACTCTTGAGAGTCCCTTGGGCTGCAAAGAGATCCAACCACTCCATCCTAAAGGAGATCAGTCCTGGGCGTTCTTTCCTAGGACTGATGTTGAAGGGTAAACTCCAATACTTTGGCCACCTCATGCGAAAAGCTGACTCATTTGAAAGGACCCTGATGCTGGGAAAGACTGAGGGCAGGAGAAGAAGGGGCCGACAGGGAATGAGATGTTTGGGTGGCATCACCAACTCAGTGGTCATGGGTTTGGGTGTACTCTGGGAGTTGGTGATGGACAAGAAGGCCTGGTGTGCTGCTGTTCATGGGGTCACAAAGAGTCAGACATGACTGAGTGAAATGAACTGAACTGAACTGAACTGAACTATTAATATTTGGAATAACCACTCTACCCTCTGTATCATATAAAGGTATATATTCCAAAACATTCTAAATGAATCCAGATGAAATCTTTTCCTGGGAAGCCAAGGAAAGAGAAACAGAAGAATAAGAAGCAAGTAAAACAAATAAACAATGCTATGAAGGTAGATGTGTCTATAAAATGATGACAAGAGGGATCCTTGTGGGGTGGAAATGTTCTATACCTTGACTGTATCAGTGTCAGTATCCTGACTGCATATTATTCTATATTTTTCAAGATGTCATTATTGGGGAACCTCAGTAATGGGTTTTGGCATTTCTTTATATTGTTTCTTACAACTGCATGTGAGTTAATTATTTTGAAAGAAAAGGTTAATTAAAAATATAAACTACTACTGTGAGATACCATGATATACCTCTTAGAATGTAAAAAATTTAAGAATGATTATACCAAGTGTTGGCAATTATTTGAAGTAACTATAACTGTCTTACCATTGGTCAAAGTGTAAAATTATGCAGCCACTTTGGGAAAGAGTGTTTGCTTATTTCCTGAAAATATTTAACCATACACCTGCCAAATTACTTAGCCATTCTATACCTTAATATTTACTGAAGCATATATTCATAGGATGGTTTGTTCAAGAATGCTGATAGCAGTATAACCAAGATGTCCTTTCATTGGTGAAAGGACAAACAAATTTTTGAATAATAACATACCAGAACATAGCTTTGCAGTAGAAGAGATGAACTACAGATGTTCACAATAACATAGATGAAATAAAATGATGATTAACTGAGTCAATGAAAAAGAAGAGAACATGATGTATGATTGCATTTATAGAAACCTTTAGAAAATGCAAGGTAATCTATTGAGACAAAAACACATTAGTGATTGCATAGGAACTAGAAGTGACAGAGGGGGTTATATGAATTGAATTCTGTCAAGACAATGCACTAGTCATAACAAATACCTTTTTTCAACAACACAAGAAATGACTCTATGCATGGATATCACCAAATGGTCAATACCAAAATCAATTTGATTACACTAATTGTAGCTGAAGATGGAGAAGCTGTATACAGTCAGCAAAAAGAAGACCTGGAACTGACTGTGGCTCAGATCATCAGCTTCTTATAGTAAAATTCAGGCTTATACTAAAGAAAACCTGGAAAAACCCTAGGCCAGCCAGTATGATTTAATATCCCATATGAATTTGCAATAGAGGTAATGAATAAATTCAAGGGACTAGATCTACTTAACAGTGTGCCTGAACAACTATGGACAGAGCTCCATAATATTGTACAGGAGGCAGCAAATGAAACCATGCCAAAGGAAAAGAAAAGCAAGAAGGCAAAGCGGTTACCTGAAGAGGCTTTGCAAACAGCAGAAGAATGAGAGAAATAAAAAGGAAGGGAGAGAGGGAAAGACACATCCAACTAAATGCAGAGTTCCAAAGAATATCTAGGAGAGACAAAGACTTCTTCAGTGAACAGTGCTTAATAATAGAAGAAAACAGCAAAAGAGGAAAGATTAGAGATCTCTTCAGGAAAATTGGAAACATCAAGGGAGCATTTTGCCCAAGAGGGGCATCATCAGTTCAGTCACTCAGTCATGTTTGACTCTTTGTGACCCCATGAATCACAGCACGCCAGGCCTACATGTCCATCACCAACTCCCGGAGTTCACTCAGGTTCACGCCCATCGACTCAGTGATGCTATCCAGCCATATCATCCTCTGTCGTCCCCTTCTCCTCCTGCCCCCAATCCCCCCCAGCATCAGAGTCTTTTCCAATGAGTCAACTCTTCGCATGAGGTGGCAAAAGTACTGGAGTTTCAGCTTTAGCATCATTCCTTCCAAAGAAATCTCAGGGTTGATCGCCTTCAGAATGGACTTGTTGGATCTCTGTGCAGTCCAAGGGACTCTCAAGAGTCTTCTCCAACACTACAGTTCAAAAGCACCAATTCTTTGGCGCTCAGCCTTCTTCACAGTCCAACTCTCACATCCATACATGACCACAGGAAAAACCATAGCCTTGACTAGACGGACCTTAGTTGGCAAAGTAATGTCTCTGCTTTTGAATATGCTATCTAGGTTGGTCATAACTTTTCTTCCAAGGAGTAAGCATCTTTGAATTTCATGGCTGCAGTCACCATCTGCAGTGATTTTGGAGCCCAAGAAAATAAAGTCTGACACTGTTTCCACTGTTTCACCATCTATTTGCCATGAAATGATGGGACCAGATGCCATGATCTTAGTTTTCTGAATGTTAAGCTTTAAGCCAACTTTTTCACTCTCCTCTTTCACTATCATCAAGAGGCTTTTTAGTTCCTCTTCACTTTGAAATAAGGCTGGTGTCATCTGCATATCTGAGGTTATGGATATTTCTCCCAGCAATCTTTATTCCAGCTTGTGTTTCTTCCAGTCCAGCATTTCTCATTATGTACTCTGCATATGTGGTCCACTGGAGAAGGGAATGGCAAACCACTTCAGTATTCTTGCCTTGAGAACCCCATGAACAGTATAAAAAGGCAAAATGATAGGATACTGAAAGAGGAACTCCCCAGGTCAGTAGGTGCCCAATATGCTACTGGAGATCAGTGAAGAAATAACTCCAGAAAGAATGAAGGGATGGAGCCAAATCAAAAACAATACCCAGCTCTGGATGTGACTGGTGATAGGAGCAAGGTCTGATGCTGTAAAGAGCAATATTGCATAGGAACCTGCAATGTCAGGTCCATGAATCAAGGCAAATTGGAAGTGGTCAAACAAGAGATGGCAAGAGTGAACATCGACGTTCTAGGAATCAGCTAACTAAAATGGACTGGAATGGGGGAATTTAACTCAGATGACCATTATATCTACTACTGCGGGCAGGAATCCCTCAGAAGAAATGGAGTAGACATCATGGTCAACAAAAGAGTCCGAAATGCAGTACTTGGATGCAATCTCAAAAATGACAGAATGATCTCTGTTCGTCTCCAAGGCAAACCATTCAATATCACTGTAATCCAAGTCTATGTCCCAACCAGTAATGCTGAAGAAGCTGAAGTTGAACGGTTCTATGAAGACCTACAAGACCTTTTAGAACTAACATGCAAAAAAGATGTCCTTTCATTATAGGGACTGGAATGCAAAAGTAGGAAGTCAAGAAACACCTGGAGTAACAGGCAAATTTGGCCTTGGAATGCGGAATGAAGCAGGGCAAAGACTAATAGAGTTTTGCCAAGAAAATGCACTGGTCATAGCAAACACCCTCTTCCAACAACACAAGAGAAGACTCTACACATGGACATCACCAGATGGTCAACACCGAAATCAGATTGATTATATTCTTTGCAGCCAAAGATGGAGAAGCTCTATACAGTCAACAAAAACAAGACCAGGAGCTGACTGTGGCTCAGATCATGAACTCCTTATGACCAAATTCAGACTTAAACTGAAGAAAGTAGGGAAAACCACTAGGCCATTCAGGTGTGACTTAAATCAAATCCCTTATGATTATACAGTGGAAGTGAGAAGTAGATTTCAGGGCCTAGATCTGATAGATAGAATGCCTGATGAACTATGGAATGAGGTTCCTGACATTGTATAGGAGACAGAGATCAAGACCATCCCCATGGAAAAGAAATGCAAAAACACAAAATGGCTGTCTGGGGAGGCCTTACAAATAGCTGTGAAAAGAAGAGAAGTGAAAAGCAAAGGAGAAAAGGAAAGATATAATTATCTGAATGCAGAGTCCCAAAGAATAGCAACAAGAGATAAGAAAGACTTCTTCAGTGATCAATGCAAAGAAATAGAGGAAAAGAGCAGAATGGGAAAGACTAGAGATCTCTTCAAGAAAATTAGAGATACCAAGGGAACATTTCATGCAAAGATGGGCTCGATAAAGGACAGAAATGGTATGGACCTAACAGAAGCAGAAGATATTAAGAAGAGGTGGCAAGAATACACAGAAGAACTATACAAAAAAGATCTTCAGGACCCAGATAATCACAATGGTGTGATCAGTCATCTAGAGCCAGACATCCTGGAATGTGAAGTCAAGTGGGCCTTAGAAAGCATCACTACAAACAAAGCTAGTGGAGGTGATGGAATTCCAGTTGAGCTGTTTCAAATCCTAAAAGATGATGCTGCGAAAGTGCTGCATGCAATATGCCAGCAAATTTGGAAAACCCAGCAGTGGCCACAGGACTGTAAAAGGTCAGTTTTCATTCCAATCCCAAAGAAAGGCCATGCCAAAGAATGCTCAAACCACCGCACAATTGCACTCATCTCGCATGCTAGTAAAGTAATGCTCAAAATTCTCCAAGCCAGGCTTCAGCAATACGTGAACCGTGAAATTCCAGATGTTCAAGCTGGTTCTAGAAAAGGCAGAAGAACCAGAGAATAAATTGCCAACATCTGCTGGATCATGGAAAAAGCAAGAGAGTTCCAGAAAAACATCAATTTCTGCTTTATTGACAATGCCAAGGCTTTTGTCTGTGTAGATCACAATAAACTGTGGAAAATTATGAAAGAGATAGGAAAAGATGGACATAATAAAGGATAAAAATGGTAGAAACCTAGTAGACACTGAAGAGATCAAAACAGATGGAAAGAATACATGAAACAACTGTATAAAGAAGATCATAATGAACTGGATTAGTACGGTGGTGTGGTTAGTCACCCAAAGCCAGACATTCTGGAGTACAAAGTCAAGTGGGCCTTAAGAATATAGCAAGTGGATGTGATGAACTTACAGCAAAACTATCTGAATCCCCAAAGAATTAAGCCATTAAGATTTTGTAGTCATTATGTCAGCAAATCTGGAAGACCCAGCAGTGGCCACAGGACAGGACAAGGTCAATCCTCATCCTAATTCCCAAGAAGGGTAGACCAAAGAATGTGCTAGCCACCGGACAATAGCATTTATCTCCCATGCTAGTAAGGTCATGCTTAAAATCTTGCACGCTATGTTTCAGCTTATGTGAACCAAGAACTTTCAGGTGTCCAAGCTGCATTTCGAAAAGGAAAAGGAACTAGAGATGAAATTGTCAACATTTGCTGGATTATAGAGAAAATAAGGGAATTTCAGAAAAACAACTATCTCTGTTTCATCAACTACACTAAAGCCTTTGACTGTGTGGATCATGACAAACTGTGGAAAGCTCTTAGAGAAATGGGTATACCAGACACCAGACAATCTTATCTGTCTCCTGAGAAACCTATATGTGGGTCAAGAAGCAACAGTTCGAACCCTGTATGGAACAACTGATTGGTTCAAGATCGAGAAAGGAGTACAGTAAGGCTGTCTGCTGTCACCCTGTTTGTTTAACCTATATGCTGAGCACATCGTGAGAAATGCCAGACTGGATGATTTACAAGCCAAAATCAAGATAGGCAGAAACATCAACAACCTCAGATATGTGGATAATACCACTCTACTGGCAGAAAGTGAAGAGGAATTTAAAGAACCTCTTGATGAGAGTGAAGGAGGAGAGTGAAAGAGCTGACTTAAGGCTAAATATTAAAAAAAAAAAAAAAAAAAAAAACTAAGATCATGGCATCTGGCCCCATTGCTGCATGGCAAATTGGAGGGGAAAAGGTGGAAGTAGTGACAGATTTCCTCTTCTTGGGCTCTAAAATTACTGTGGATGATGACTGCAACCATGAAATCAGAAGATGATTGCTTCTTGGAAGGAAAATGATGACAAACCTAGACAGTATGTTGAAAAGCATAGACATCACTCTGTTGACAAATATCTGTATAGTCAAAGCTATGGTCTGCCCAGGGCTCATGTACAATTGTGAGAGCTGGACCATAAAGAATGCAGAATCAATGCCTTTGAACTGTGGTGCTGGAGAAGGCTCCTGAAAGTCCCCTGGACAGCAAGGAGATCAAACCAGTCAATCTTAAAGGGAGTCAATGCTGAATATTCACTGGAAGGACTTATGCTGAAGCTGAAGCTCCAGTATTTTGGCCATCTGATGTGAACAGAAGACATATTGGAAAAGTCCCTGATGCTGGTAAAGATTGATGGCAGAAGGACAAGAGGGTGTCAGAGGATGAGATGCCTGGATGGCATCACCGATGCAAGGGACGTGAACTTGGGCAATCTTTGGGAGATGGTGAGGGACAGGGAGACCTGGTGTGCTGCAGTCCATGGGGTTTGCAAAGAGTCAGACATGACTGGGGGACTGAACAACAGCAAATGCATACATACATACATATATATATATATATATATGATGTGGTTAAAGAAAATATCTATGTCAATTTTATTAATTTTTAACCACATTTAATATATATTTGTGCATATGTGCTCAGTCACTGAGTCATGTCTGACTCTTTGTGACCCCAAGAACTGTAGCCCACTGGGCTCCTCTGTCCATGGGATTCTCCAGGGAACAATACTGGAGTGGGTTGCCATGCCCACCTTGAGGGGATCTTCCCATATATACTCAAGCTTATTTAATAACTCGTTTAATAAAAAGTAAAATAATAAGTTTAATATTCATTTCAACTACAACGCTCTGAAAAGACAGAGATTAAGCTAAAAAAATTCACACAACTATCTTCCTTTCACATTTCAAACATTTAACTTTATAAGTCACAAAATCATAAAGAATAAATAGAAAATCATGCAGATGGAAGGAAACATCAAACATCTCTCCTTTCCCCACCTCTCTCTCGTGAAACAAGAAAAGGATGCCAATTCCTTGAAATCAGCACATGATTTCTGTGAAAGACACAGGGGTCAGGTTTTGTATCTCTCACAAACCAGAGCCACTTATGTAGAAAGATTCCTTTGAGGTTCTCTTAATGTAAGAAAACACTACTCTGGTTGTAATATTGTCTTTGTAGCTCTAAAAAAGCAGGAAGTTCTCCAACTCATTTTTGAAGCTTTTAAAACTTTTATCTCAAAAACCAACAAATTAAAGGTACCAAAAAATAAAAGTAGCTTTGGGAGCTGAGTGTTTGTATAGTTCCTGTAGTCTTCAAGACACCGTTAGAAAGGTTTTATTACAAATGTTTCATTATGAAACCAAAACAAAACCACAACACTCTGTGGGTTCTCATGGTGTCTGGAATTGTAACAGAAATGAAATAACAAGCTGAAATTGTAACAGGAATGAAATAGTGAATGCTAAAAAAAAAAAAAAAAAAAAAACCTGCTAATAAAAGAAAAATTTATTCTTCCTAATCATTTTGAATTTTATAGTTGCTCTAACCAAATCTCGTTTTCATTATTTCAGTAAAGACAATGAACATACAATATGAAACTTATATTTGATCATAGGGCAGGTACCATGGTAGTACCAAAAACCCTGGAGAACAGAGTGAGAGGTAAGAATGAGGGAGGAAAAACTTCCTAGAGTAATTGAGAGGTCATTCTTAAAGATAAATAAGAATTAGAAATACTCCCAAAGAAAAAGAACAAGTAAGGGGAAAATACAGTGCCAGATATTTGAGGGGAAATTGGAGGTGTCTTAGCTGGTTGGATGGCAAGAGGTGGATATGGGGCTGGGGAAGACAACAGAAAAATATGACAACATTTTAAAGACAGTTAAATAGTTTATTGAAAGACTTTCACCAAAAAATTAACTTGACCAACTGTGAGCTTTTGGGGAAAAAAGTATCTTTTCGAAGGGCTAAGTGCAGACAAAGAAGCCAGGCAAGTTCTAGATATCAACATTCCAAGACAAATTGAATATTGGGTTTTGCAAATGGAAAAGAGAAAATTTCAGAAACAGACTCTTCATACTTAAACGACTGTGGATGAGAAGAAGGAAGGAAGCAGGAAGTGGAGGGTGATTCCTTGGGTGACTGGGTGTAAGTAGAGATAGGTGGTCATTGTTCAAATGGAAACAGACTATCAAGGTTTCAGGGAGAGATTAAGGAGCTGAGTCTGGACATTTTCAGTTTGATGTGTCTGTGTGAAAATTAGAAAATATTTGGTAGGTATTGGGTCCATTTTATTATGTGATAGGATAGGGATAAATGGTGAAAATTAGAAAAACAAAACCAAAATTGACATATTCTAGCCCTCATGGAGTTCTCATCTATGGAAAAAATAGAGTTAACACTTACAAAAGTTAATATTGATCAGTGCCATCTTAGCATTTTGCAGTGTGCAGAGAATGAATGTAATAAGTGGTTCTAACAAGTGGTGCAGTGGTAAAGAATCTGCCTGCCAATGCAGGAGACTCAAGATATGTGGGTTCAATCCCTGGGTAGGGAGGATCCCCCGAAAAAGGAAATGGCAACCCACTCCAGTATGCTTGCTTGGGAAATCCCATGGACTGGGGAGCCTGGAAGTCTACAGTCCATGGGGTCATAAACAGTCAGACACGACAGCACATGCAACAGGAGGATATAACCACAGTATCTTCACTTATAGTGACAGTTACGCTTCATTTGGTTCCAAAGATGATGGAGGTTGGCAAAGTGATGAAGGATGAGGGGATAGTTCTCTATGCAACAGAGGAGGCACAGAGACAGAAGAAACCATGAGATGTTAACAGAATGAAGGTGGGAAAGTTAAGCCTTATAGCAATGTGGACTGAGTTCTGTGAGCTGCGAGAAAAATGTGGGGGCACAAAAAAAAGAGTGTGATGTGACATAGAGGTCTAGAGCTCAGAAATACTAACAGTCCAGTCACGGACTGTTATTTTTATTTTCAAAATGAGAATGTTAAAAGTAGTTTTGTCATATGTTTGGGTGAAGTTAATATCAGACGTATATAAAAAGTGCCTGTTAATAAAGGAAGGGCTCAATATATGTTTTTTCATTATTATTATTTTAGTATATACATATACTTCAGAGAAGCTTATCCATTAGACTATCATTTAATATAACTTTAACGTAAGTTAGTTTATCAGATCACTTCCCATATTCAAGATAGTTTCAAGATAGGAAGCAGAATCTTAAGTCAATTTGCTAAAAAAGATGAAGAGGTGTTCAGCATTGGCTTCCTATGCTGCCACAGGAACCAACATAGGTAGTTTTAATCTAGTAAAAGCCAAACTTCAGCTAGGGCATGGAGAATTTCCTCATAGAAGGAGTATATTTAGCAGAAAGTCAAAGTCTCCAGAAATGGTTCTCTGGAATGGTGTCTTTCACTTTTATTCCAAGAAACAGTCTTATTAATACTGAAGACAATCAAAGAGGTGTATGTATATGTAAATATACATTCATATATATGTATATACATCATGCTGCTGAGTCGCTTCAGTCGTGTCCGACTCTGTGCGACCCCATAGACGGCAGCCCACCAGGCTCCCTCGTCCCTGGGATTCTCCAGGCAAGAACACTGGAGTGGGTTGCCATTTCCTTCTCCAATGCATGAAAGTGAAAAGTGAAAGTGAAGTCGCTCAGTCGTGTCTGACTCTTCACCACCTCATGGACTGTAGCCTACCAGGCTCCTCCGTCCATGGGATTTTCCAAGCAAAAGTACTGGAGTGGGGTGCCATTGCCTTCTCCATATATATATATCATACATACATCTATTTTTCATATTCAGTATAGACCACAGTCTCTCAAAGTGGAAATTATCATCATCCTCATCTACTCCTGATGAATCAGTGTCTCTGGAAAAAGAAAACTCAAAGTCTCACCACTTAGAACTGCAGGATTCTACCAGTTTGTAAGGTCTTGTAATGATATGTGCATGTGTACCAGACCTTTTCAGTTCTGATTTCTGCTTGTCTCTGTCTAGTCTCCTTTTCCATATTATCCTATACCTGATGTTGTCTCAATTCTTAATCCTTCCCCATAGTACCACAACCATCAGAGCATGTATGTTTAGTGGGGGATGGAAGGGGTGAGGGCTTTACTGAAGTTCAAAGATATGCAGGTGTTTCAATAAAGTGTGCTAGAATTATATGATTTTCAAATGTTCCTCAGATATTTCTCCAATCAGAAACTTGTCACTAACTTGCCTTGACTCAGAACCTAATTGGGCTCCTGCCTCTTGTTTTTCAGTCTCACCTTTCATCACCTCCACTAGGCCCCAGTTCCCAACCTTGAAAGCAACAGGGTAATTGATCCTAATTTTTCTTTTTCCTTTCCAGAATATTGAAGCCATGTTCACCATGGTTTTAAAAAATAAAGAGCCTCACAGAGATGGGCTCCAAATCTCATATACAGATCTTTCTTGACTTAAAATGGGATTGCATTCTGATAAATTCATTGTAAATTGAAAATATCATTAAGTAAAAAATACATTTAATACATCTAACCAAGCTAGGTATATTATAGCTAAGCCTAATCTACCTTAAATCTGCTCAGAACTTAAAGTAGCCAATTTGGATACTGTGCAGAAAGTGAAAAGCACAATAACTGCGTATCTACAGAGGGAAGAAATTTGTCTTTTTTAACATTAGTTATTCAGTCACTAAGATGTTTCAGACTCTTCGTGAATCTGTGGACTGCAACATAGATACAAGCACTTAAATTAGTCCCTGTCACAAAGCAAGAGGTTGTCTCTTGATAACTTTAAAAACTGCAACAAAGAGACTTAAGGATAATGACTATCCTTTACCAGCTGAGCCACAAGGGAAGCCCAAGAATGCTGGAGTGGGTAGCCTATTCCTTCTCCAGCAGATCTTCTGGACCCAGGAATTCCTTATTGCAGGCAGATTCTTTACAAACTGAGCTATCAGGGAAGCCCATTGACTACCCTAAAAATCTTTAATTCCACCCTTCCATCCTTACCTCAACTCTTCTCCCACACATAGGAACACATGAGAAAGTGATAGTGACTTTATTATAGGAACAAAGTTCAAGTGGCTCCAAGTTACATTTTAAAAAGTTAATTATGTGAAAAATTGAAGGTCATTTTCACATACCTTGGCAAGAGATTTTAGTACCTGATATTTGAAAAGCACTTTGAAATGCAGACACAATTTCACATCTATTGCCCTGTGTGAACTTAGACTATCATTATCTTCAGTTTGTTTTAATACCATGGTTTAAAGCCAATAGAGTGAGATGCCTATCTTTAAATAGCTGGTGAGGAATGGAGAAGAGTCAGGACCAAGGTCTTCTGCTGTTTGGCTGGATGTTCTCTCTCCTACATAACATGAACCCAGCAGGAATTGGAGGGGATAGATTGTTGGAAAGTTTCAATGAGTTAATTTGTAAACGTGTCTAGCACTCTTTATTGTAAGAAGAGTTGAATACAGATGGTCTCCAAGTTAAGATGATTCAATTTAAGATTTTTCTACTCTCAGTTCAATTCAATTCAGTCGTTCAGTCATGTCTGACTCTTTGCGACCCCATGAATTGCAGCACGCCAGGCCTCCCTGTCCATCACCAACTCTCGGAGTTCACCCAAACTCATGTGCATCGAGTTGGTGATGCCATCCAGCCATCTCATCTTCTATCGTCCCCTTCTCCTCCTACCCCCAATCCCTCCCAGCATCAGGGTCTCTTCCAACGAGTCAACTCTTTGCATGAGGTGGCCAAAGTATTGGAGTTTCAGCCTCAGCATCAGTCCTTCCAGTGAACACCCTGGACTCGTCTCCTTTAGGATGGATTAGTTGGATCTCCTTGCAGTCCAAGGGACTCTCTAGAGTCTTCTCCAGCACCACAGTTCAAAAGCATCAATTTTTCTACTCTACAATGATGCAAAAGCCATATGCATTCAGTAGAGACAATACCTCAAATTATGAATTTTGATCTTTTCCTGGGCTAGCAATACACCATATGGATACTTTGCTGACAATAGGCAGACAATAGCCCCAGCTCCCAGTCAGGCCCTTGATCACCAAAGATAAACAACCAACACACTGACAACCATTCTGTAACTGTATCATCATTGTGATTTTCACTTTCTGGACAGTATTCAAATTTGTTAAAGTAAGTTCTGAGCAGATTTAAAGTAGGTTGCTGCTGCTGCTGCTGCTAAGTCACTTCAGTTGTTTCTGACTCTGCAGGACCCCATAGACAGCAGCCCACCAGGCTCCCCCATCCCTGGGATTCTCCAGGCAAGAACACTGGAATGGGTTGCCATTTCCTTCTCCAATGCATGAAAGTGAAAAGTGAAAGTGAAGTCGCTCAGTTGTGTCTGACTCTTAGCGACCCCATGGACTGCAGCCCACCAGGCTCCTCCGTCCATGGGATTTTCCAGGCGAGAGTATTGGAGTGGGTGCCATTGCCGTCTCCGTAAGGTAGGTTAGTCTTACCTATAATACACCTTGCTTGGTAGGGTGTATTAAATGCATTTTCCACTTAATTATATCTTCAATTTACAATGAGTTTATCAGAATGGTTCAATATCTGGGTTGGCAAGATCCCCCGGAGAAGGAAATGGCAACCCATTCCAATATTCTTGTCTGGAGAATCTTATGGACAGAGGAATCTGGTGGTCTACAGTCCATAGAATCGTGCAGAGTCAGGCACCAGTGAAGCAACTTAGCACTCAGGCACAACCCCATCATAAGTCAAAGAAGATCTGAATATGAGATTTTGATCCCATTTCTGTGAGCCTCTTTATTTAAATTCAGTTCAGTAGCTCAGTCGTGTCCAACTCTTTGCAACCCCATGGACTGCAGCACGCCAGGCTTCCCTGTCCATCACCAATTCCCTGAGTTTATTCAAACTCATGTCCATTGAGTCAGTGATGCCATCCAACCATCTCATCCTCTGTCTTCCCCTTCTCCTTCCACCTTTAATCTTTCCCAGCATCAGGGGCTTTTCTAATGAGTCAGTTCTTCACATCAGGTGGCCAAAGTATTGGAGTCTCAGCTTCAGCATCAGTCCTTCCAATGAATATTCAGGACTGATTTCCTTTAGGATGGATTACTTTGTTCTCCTTGCAGTCCAAGGGACTCTCAAGAGTCCTCTCCAACACCACAGTTCAAAAGCCTCAGTTCTTCAGTGCTCAGCTTTCTTTATAGTCCAACTCTCACATCCATACATGACTACTAGAAAAACCATAGCTTTGATTAGACGGACCTTTGTAGGTGAAGTAATTTCTGCTTTTAATATGCTCTCTAGGTTGTCTTTATTTAAATGTTAAGTTTAATGTTGTATTGAATGTACACGTGAATGAATAAGAAAATGGCTGCTAACTGATTGATCAAAGGTTGGAATCAAAATTTTTAAATTTTTAAACAATTACCAAGAGAAAAGTATATAAGGGAAAAGTGTAATCCCTAAAAACAAACCAAATTTATGACACTACTTTTAGCACAATACTAGAAAGAAGGGAGTAAAAAAGGAAATGGGGAAGCAGGCAAGCAGACAGAGAGACAAGGGAGGACTGGGAAAATCTTTTGAACAGGGTACTGGGAAGAGAGTGCTCTTTCAGCTGAATCCTTGAATGATGGACAGACATGGGTAGGCAATGGAAGATAAACAATTGATACCCTGACAACCACTTCTCTAGCAGAGGAGAGGAATAAGACTGAAGATAGGAATACTGGAGTTAAAATGGATACTCAGGAGGTAAATGGAGTCCTCCTGAAATAAATGTAATATAAATTTAAATAAAATGATATTTATAGCCATTGTAGAGACTCCTGACCTATATTTACCCTGTAATCTATGTTATATAGAGTATCTTGTCCCCTCTATGATTCCATAGGTAATGTCACTTCTTTATCATGGATAATTCATTACCAATACTTCAATACTTTCTGAGATAGTTTTAAGAAGTGACCTTACAAGTGAAACTAATTTTAAAACCATATAAGTAAATCCATTAGGATTCTACTTTTCAGCACTCATGGACTCCACTCTTTCATCAGTTGCTCTCTAAACTCATTACAACCCAATCTTTCCCTTCTAAGAGTTTCTAAATGCTGACACTGTGGGATGTTGACTGTTTGTGGAATTCTTATTGAGAGGTAAAATTCCCATGATAAGCACACTTCCTGTTAACCAGACTTAAGATATTTAAAATATTTTCCTTTATGCAGTTTGTGCTGTGCTGTGCTGTTCTTAGTCACTGTTATGTCAGATTCTTTGTGATCCCGTGGACTGTAGCCTGCCAGGCTCATCTCTCCATGGGGATTTTCCAGGCAAGAACACTGGAGTGGGTTGCCGTGCTTTCCTCCAGGGCATCTTCCCAACCAGGGGTGGAACCCAGGTCTCCCGCATTGCAGTGGATTCTTTCCAAATACATTCACATGGATTCTAGAAAGACTTGGTGTAGCTGAAACAACAATCAGACAAGAGTCCTGCTATTAATAAAATATTCAGGGAATACCCCAGAAAAACTAACATTAAAGAGGTTTAAAATGTAAGCTTTTCTATTACAATGACCTAATATGTTCCAATTACAAGTCTTCCTATTATTTAAACAGCTGAACTGGCAGCTTTAATACCCTTTAAAAGTTAATAGTGGAATTTCAGTGAGACTCTTAAGTCCATATGTGATTTAATGGATGTTTTAATTGCAATATTTTATACTTGTTCCTATATGTGCTTAGAATTATGTGTTTATAACTATCTATATAAGTTACATTATTGTAAATCCTTATATTTAACTTTTTGTGATTGAAATAGCATTGTATTTCATTTTCTGTTATTTTTCAGAATGTCTGTAATGTTTTCAGTGGTACAATATACAATATTTTCACAGCTTTCTGAGTTCACATAAAGAGTCTTTCCAAACACTATTCGCAAAGTGATTTGCCAAATCATTTTAAATAAAATGGTCACTTCCCTTCTTTTCCTTTTAGGGCCTCATGCTTTCCATCTCGTGTATTTCGACTTGAAAGAGAAAAAAAGAAATTACGTTAGAAATGTTTCAGCCATTTTATTTGAGTTTCTTAATAGATTCATTCACTGTCTATTGCATGTAAAGCTCTGTTTTCATATCTGACTGACTTTAACAAAAGTTGTTTTCAATTAGGGATAGTTTCTGTTCTATGTACATATATATATATAATACATATACATACATATATATATAATTTTGTTTTTAGTGGTAGATTTGGTCTTTGCAGGTGGCACTAGTGGTACTCTCCTGCCAGTGTAGAAGATGTAAGAGATTTGGGTTCTATACCTGGCTTGGAAAGATCCCCTGGAGAAGGAAATGGGAACCCACTGCAGTATTGTCTGGAGATTCCCATGGACAGAGGAGCCTGGTGGGCTACAGTCCATGGGGTTGCAAGGAGTCAGACATGACTGTGACTAAGCATACTTGTATGCAATCATACTACTAAAATTGTATGGGAAAGTTATAAGCTATTTTTGTTTGGTTTCTCCCTTTCTTCTTTCTTTCCTCTCTTACCCCTCTCTTACCCCTTTCTTCCTTTTCTTCTTTCATTCCCCGTCTTTCTTCCTTCCTAGTTTGAAATAACAGCTGATAAAATTAACCCTATATTCTTTAGATTTATTAATCCATGTATCTAGAAATCAAGTCAGAAATTTTCTGATTCAATCTTCAGAAAATTTAAAACTTACTATCACCATAAAGTGATAAATAGAAGAATAGTTTTAGCAAAGGCCTATAAAGCAGCATATTAACTATATTTTTTTTAAAAGATAGGTTCAGTCTATAAGTTCTGATTATGGTGTTCATTATCAAAATATTTAGTTAGTAGTGATCTGATGTTGATATAACTACAGGTATCATGCTTTGGAAAAGCTGTGGTTAAAAAGGAACTTTTAAAGTATGGTAACTATGTAATAAATACTTTAAGTACATTTAGTCAGTTGCTATATTATGAAATCTGACAAAATACATTTTAACAAATATATAAAATATAAATATGTCTTTTTAATCACATAGATAAAGGGCTAGAAACCATCTCTCATGTAAGGAAAAACCAAAAGCTGTGATAATGAGAGGATGGGACATGTTCACTACATGTTGAAAAAAAGTACTTAACATACTTTTTTCAACATGACTTCCAGAATATGAAACATCGAAGAATTAAAAATGCATTCAAATTACCTTAATGAACTTGGAATCTAGTCATTGAGATTTGAATACTGATGTATTTGAAACCAGAGGTGCATCCAAATGTATTTATCAACCTCAAAATAATTTTTAAAAGGACAACTCAGATTTCAAATAACAAAAATCCTATAGAGAGCATTAGGCTCTGAGTTCCATTTCCTAAAAAATGATGCAACTATTACATATCAGTGTGCCAAGGGAAAGGAGTCAGCCTGGGAGATGTTGTTGAAGAGGGTGCTGACTTAAGCCTTATCAGCTTCTAAAGACTGTTTGGCCTGTTCTTCTGGTTCCTTCCTCAGGAAGCTGAGATATGTGTGGCTGCCTCTTGGGTGAATCACCAAGCTCTGTTGTGGAGTTGTCTGGAAGAAGACTATCAGGAACTCTGAGACACTTAATGACCCAGCTGCCTGTCGACGGCTGGTAAGCACAGTAAGCACATTACCTCTACGTGTAATGAAGTCAAGGCTTTGATCCTTGTGTGGGCCAGTTAGATTGTTTTGATACATGATCACAAACTGCATAGCTAACCCTGGCCACTCAGATGCCTTACACATATGAACCGTTCATAACAGAGTGGACAAGTTACTATTCATATATAGTAACACTACATATACATAGCAAGAGAGAGATTACGTTTCTCTCAGTCCTAGGAAAACAAGCATATTGCCAACTTGTTAGCACCAATTTCATTTATTAGTAGACCTGATCAAATTCTTTAGAAAATTAAAGTCATTTTTCAGATGGAATTATTACTATCAATAAAATAAATATTAAAAAAAATCATGTTGTTAAACTTGTTCTCAAAATAGTGGCTTTTGGGCCTAATTTCAGGGAGAATTATGGTAATAACTAATACTTTCCTCACATAAACTACTCCTTTAAATTAGATAAAATAAAGGTACCAAAACATTAAAAGAATAATCTTCAAAACTACAAGCATGCATGTTAAATCATTTCAGTCCTGTCTGACTCTTTGCGACCCCGTGGCTCCTCTGTCTATGAGATTCTCCAGACAAGATACTAGAGTCGGTTGCCTTGCCCTCCTCTGAGGGATCTTCCCCACTCAAGGATTGAACAAGGGTCTCCTGCTTAGTAGGCAGATTCTTTATCACTAATATCACCTGGGAAGCCCCTAAAACTACAAGAGACCATTAGAAATAGTTTAGATACTCCTTGAAGAATTGTAATGCTGCTGACATTTCGTGACTAAAATATATCTTAAAAAGTTGGTTGGGAGTTCCCTGGTGGTCTAGTGATTAGATTTCAGTGCCTTCACTGTCATGGCCTGGGTTCCAACCCCAACTGGGAACCTTAAACTAAGTGGCAGGGTCAAAACTGAAAAAAAGAAGAAGAACTGGGTTTTTCTCAGGTAAAATTTTGTAGTATCTCAAGTAAGTTGTGCAAACAATGCTTGTGTTTTCCTTTGGGAAATTACTTCTCTGCTTTTAACCTACACCTTAATGTAAGGTGATGTCACTTCTGAGATCTAGGAGAAGCCCCAGAATTCATGTCTGGCCAATGAAATATAATCAATGACTTTTTGAAAATTGTTGGAAAAGAGATTTTCCTCTGCCTTGGTTATTTAGGTAGCAAGACGGAATTTGGGAGCTTCCAGGACCACTAGAAAGAAAGGACTTACTTTAAAATGAGACTAATATGGAGAAAAGCAGGGCCATGGTGGAGTGAAGAGGAGTGGTAGTGAAAAAAAGAGTCATGATGACTTTTTCAACTCCTGGATGTAACCATACGGGAAGGTAAAATTCAGGACTTTGTAGTTTTAAGTATTACATCAATAATTTGCACTCTGCTATTTCTGCTTGGTTCTATTTGATTATGTTTCTGTAAATTGCAAACTTAAAATAGCTAATAGAAAAGAACCAGAATTTTTAATCTAACACATATTTACTGAACACTTACTTTGGACTTTAGATTTCATTACTCAGCTTTGGTTTTTACAGAATCTGGTATAATAATATATTCATATTGTATATGCTGTAAATAAGAGTAGTATATATAAAAGAGCACATGTTCAGAAAAAAAAGTGACAAAATTAGAATTCATTTAAATAGTGTTGTGCATTAATTAGTGACAAAATTAGAATTCATTTAAATAGTGCTGTATATTAATTAGATTAATTTTCCTTCTGTTCTTGGAACGATAGTTGGGCATTTTTGTTTTAAGGAGCTAAAATGTTAACAAAGGCAGCAAAGTGCTTTAAAATTGAAATGTAAAATTATTCATTGAATACTGAAACAATGAGGCTGGAGGACTGGGTGCTTTTGAAAAGATATCTTCTGTAATATTGGATCAGCCATGGTAGCCAAGCTTAAATGAAGCAGTAAATCTCAGTGCACTGTTATGTTGGATATCACATCTGTTGCAAACATATTACATATCATTATTGGTACTTCATATTTCACTGATTTTCACTGTGCTGTGCGAATCCATCAGTTAGTTCATAAAGACATAGGTCACACTATAGAAAATGATATTTTAATTTAAGAAATAAATCATGTAATGTCCTTGGTGTTTTCTAGTCATCAACATTTTACAATATCAACATTATTTGGTCATTACAATGGGTCAGTAATATTGAAGACTATCAGGATTAAATATCAAAATCAATTCAAACTTAAGGGGATATATTGCTATCTTTATGAGGCATTAACATTCTTATAGCTGTTCAAAAACAGTAAGCTTCAATTCTAGATTCTCTCTCCTTTTTACCCTGGCTTTCTAAAACACATCAACTTTGTTATGAAAACCACAAAAACATTAAGGGATGAGGTACAGTGCAAATGGGTGAATGGCTGGAATACAGTCAGAATTGAGTACACTTTTGATGTTGCCTTTTGAAAGTGAAGTAACTCAGTCATGTCCAACTCTTCGTGGATTGTAGCCTATCAGGCTCCTCCCTCAGAGAAGGTGATGGCACCCTGCTCCAGTACTCTTGCCTGGAAAATCCCATGGACAGAGAAGCCTGGTAGGTTGCAGTTCATGGGGTCACAAAGACTCGGACACTACTGAGCGACTTCAGTTTCATGCTTTGGAGAAGGAAATGGCAACCCACTCCAGCGTTCTTGCCTGGAGAATCTCAGGGACGGGGGAGCTTGGTGGGCTGCTGTCTATGGGGTCGCACAGAGTTGGGCACGATTGAAGCAACTGAGCAGCAGCAGGCTCCTCCTTCCATGGGATTCTTCAGGCAACTATACTGGAGTGGGTTGCCATTTCCTTCTCCAGGGGATCTTCCCAACCCAGGGATTGAACCTAGGTCTCCTGCAATGCAGGCAGATGCTTTAACCTCTGAGCCACCAGGGAAGTCCTTTGTTGCTTTTTAAACAATGTTATTCTTTCTTCAACATCTCTTCATATGAATGAGAACTCTTAATAGAGAGGAGGGGGGTGGGAGGGGGGTTCATGTTTGGGAACGCATGTACACCCATGGTGGATTCATGTCAATGTATGGCAAAACCAATACAGAATTGTAAAGCAAAATAAAAAATAAATAAATACATTTTTAAAATGCCATCTGTTTTTTTTTTTTTTTTTTATGGAGTCTCTTCCTTCCAATTCTACATTATGGCATATGTCACATTCCCTTTCAAATTTTCCTTGTCAACTTGAATAGTTAGTAATGCAGAAGGTTCTTTCATGTGGCTGCTAATGCGGGAGCGGGGTCATAATTCAGATATTATGTTTTTCTTTGGATCAGTGCACAACTTTCTCACCTATCTAACAAAAAACAGACTCTAGATCAGAAGAGTTAAGATCAAACTCAAACATCTTAAATGGATGAGTTTCCTTTTTCCTCTTACAAAAGAGGAAATACCACTTCCCCACCCTTCCTCTGAAATTGCATGACCTGTCCCTTTCCTCCAGGGATTTTGAGAGGATCTGGAGGGCAGAACAAAGAGTTCATCCACCTGGTCATGGTGTTTTGTATGCCTAAATAATATGTTTCTTGATCTCATTGATAACCTTAAAGAAAGATTTAAATCCATTTCCTCAAGTTTCAAATCAGGTGCTTTTGTCTAAAATAAATCCTAAAGGACAAAAAGAAAATTCTTCACACATAAACAAAAAAATGACAACAGTGAGTGTGAAATCTTATAAATAGAATGAATTTTGTCCAATTATCAAGGGCCTGTATGACTGTGTGTTTGTTAATTTTGATACTTTCCTGTCTTTGATAGATGCAATCTGATGCAAAGAACTGACTCATTGCAAAAAACCCTGATGCTGGGAAAGACTAAAGGCAGAAAGAGAAGGGGTAAACTGAGGATGAGATGGTTGGATGGCATCACTGACTTAATCGACTTGAGTTTGAGCAAGCTCTGGGATTGGTGATGAACAGGGAGGCCTGGTGTGTTGCAGTCCATGGGGTCGCAAAGAGTTGGGCACAACTGAGCAACTAAACTGAACTGACCTGAACTGATTTGCCTATTATAATTACTGTTGTCATTCAGTTGCTAAGTCATGTTCAACTCTTCATGACCACATGAGCTGCAGCACACCAGGCTTCCCTGTCCTTCACTATCTCCCTGAGTTTGCTCAAACTCATGTCCATTAAGTCAGTGATATCACCCAACCACCTCATCCTCTGTCACCTCCTTTTCCTCCTCTGTCACCCCCTTCTCAATCTTTCCCAGCATCAAAATCTTTTCCAATAAGCTGACACTTTGCATCAAGTGGCCAAAGCATTGGAGCTTCAGCTTCAGCCTCAGTCCTTTCAATAAATATTCAGGGTTGATTTCCTTTAGAAATGACTGGTTTGGTCTCCTTGCTGTCCAATGGACTCTCAAGAGTCTTCTCCTGCACCACAGTTTGAAAGTATCAATTCTCTGGTGCTCAACTTTATGTTCCAAATCTAGCACCCGTAAATGACCACTGGAAAAGCCATAGCTTTGACAATATGAATCTTTGCTGGCAAAGTGATGTCTCTATTTTTTAACACATTGTCTAGGTTTGTCATAGCTTTTCTTTCAAGAAGCTAGCATCTTTTAATTTTGTGGCTGCAGTCACTGTCCACACTGATTTCAGAGCCCAAGAAAATAAAATCTGTCACTGTTTTTACTTTTCCCCCATCTACTTACCATGAAGTGATGGGACTAGATGCCACAAACTTCATTTTTAAAATTTTGAGTTCTAAGCCAGCTTTCTTACTCTCTTCTCTCACCCTCATCAAGAGACTCTTTAGCTCCTCTTCACTTTCTTCCATTAATGTGGTATCATCTGCATATGTGAGGTTGCTAATGTATCTTCTAGCAATCTTGATTCCATTTTGTGCTTCATCTAGCCCGGTTTTTTGCATGATGTACTAATAACTAACTATAGTGATACTACAAAACTATCTTTTCACAAAACTTCTATGTTGCTAACTACTTGGTTCACTACTTTGTTTAGATGGGAGTGATAATTAGTTTTAACCCAATTTCCAGTCACCATATTGGTTTTTTATTCCATGTGAACTTTGTTTTTTGATAGTATGACTGTAAAAATGAAAGCTTATTATTTCCTGTTTAAGTCTTCTTATTTCTTCAATCCTTGTCACCACAACAATAAACTGCACTACAAGCAACTCAATGAACAAAAGACACACATCTCTGGTATACAGTTTAGAAGACAGAAATCAGTTTAGAAATAGACAAGCCTGCAGCTGACTCCCAGGTTCCCCATTTATTGAAGATATGAGTTTCTTCCTTTCTAAAAGTGGTGAAAAGAAATTAAGTAGTCGATGAGGTAGAGTTATGAAAACCTAATGCCCATAACAAATACATACAGAAAATGTTAGTTCTTTGCAATTTAACTTGAAAACATTTTTGAAATGTTTTTGAAGATCTCCTATATGCCAGATACAAAGCCTTGCAGAGGGTGTTGGATGGGTCAGAAGTTGAATGCTGTCCATTAGAGCAACTGGCCTAAGCAGAAGCCTGGCCCAACGGGGCATTCTCAACTCTTTAGAAATCATAGCAGTTGTGCCTACTCCCTCTCTGAGGCCTATTTTTCTTTAAATGAAGACTTCCCTTAAGACTCCACTCTTCATCATCTTCTCTCTCACATTTTGCCCCTTCTGTGATTTTATTCCAATCACAACACTATGAAGCTGGCTAATTTCCAATATCAAAATGGGAGTTTTCTCCACCTCTTTAAGCCAACTCCATGAGTATCATGTCAAATCCCATCATATGAAATACAGAAATATGAATTCATATGAAGAATATATGAATATTCTTCTCTGCCCAGAGAATTTCCTCCTTCTGATATCTGTGCTTTTATTCATGACTGCACCATTCACACCATTCTCCCAGAAGAAAGTGAGAGAAGTGTGGTGCAGTGTTTAAGAGAAGCTTTATGGAGTAAGGCTACCCAGGTCCAACCCAGCTCTGTCACTGGAATAATAAAGCATCTTAACACTTTAACCTCATGCTGGTGTTGTATGTGTTAATCATATTTTATTAAATTTTCAATAATATTGAACTATGTATTTGAAAGTTGTTAAGGGAATAACTGAAAATTTCTCATCGAAATAAAAAAATCGTAATTGTGTATTGTGATGGATGTTAGACTCAGTATAATTATATACATAGAAGGAGAAGAGGGCAACAGAAGATGATATGGTTAGATAACATCACCAATTCATTGGACATGAACCTGAGCAAACCTTGGGAGATAGTGAAGGACAGGGAAAGCCTGGTGTGCTGCAGTCTATGGGGTTGCAAAGAGTCGGTCATGACGTAGAGACTGACCAACAACATAGTCATTATGTTATCCACGTGAAAATAATGGGCTTATATATTAATTATATATCAGTAAAATAATAAATTCTATAATAAATGTATAGTTATCAGATAGTGCATAGCACAGAGTTAGTCCTGTTGATCAGCAAACACATTAATTTATTTGCTTATTTGAAAGAAAGTGAAAGTGAAGTAGCTCAGTTGTGTCTGACTCTTTGCGACTCTGTGAATTGTAGCCTACCAGGCTCCTCCCTCCATGGGATTCTCCAGGCAAGAATATTGGAGTGGGTTTTGCCATTTCCTTCTCCAGGAGATCTTTCCAACCCAGGGATCGAACCTGGGTCTCCAGCATTGCAGGCAGATGCTTTAACCTCTGAGCCACCAGGGAAGCCCAACTAAACACAAGCTTTTTCTTCTTTTACTCCCATGAGATTTAATACCTCTTGACAAGTAATTTCTTCTTTATATTAACACTATTTGTATACTAAGAGTATTCCTCACTTGATTAGTAAGATCTTAAGGTCACGAAACTGTTTATTACTCAGATTTTGAATCCTCAAAACAAAAACTTATTCATTGGCAGGGGCTGGGATTTAAACTGCTTGAACTGAATTGCAAATATACTTTATAAAATATTAGAATTGCTAGCTCTGTACAATGTACTAGTTATATTTCTACGTTTTGTTGAAGCTGTGTGTCTCATTTCCAAGTTTCTGCTTCTCTATAGGTTTACATTGAGGACAAGATCACCCTGAGATAATTGGTCACTAAGTTGTGTTAGCAATGTGTAAATTGGATATTCTGCGATTTCTTTTAGTTTTAGTTGAATAATTTATATAAAAAAAGCTATTGGGGATTTTGCTATGCTATTGTGAGTGAATGTTACTTATCTGAGAATGTGTAATAAATTGACACAATGAGCTATTAAGGTAGGGTTCTGAGCCATTCATGCGGAGGTGTTGATGAGTTACTTAATCTATCAATTTCATGGTCCTCCCCAAACCCCTCTCCAGAATAAGAATACTTAATAATTGGTGACTTGGATTCATTGATTAAAATATTTGATGGTAAATTTAATAGGGAAGATATTCTGCTGACTGATGTGTTTTGCCTTGATGTAACTTCTATTATATATTTTTAAAGTTAATACATGATTATTAGGGCAGGGGAAATTAGGAATATTGCAATGTAAGATCTACAATCAGAGTGACATTAGGGAGAATGGAAGAGTGACCAACAGGGGGATGACAGAAGACACAAAACACAATCTGGTCAAATATAACTTTTCTGGGATTGGAATGTAGGGAATATGTATTAACAAAGCTTCCACTAACACTTTCACTCGGGATTGTATATCATCAGAGACAGTAATTGGCAAATTGGGGGAGGGGGTAGAAGCTATTTATTTTAAAATATCCTCATCCTGCATCTTAGTTTTTGACACAGCTTCTTACCCAATGTTGGAGTGATCTGATTCTTTTTTTTTTTTTTTTTTCTGCTTGTGGCTATTATCAAGTCATCCATTCATTATTTCGCTAATTCCTTTTTCCAATGTATTTTAAGCACCCACATCATCATACATACTAGTAGGTAGTAGTGATAGAATGATTAATGAAATGAGATCCTTGCCTTCATAGACTTAGAGATAAGATTAATTTTAATTAATTAAAGACAAGATTAATTTGAAAACTCTGAGATAATATCCCTCTTATTTCCAAAGTAATTATACTTTTTATTCATCTAGAAATATGAAAACTAATGACTTTTGCTTTATGATTGAGCCTCATGGTTCTGTGGATGCTGTGTTGGCCTTTAGCTCTAGACTTTGCAAATATTGTCAGAGATTCTTAGATGAATGGAATTATATCATCTCATTTTTTTTCATTAACTGATTTTAAATCCAATAGTTTTTTGAAAATCAATAATATTTTTCCACATTCAGAAATCTAAAAATCTCAATTTAGTAACAAGGGCACTGAATAATTCGTTTTTCTTTGATTTGGGTAATAAGTGTCTCAGGATCCCCCCATGGAAATGAGGTCTTGGTGCAGGGAGTGGAGAGTTTTGAAAGTAACATATTTAGCCTCAACTTTATGGATGTACTCTTCCTTTGACAAGAGGTAGCTGTTTGGGTATCTGAAGTGGCTCTTAATAGCATGCCAGTTATTTTGCTAACAGTTCTCAAAGGATATGATAACTTAACTTTTTTAAAAGAGGGGTGGAAAGAAATGTTTCATAGTAGATCTTCTGAAAGCACCACAAAAGGTATCTTGATGCTGTAATTGGCACTCGGTAGCCACAGATCTGGTCATACAAATCTGTTGCACTTATGATTCAATCAGTACCTTTGTTTAAGCAATAATACCTGCTAATCCAGAAGATGAAAGAGAAAGGATACTTCAACCAATGAAAAAGCAGAAAAATAAAATATATAATGGCTGAGCTACTTAAAGGGAAGCTGAGAAAAACACCTAGCCTTATTTCCCACACTTTCAAACAACCAGATGAAAAAAACACAAAACATAATTTACCCAAAGAAGTTATTTCAGGTAAAACAACTGCACAGTATAGTATAAAGAGTGTAAAATTTAGAGTGGAACAGAATCAGATTTAAATTTTGCTCTCCTGCTGGCTCTTCATGTTGGATGAAGCTTGTAAACTTTCAATTTCCTTAACTATAAAGTTAGAAAATATAATCATATTTGTTTATTATAAGCCTTAAATTAGAATATGTCTGTAATATACTTACAACAGTACCAAATGCATTCAATCAACTAGTCTTTATTCCCCAATAAATGAAAATACATACATATATATATATATATATATATATATACACACACACACAAATGAAAAGAAAACATCTTTAACAAATATAATACTTTTTCCATTGAGACAAATAAAATTGTTATTTGTGAAGATACAGCTTTTGAAAATCTCTGCCAAAAATTAAATAAGGAAAACAGTCTTTCTTATTCATTTCTAACTCTGTTCTAGATTGGACTTTTGAGCAACAACATAGCATTTATTCTACCCTCCTCTCCACTGGAATAAGAACTCTTTTAAATGCATCTTGGTGATCATAAGTTGTTTCTTCTCTTTCATGAGCCAAAAGATAGCTGTTTTAATTCAGGCAAACAAAACAAAGACTTATTAAAATCTTTCAGTTATTATGTCATATCCAAGAGCTTACTGGTTTCTATTTTCAACTGTGGATTACAGAAGGAGCATTCAGGTCAAATATAGCTCTGTCTATAAAGGATTCATCTGAAGAACTGAATACATTGTGGTTAATGGTGACCAAACCTTCACTTTGCTATTCAATATGAATTTCAGTGAAACTTAATATATAGAGAAATCAGCTCTGACCATTGGAACTTTGGCCTCAGCTATATGGGGCCATTTAAATGTATCCCATCAAGGCTCTCCTAATGGTGATCCCTACCTGAAAAACTTGAAGAGCTATATCTTAAGATTTTCCAGTCCAGAGAGCAAAAGAAGAAAATAATAGAAGATACTTTTTAAATTGGGGAAAAGTACATATATGTGCCTCTTGTCATGATCTTGACAAGGAATCTTTTTGAAAGACCTCACTAGATATATGAATATATAATCACATTTTTCATATTAGAATAATTTTTGAAATTGTATCATTTGTTTCTGGATTAGAGCACCATTACAGCACATTCATGACAGTAAAAGTTTATATAGCCCTTACTATGTGCCATACTCTGAATATACAAAGCAATTTATACATAGTACTTCACTTAATTCTCTTCTAACCCTGTGAAAATATTATCAATTTCATTATTGTTTGAATGAAGAGTCAACTAAGACACAGATAAGTAGCTGTTTTAAGGTCATTGAGCTGGTGTGGTTCCTGGTCCAAGTCTTTAATCACTCTTCTGTTGCAAACTATGTTGTTTAAATGGTGCTTGATTTTTTTTCTTTTTGTATCTTTAACATTTCTTTTTTACTTTTTTAAATTATGAAAGTATAAAAACACATTTACAGGAAACTTGGAAATTATGGAACAAAGTTACATATAGTTCTATTGTATATTATGATTACTTTTTAAGTAGATAAGATTTTACTTGGAGTTTCAATATCAAACACTCAAAAACTATTGGAATGAGTAGAGAGAAAAGTAGAAGGCTATAGTAGATCTGAAAGGCACTATGAACCAATTTAACATAATTAAGATTGATACAATTTTCACCCAACAGAAGGATACAAATTCTGTTCAAGTTCCCATAGACTATAAATCAGAAACACTGGAACATATCTGGGACATAAAACAAGGTGCAAAAATGTCATGGTCTAAAGTTATTGGAATCATACAGAGTCTGTTCTCTTATTACTGTGGAATTATTGTAGAAATCAGTATCAAAAGATATTTGAAGATAACCCAAATATTTTCAAGAGCAATGTGACATTTACCAAGAGAGATCTTTGGTTTAGCCACTGAAAACCTCAATAAAGGTAAAAGACTGAAAAAAAACACAGATGGTAATTGCAGAGAGAAAACATTTAAAATGAGAAATTAATATCAAAGATACTTTAAAAACCCCATGTATTTGGAAATTAAATGTCCATTTTAAATGGTGGGTTCATCTGAGAAGTCATAACAAAAAATTAGAAAATATTTGTAACATAATAAAAGTGAAAAGAGAATTCATTAGAATTTGTTGCATACAGCTGAAGCCGCTCAGTGCAACTAACTACAATTGTGGAATCTTGTATAATGTATGAAAAGAAATAATGGACACTACCATAAAACTTTGTGAAATTTGAACAAAATCTGGTACTTGAATTTAACACTGAAAACAAAAAAAAGCTAAGTGAAGCACTCCTCTAATTTACTAGATAAAATGTTGTACCCAGGATGTCCCTTCTGTGCTCACTCTACTGATTTGGGAAGTGTCAAAAGACCAGATAGCTGTTATTTGGGGAACATTAGACAAAGTCTCCAATTGCCACCTTTCTTATTAGTTGCAATTTGCAGATCGGCTACCGAAGTTGTAAATCCTTCTAAAATTTGTAAAGTAATTAACCTCCAATTAAAATAAATAAATTTATATTTTAAAATAGCTAAAGAAAGACTTACTAAATATTAGGACATTGAAGCATCTGTGCATTCAGCACATAGTGATTCAGTTTATTTTACATATAGACATGAAGGAATTTATCAACTGGGTAGAAATTGGTTAATCCTGAAGTGTTTTAAGAAAATGCACTGTTGACTAATAGAAAATGTGTCTGCAATCCTTGAGGGGTATGACGACAGACTGGAAGCCCTGCTGTGGACACCACTGCTGCTGCTGCTAAGTCGCTTCAGTCGTGTCCAACTCTGTGCAACCCCATAGACGGCAGCCCACCAGGCTCCCCCGTCCCTGGGATTCTCCAGGCAAGAACACTGGAGTGGGTTGCCATTTCCTTCTCCAATGCATGAAAGTGAAAAGTCAAAGTGAAGTCGCTCAGTCGTGTCTGACTCCTAGCAACCCCATGGACTGCAGTCCACCAGGCTCCTCCATCCGAGGGATTTTCCAGCCAAGAGTACTGGAGTGGGTGGACACCGCAGCACGAATCTATTCTGATGGCACAGGGGGAGATGAATAGGGGTTTTGGCTTAGGGTGCAGTTTAGAATCTGAATGAGGAGAGGAAAATAAATTGAAGGAGAGCCGATTTAAATGCTTTTAGAGAACACTAACTGTTTAAGGGACTGGCAGCCCACTCCAGTATTCTTGCCTGGAGAATTCCATGGACAGAGGAACCTGGCTGGCTACAGTCCATGGGGTTGCAAAGAGCTGGACATGACTGAGTCGCATACTGAGCAACTAACACACACAGAACACCAATAAAGGGAAAATGGCTTACAGTATGACAAAACAGGGATGTGAGAATTTTAGATAGTGTCACCAAAAAGTTAACCTTACCAAGTCTTCCTACTCAAATACAAATACATGTTGTATGTTGTAATTTTGAGTTTGACCACAATGTGAGCTAAGGTGGATCCGTGTTCTCTGATGCTAAAGTGACATGACTCTGATTATTTTCCTTTCATTGCTACTTTAAAAAATATTCTTGCAAATATATAAAAATCATATATATCATATTTTTCATTTGCAAATACTTATTTCTCCCTAAGATTTCAAGCATTCTGATCTTCTGTTCCATAAGCCATTCTGAGACTCCCTATACCAGAGCAAATTTTTGCTCTATTTTACTTCCTCTGATGGGAATATTTTTATGCATTTTTATGTTGGAAATTGCAGTTCATTTTCAACTCCCATTAACTATTTTCAGAGAATTCATTTAGGGTTTGTTCCTAGTTGGGATTTCCAATTAGTCTTTGAAGTTGGTTTGAGATATTTCTTTTCCTTTAAAAAGACCAAACCAGTAACAATCAGAACTGGGAAAATTGTTTTGGGGTGTCACTGAGAGGTGTACTCTGATCTGTGCATACCATTCAGGATAGTATTTCAATATTGTGTTTCTAAGCCTGGCTCATATATTTCGAGGAATTGCTCTTTACAATGAATATAAGATTAATTCACTTCATTTTACCACACTATGTTCATATGTTATATTCAAATTGTTTTATCATTTTGAATCTTTGCATGCCATTGGAGTAGCCTTGCTGTTGCAGCTGTATTCGACATCATCCCATATCGACATATCACCTCAATGAAAGGCAAACCTTTATAAACCAGCCAATTTAATGATGCCACGAATGTTTTATAGACTCTTAAATAGTTTCTGTTCTGATTTATAAAAGTTATATAAATGAAGGGAATAGTTTTTGCATACTGTTCAATTTTGACCTATATATATATATATGTTACTTTCCTTTTTTTCCCTTTCAATACTTGGAGAGTAACTTCTCCAAAAGCAGAACTTTTACTGTCATAGAAAAAAATATGCATAAAATACAACGTGATTATTATACAGCTTGATTTCTATGATAAATACGTAGCAAATGGCAATTCATTGTCGGGCAAAAAAGATTTTGGAGATATTTTAAGGGGTGATTTTCATACAAATTTGATGCTATTTTTAATTTCAGAAGTTATGGACAATGGTAAGTTGGATCATGTCTGACAGGGAACCATAGATTGTTGACAGGTTTGGACAATTATGATAAAAAGTGAAGAAACTTGATTAAGAGAGAATAGCCATAGCAATAGTATCAGAATGACTCAATTCAAACCAAAGTGTTTCCTCAAATCCTATATATAATTCACTTATTAATCTATTTCTTTAACAGGAATTATTGAACACCTGCTAAGGTTTAGGCATTGTGCTAACAGACTGAGATAAAGTATTGACTAGAAGAAACACATTATCTGCCCTCAGAGAACTTATAGCCTAGAACTACTGTAATTGCTGATTCATGAGATTTCCAGATCTCCTGCTGCTGCTGCTGCTGCTAAGTTGCTTCAGTCGTGTCTGACTCTGTGCGACCCCATAGACAACCCCATAGACGACCCCACCAGGCTCCCTCATCCCTTGGATTCTCCAGGCACCTACGTACCTATAAATTCACAGGGCTAGAGTGCTGTGAATCAGAGGAATAAAAATATTCACTGGAAAATTCAGTTAACACTGGAAAATTGGAGGGCCACAATTTATAAATAGAAACACAATGTGCCAGTACATATTCTGGAAAACTTCATAAGTCTAAAATTAGAGCCATCCCCAAGATCAGCAAGCTAAAGGTAACTTCCATAGGACCTATGCAGTAGCGGCTTAGAATCACAGTAGTAATTTGAGGATGCAGCTGATAGAGAAAGGAGTAACTACATCATCTGAAATTTTAAGAAGAAAATAACAGCAACGCTCAAACTCTTTTTTTGTACAGTTCTGTGTATTCTTGACACCTCTTCTTAATATCTTCTGCTTCTGTTAGGTTCATACCATTTCTGTCCTTCATTGAGCCCATCTTTGCATGAAATGTTCCCTTGGTATCTCTAATTTTCTCCAAGAGATCTCTAGTCTTTCCCATTCTGTTTTTCCTCTATTTCTTTGCATTGATCACTGAGGAAGGCTTTCTTATCTCTCCTTGCTATTCTTTGGAACTCTGCATTCAGATGCTTATATCTTTCCTTTTCTCCTTTTCTTTTCGCTTCTCTCCTATTCACAGCTATTTGTAAGGCCTCCTCAGACAGCCATTTTGCTTTTTCGCATTTCTTTTTCTTGGAGATAGTCTTGATCCCTGTCTCCTATACAATGTCATGAACCTCCATCCATTGTTCATCAGGCACTCTATCAGATCTAGTCCCTGAAATCTATTTCTCACTTCCACTGTATAATCATAAGGGATTTGATTTAGGTGATACCTGAATGGTCTAGTGTTTTTCCCTACTTTCTTCAATTTCATTCTGAATTTGGCAATAAGAGTTTATGATCTGAGCCACAGTCAGCTCCCAGTCTTGTTTTTGCAGATTGTATAGAGCTTCTCCATCTTTGACTCAAAGAATATAATCAACCTGATTTCAGTGTAGACCATCTGGTGATGTCCACGTGTAGAGTCTTCTCTTGTGTTGTTGGAAGAGGGTATTTGCTATGACCAGTGCGTTCTCCTGGCAAAACTCTATTAGTCTTTGCCCTGCTCCATTCCTCATTCCAAGGCCAAACCCCTGTTACCCCAGGGGTTTCTTGACTGCCTACTTTTGCATTCCAGTCACCTATAATGAATAGGACATCTTTTTTGGGTATTAGTTCTAAAAGGTCTTGTAGGTCTCTTCATAGAACTGTTCAATTTCAGCTTCTTCAGCATTACTGGTTGGGGCATAGACTTGGCTTACTATGATATTGAATGATTTGCTTTGGAAACGAACAGAGATCATTCTGTTGTTTTTGAGATTGCATCCAAGTACTGTATTTCGGACTCTTTTGTTGACCATGATGGCTACTCCAGTCTTGTTAATGATGTCATGGGCTTTCCAGGTGGTGCTAGTGGTAAAGAACCCATTTGTTAATGCAGGAAACATAAGAGATATGGGTTCTGTCCCAAGGTCAGTAAGATCACCTGGAGGAGGGCATGGCAGCCCACTCCCATATTCTTGCCTGGAGAGTCCTATGGATAGAAAAGTCTGGTAGGCTATAGCCCATAGGTTTGCAAAGAGTCAGATATGAAGTGACTTAGCATGTATGCACATTGATGTCATGCTGCTTAATGGGATAAGTTTATCTCAAGGTTCATGCTTTATAATTACATATAAACCTCTTACAGGGATAGTTGCCCTCTGGGAAAAAAAATGAACCAAAAAAAAAAAATTATTGTCCTGGGAAAAGCTTTTGGGACCAATAATAACAAGTATTCACCTCTGTGATATCAGAGAAAGAATATGCATGCAGGAGCTGCTCTTCTCTTCTATACTCAAGGCTCTTATGCTAAAAGCAAGAGAAAAGCAGGAAGGTACAGGGTTTCTCTTTTGCAGTGATTTAACTTTATTGTTGTTACAGTTGCTGAGACCAGTGCTTTGTATGTAGTAGCAAACAGATATAGTGTGGTTTGTTTAGAGCAGTGGTTCTTAATCGGACATAAAATCCCTTAGAGGTTCTTTGGGAAATAGAAACGTGTTGAGGCATTTGCTGTCATGACCAGTGGGGAGACCCTGATGTCATTTAATAGGCAATTGTTAGGAACGCTGTGTGCTCTGAGTGTGTCGAAAGTCTTGCACAATGGCTGATTATATGGCACTGCATGACTTGTTCATGTTCTGCCATGTAAGTGAAAGACCTGTTTATAAATGAGCCTAGTAAAATCAAGTGTCTTTGTGAATAGTTTTAGTACACACAGATTTTTTCCAGTAATGCAACAACTGTGTAAATTTAGGAAAGATTATACTTTGTTAAGAACTTTACCAAGAGTGACTCATCATTTCTCAGAATCACACTGTAATTTCTCTGATTTTCGAGGCAGCAACACAATGAAATGAGTCCATTTGCATTTTTATCTGTACATTCACAATGATGTTACCTATAGGAATGCACACCTACCTAATTCATTATGCTTACTAGCATAGTTATGTCTAAAATGTAAATATTAATATAGAGTATATTGTTATAAATCAATTTATTGTCTCCATCATAGAACAGTTAATGATTTCTTTTTTAAATTGTGCATTGATTCATGATATTACTCGTGAATATTGTATTGAAAAAATAAAAGTGATATTATAAAGATATTTGTTGCATAAGGGAAGCATTTGAGTCTGCTGGATTGAGAACCAATGGTCTGGAGTCTTGTACCCAAAAGGATAGTTCTGAATAGTAAAAGTTTCTAGGAATAGTTCTACTTGTAACACGTTTCTGTTTTTTTGCAGAATAATATGTTCCAGACTTTTCTTATCACTAATTCTCATCTCATTTGTGTATGTGTGTGTGCATTTCCAATGATAGAAAGTCAGTGAGGCAATTAAAGATTTCAACAATTTAATTTATTGCACACACTATATGTTTTGTCTTTGTTGTCTTTCACAACAAATAAACTAATAAAAATACCAAGTACTAAAGTAATTTATTGATTGATATATACTTGATTTTTTAGCTAATTTAAGAATACCATTAGAGATGCAGGTTTGTTGACTAACTGCAACAGGCAAAAATCTACTTATTTACTGAGGTCATTTGGTATCTGTAGTAAGATTGCTTTACAATAACAATATTCCATCAGAAAACAGCCATCTTTCAACTCTCTGATTATTTTGTTGTGTTTTTACAGACTGCCCTGAAAAAATTCTAAATTTAAATCTTTGCAGTGATATGGAAAACTCTACACATGCATTTATATTTTCAATTCCTATAATAGTTCTATAAATGAAAACAAAGGCAATAAAACCAGCCATAGAATGTTATGAAGCAATCATTACAGAACTATGAAAAATTGATTATATAGAACATCAAAACATTTTAGAATTGACTTTATAAGGAAAATCTTATTAAAAACACTATTGGCAAAAGGAGGAATATGAAAACAATAGGAATATACATGACAACTAGTGAAATAGAAAATGGAATATAAATGTCATATTAAAATGTGAACTAATAAAATGCAATATCACTTGTTTATATTGCTATATGAGTATCTTAATGGAGAGAAAAATCTTGAAATGGCAAGGAGATGAACTGGATTCCTCTGATTCAATTTCTGTGATTATTAATGAATAATTATATTTCTTTTCAGAACCATTTCTTCCTAAATATTCACATGCTATCTGCCCTTTCTCCAGTAAGGTATTTCCCAGCAATGTATACCTGTGTGTGTGTGTGTGTATGTGTGTGTGTGTTTTGGGGATGGTTGCAGTATGTTTGATGGGGTATGGATGGAGGGGGACTGTAGTCTTTTGGAATTAGAAGTTAAAATAATGTAGAACACCAAGTAGTACATTGTAGAGTAAATATGGATGGCACATATCAGGTTATTTCAAGGACTTGGGATAGATTTTGAAACAATTCTACTTTGAAATGTTGTAAATGATACTTTATAGATTCAGGTAGAGATTAAAAAAAAATAGATTCTATTTGTTTCATGAACTCCTAACATGCCTTGGAAAGCAATTTGCTTTTTAAGGGAATCATGAAGACAGTGGAGAAATAATAATGCATAGTTGTCAGGAAAGGAATCCTATTCAAAGTGGATATTCTGCCTCTTGGATTACTTGGGTCTAGTTGTAGCTTTCTATTTTTCACAGGCTAAGGGATCCAGAGACCCTCAAATGGGTTTTTGATGTCCTGTCCTCTCTTTCCATCTTGTAGATTTGGGCTTTATTTCAGGTTACTTTCAGCTTCTCTATTTTTTCATTTTCTTTCTCCCTTCTCCATAGATTTTTATAGTATTTTATTGAGATAAATTTATGTAGAATAAAATGTACAAATCTTAAGCACTACATAGTGATTTTGAATATATACAACCTCATGAAAACCCCAAGATCTGAATACTAAACATACCCAACATCAGTTTCCCCATTTCCTTTCCCAGTCAGGCTTCATCTCTGCCTTCATCCTCCAGCTCATCCTGCAGAAACCATTCTTTTGATTCACTGTTGCTTAGTTTTGTCTGCTCTGAAAAATTATGTCACATAATATGTATTTCTAGTCTGTCATTTTTTGCTTAACAGATGCTTTTGAGCTTCATCCATGTTGCTGTGTATCAGTCCTTATTTGTATATCAAGAGAAGAATGGTTTAAACAGCCTCTACTCCAATCCTGAATCCCCAAGATCCTATAGCTAGTAAGTGAACAAACTACATTTCAAGTTGATGCCTTCTGATTCCAAGTTCAGTATGGAATTTTTCTACCTTTGTTGCCCCCATCGTGAGTGTCCATGGGAACTGGAAGTCATATGAAAATGCAGGTAGAAGAATAATTCTAGAATTAGATTTTCATTCAGTGAATCTCATTTTTTGTTTATTTATACCATAAGGTACATCAAATCTCAAAAGCAACAGGATTCAAAATCGTAGACTTGGGGCTGGCAAATGACAAAATCTAGCAAAATCTAAATTGATTGAAGTTAAGAGAACATCTATATTTTCAGACATCTTAAATTTGGCCCCCACAATATTTTATTTGTTTTAAATAATAGTTGTTATCTTTACTGTTTCTCTATCCTTATTAAAACTTCTGTCAATAATTCAAGTTAGATTCCATGTATTAAAAAGCAGAGATGTTACTTTGCTGACAAATGTCTGTCTGTATAGTCAAAGCTTTGGTTATTCCAGTAGTCATGTATGGATGCGAGAGTTGGACCATAAAGAAGGCTGAGTGCCAAAGAATTGATATTTTTGAACTGTGTTGCTGGAGAAGATTCTTGAGAGTCCCTTGGACTGCAAGGAGTTCCAACCAGTAAATCCTAAGGGAAATCAACCCTGAATATTCACTGGAAGGACTGATGCTGAAGCTCTAATACTTTGGCCACCTAATACAAAGGGCTGACTCATTAGAAAAGACCCTGATGCTGGGAAGGATTGAAGACAGGAGGAGAAGGGGACAATGGAGCATGAGATGGTTGGATGGTGTCACTGATTCAATAGGCATGAGTTTGAGCAAGTTCCAAGAGATGGTAAAGGACAGGGAAGGCGACGTGCTGCAGTCCATGAGGTTCCAAGAGTAAGACACAACTGAGTGACTGAACAAGAACAACAGTGGATGATATACAATATCTGTCTTTGTTTGACTTACTTCACTTAGTATGATAAAATCTAGGTCCTCCCAACCTGTTGTAAATAACACTACTTTATTCTTTTTTATGCCTGAGTAATATTCTGTTGTATATATGCACCACACCTTCTTTATCCATTAAATGTTACAACTGAACTTATTTACAAAAGAGAAACAGACTCACAGGCATAGAAAACAAATTTATGTTACTGAAGGTGAAGGGGGACAGAGGAGATTAAATAGGAATTGGGGATTAACAGATACACATTACTGTATACAAACTAGATAAACAGCAAGGACCTACAATATAGCACAGGGAACTATAGTCAATATCTTGTAATAACCTATAATGGAAAAGAAACTGAAAAAGAATATATATATATATATATGTATATAATATGTATAAAACTGAATCATGCTATATACCTGAAACATTGTAAATCAACTCTAGTTCAATAAATTCTTACAGAAAAAAGTCATTGTTATTGCTAAATACAGTAAAGCTGAATTGAAAAAAAAAATTCAGCTTAAAGTAAAATAAAGTAAAAAAAAAAAAAGAAAGTCTTGTAATATGTGACAACATGGATGAATCTTGAGGACATAATGTTAAATTAAATAAGCAAGTTATAAAAGAACAAATACTTTTAGGTATATATAAATTCGCTTACATGAGATGTCTGCTCACAGAAGCAGATAGCAATAGTTGAACTCACAGAAGCAAAGCTTTGAAATATGGCTGCTAGAGGCTGGGATAAGTGCAAAACACAGAGCCACTAACCAACAGGAATAAAATTTCAGTTTTGCAGAGTGTGCCTATAGATAAAAATACTGTATTATACACTTAGTCTGTTAAGAGTATAGACCTCACGTTGTGTTGTTTCCACAATGAAGGATAAAATTCCATGGATCACTTACATTTCAATAGAAACTCATTAAAAATGTAAATTCAAGTATGTTCTTTTAGTCAATGATGAAATCTCAGGAAAAGAGCAACAGAAAATCCTGTTGATAAATAACTTCAGTAATGCATAGTGAATAAAGTCTCTTCAATCAATCAATCAAGAAGGAAAAGAATATATAATAATGATAAAACAAGGTTTCAGGTTTAGACTACTTCATAGTTGAGTTGCTCCTGATTGTACACAATTACTGGCTTCCAAGGTGGCACGGTGATAAAGAACCTGTCTGCCAAAGCAGGACAGGTTTGATTTCTGAGACACAGGTCTGATCTGAGTCAGGAAGGTCCCCTGGAGGCGAGCATGGCAACCCACTCTAGTATTATTGCATGGAAAATTTCATGGACAGAGGGGCCTGGCAAGCTACAGTTCATGGGGTCGCACAGAGTTAGACATGACTGAAGCAATATAGTGTGCATGCTTTTATATGATTAAAGTGAAATGATTCAAGCAATAATTCAGATATTATATTTTGTGTTCTAGTAAATGTTGTAAAAAAATCATATAGGCTTATTTTACTGACTGAAAATATTAAAAGTGCTTTAGGGATTAAAAATGTAATTCACTAGGTTATATCATTGTAGTTTACTGTATTGATTGTTGTAATTTTGGGTCCTCTGAAAAAATAGTCATTAAGTGTTATATTTTATCTCTTCATGTAATTTCTCTTCTGGCCAATCCTCCTCCTTCTCCTTCCTTCTCTTCCTCTCCAATTTCAGCATCCCTACTCTAACCTCACAAACTTAGCTAGCTAATTATCTGAATTTATTTAATCCTCATGATAGAACTTAAGGAAAAAAAATTAAATGTCTGCACAAATGCCTAAAGAAAAAGGACACACAATTTTTCCAAAGCAAGCCTCTTCTTCTGATACCCTACTGCTCAAATTTAAGGTCAGCAACCCAGCAGGAATTAGAGGAACTCCATCCCTCTAAATGTATTTGAGCAATCTACGGTGACCAAACAGCCAGCTGTATTTGCTCACATTTTCTGCTGCACTGAGACTCAATTGCACTCTCTTTAGGTCAGGAGGAAAGCTCTGATTGACCTCATTGGGAGTTTTGCCAGTAAAAGGACAATAGTATTGGGCTCCTGACAACAAGTGAAGCTTTTACAGGATAGCCAAGAATCAGATTACATCTTCAGCTCCTATTGTAGGCAAGGGAGAGAATAAAAATAAAGTGGGTATAAAAACAAACAGAAACCAAAAAAAAAGCATACAAACAAACAAGACAGGTACCTATTTTAGAAGAATGATTTTCTATGCAAATATTGAGTTGCTATAAAGAGTTGATCCTCCTTTATATTCAGTTCAGTTCAGTTCAGTCGCTCAGCCATGTCCGACTCTTTGTGACCCCATGAACCGCAGTACGCCAGGCCTCCCTATCTATCACCAACTGCCAGAGTCTACCCAAACCCATGTTCATTGAGTTAGTGATGCCATCCAACCATCTCATCCTCTGTCATCCCCTTCTTCTCCTGCCCTCAATCTTTCCCAGCATCAGGGTCTTTTCAAATGAGTCAGTTCTTCGCATCAGGTGACCAAAGTATTGGAGTTTCAGCTTCAACATCAGTCCTTCCAAAGAACACCCAGGATCAAAGTAAATGTGTTAAGAAGATGAAAAGTTATGGGAACCAAGTAGTACTTTAGAAGTTTTATATTAAAAAATAAAACTGTTTGAAGACAATTTAATTTATAAAGTTGTGTGGGCATGGTGCATGTGTTCAGGACATGGTTAGAAACTTTTATCTTTCACATTTGCACTATGGATATATGAACATCTCCATTCTTCATCCCTATTGGGAAAGTGTCACCATACCCATTGCTGCTGGTTATTATTTGGTTGAGCTGGTTCCTCTTGTTCATGGCCCACGGCACATCACACGACCTTATTAGTCTTATGAAGTGGAAAGAAGCATAGTGAGAGGAGAGAGACTATTGGGTCCCACAACTAGAGTAATGCTTGACATTTCATGGGTTCTAATAAGTGTATCATAAATATTGATGGCTGTTCAGCTATTTACTTGTTCAAGAATTAATATGAAAGGAGCATAGAAGTAACTTTACTTCTTTCAAGAATCAATATTTCAGACTACCTGAGGTTCCTCTAATTTTTATTATTACATGTTCAAACACATGTAATCTAACACTCCTTGGAAGGAAAGTTATGACCAACCTAGATAGCATATTAAAAAGCAGAGACATTACTTTGCCAACAAAGGTCTGTCTAGTCAAGGCTATGGTTTTTCCAGTAGTCATGTATGGATGTGAGAGTTGGATTATAAAGAGGGCTGAGCACAGAAGAACTGATGCTTTTGAACTGTGGTGTTGGAGAAGACTCTTGAGATTCCCTTGGACTGCAAGGAGATCCAACCAGTCCATTCTAAAGATCAATCCTGGGATTTCTTTGGAAGGAATGATGCTAAAAGCTGAAACTCCAGTACTTTGGCCACCTCATGAGAAGAGTTGACTCATTGGAAAAGACTCTGATGCTGGGAGGGATTGGGGGCAGGAGGAGAAGGGGACAACAGAGGATGGGATGGCTGGATGGCATCACTGACTCGATGGACCTGAGTTTGAGTGAACTCCGGCAGTTGGTGATGGACAGGGAGGCCTGGCGTGCTGCAGTGGACATGACTGAGCGACTGAACTGAACTGACTGAATCTTATAAAAACGCAACATTTAGACTGAATAATATACATAATTGCAACTTTTAAAAGGAAGTTTTTATTATTCTTTTTCTATTTCATCTCTTCTCTTCTTTGCACTTTTCTGCATCACTTCTCAACTTCTATTATCAGTTGACCTATCTACTCTTCTAATAATTATTTATTGGCAGTTGCATAGAAGTTCAGTTCAGTTCAGTAGCTCAGTCCTGTTTGAGTCTCTGACACCATGGACTGCAGCACGCCAGGCCTCCCTGTCCATCATCAACTCCCAGAGTTTGCTCAAACTTATGTCCCCCAAGTCAGCGGTGCCACTCAATCATCTCATCCTCTGTTATCCCCTTCTCCTTCAGCCTTCAATCCTTCCCAGCATCAGGGTATTTTCAAATTAATCAGTTCTTTGCATCAGGTGGCCAAAGTATTGAAGTTTCAGCTTCAGCATCAGTTCTTCCAAAGTATATTCAGGACTGATTTCCTTTAGGATGGACTGGTTGGATCTCCTTGCAGTTCAAGGGACTGTCAAGAGTCTTCTCCAACACAACAGTTCAAAAGGATCAATTCTTTGGCGCTCAGCTTTCTTCACAGTCCAACTCTCACATCTATACATGACTACTGGAAAAACCATAGCATTGACTAGATGGACATTTGTTGGCAAAGTAGTCTCTGCTTTTTAATATACTGTTTAGATTGGTCATAGCTTTTCTTCCAAGGAGAAAGTGTCTTTTAATTTCAGAGTTGCAGTTACCATCTGCAGTGATTTTGGAGCCCCCCAAAATAAAGTCTGTCACTGTTTCCCGTGTTTCCATATATATTTGCCCTGAAGTGATAGGAGCAGATGCCATGATCTTAGTTTTCTGAATGTTGAGTTTTAAGCTAACATTTTCACTCTCCTCTTTCACATTCATCAAGAGGCTCTTTAGTTCTTCTTCACTTTCTGCTATAAGGGTGGTGTCATCTGCATATCTGAGGTTATTGATATTTCTCCCAGCATCTTGATTCCAGTGTGTACTTGATCCAGTCCAGCATTTCTCATGATGTACACTGCATATGACTTAAATAAGCAGGGTGACAATATACAGCCTTGACATACTCCTTTCCTGATTTGGAACCGATCTGTTGTTCCATGTCCAGTTCTAACATTTGCTTTCTAACCTGCATACAGATATGATGGTTATTCCATTTCTGCTAAGGGATTCTTGCCCACAGTAGTAGATATAATGGTCATCTGAATTAAATTCCCCCATTCCAGTCCATTTTAGTTCGCTGATTCCTAAAATGTTGATGTCACTCTTGCCATCTCCTGTTTGACCACTTCCAATTTGCCTAGATTCATGGACCTGACATTCCAGGTTCCTATGCAATATTGCTCTTTATAGCATCAGACTTTACTTCCATCACCAGTCACATCCACTACTAGGTGTTGTTTTTGCTTTGGTTCTATCGCTTCATTCTTTCTGGAGTTATTTCTCCACCGATCTCCAGTAGCATATTGGGCATCTCCCCATTTGGGGAGTTCACCTTTCTGTGTCCTATATTTTTCCTTTTCATACTCTTCTTGGGGTTCTCAAGGCAAGAATACTGAAGTGATTTGCCATTCCTTTCTCCAGTGGACCACGTTTTGTCAGAACTCTCCACCATGACCCATCTGTCTTAGGTGGCCCTAGATGGCATGGCTCATAGTTAGACAAGGCTGTGGTCCATGTGATCAGATTGGTTAGTTTTCTGTGATGTGGTTTTCACTCTGTCTGCCCTCTGATGGAGAAGGATAAGAGGCTTATCAGTTCAGTTCAGTTTAGTCGCTCAGTCGTGTCTGACTCTTTGCGACCCCATGAATTGCAGCACACCAGGCCTCCCTGTCCATCACCATCTCCCAGAGTTCACTCAGACTCACATCCATCGAGTCCGTGATCTCATCCAGCCATCTCATCCTCTGCCGTCCCCTTCTCCTCCTGCTCCCAATGCCTCCCATCATCAGAGTCTTTTCCAATGAGTTAACTCTTCCCCATGAGGTGGCCAAAGTACTGGAGTTTCAGCTTCAGCATCATTCCTTCCAAAGAAACCCCAAGGCTGATGTCCTTCAGAATGGACTGGTTGGATCTCCTTACAGTCCAAGGGACTCTCAAGAGTCTTCCCCAACATCACAGTTCAAAAGCATCAATTCTTCGGCGCTCAGCCTTCTTCACAGTCCAACTCTCACATCCATACATGACCACAGGAAGAACCATAGCCTTGACTAGATGGACCTTAGTTGGTGAAGTAATGTCTCTGCTTTTGAATATACTATCTAGATTGGTCATAACTTTTCTTCCAAAGAGTAAGCGTCTTTTAATTTCATGGCTGCAGTCACCATCTGCAGTGATTTTGGAGCCCCCCAAAATAAAGTCTGACACCGTTTCTACTGTTTCCCCATCTATTTCCCATGAAGTGATGGGACCGGATGCCATGATCTTAGTTTTCTGAATGTTGAGCTTTAAGCCAACTTTTTCGCTCTCCTCTTTCACTTTCATCAAGAGGCTTTTTAGCTCCTCTTGACTTTGTGCCATAAGGGTGGTGTCATCTGCATATCCAAGGTTATTGATATTTCTCCCGGCAGTCTTGATTCCAGCTTGTGTTTCTTCCAGCCCAGCGTTTCTCATGATGTACCCTGCGTATGGAAGCTTCCTAATGGGAGAGACTGACTGAGGGGGAAACTGGGTCTTGTTCTGATGGGTGGGGCCATGCTCAGTAAATCTTTAATCCAATTTTCTGTTGATGGGTGGAGCTGTGTTCCCTCCCTTTTATTTTCCTGGGGCCAAACTATGGTGGATGTATTGATGATTATAGGGATCTCCTTCAAAAGGTCGCATGTAGGCACTGCTACACTCAGTGCGCCCAACACGGCAGCAAGCCACAGCCTACGCACAGCTCCACTGGAGACTCTTGGACCCTCACAAGCAAGTCTGGGTCAGTTTTGTGGGGTCATTGCTCCTTTCTCCTGCGTCCTGATGCACACAAGGTTCTGTTTTTGCCCTCCAAGAGTAGGTTTCCCCAGTCCTGTGTAAGTTCTGGCAGCTTTATGGTGGGGTTAATGGTAACCTCCTCCAAGACGGCTTATGCCATACCCAGCTCTACTGCACCCAGAGGCCCTCCCCTGCAGCAGTCCACTGCTGACCGGTACCTCCACAGGAGACACTCAAACACAGTGCTGTTTCAGTCTCTGTGGGGCCTTTGGGTCCTGGTGTGCACAAGGTTAGTTTGAGTCCTCTGAGTGCCTCTGGCGGGTATGAGGTTTGATGCTAAACTCGATTTCGCCCATCCTACCATCTTCCTGGGACTTCTTTGCCCTTGGATGTGTGGTGTCTCCTCACAGTCGCTCCAGCACTGGGCCAGGCAGCCATCAGTTAAGGTCCATGGGGCTACAGACATGGGGCCCCAAAAGAGTCGGAGACAACTGAGCAACAGAGCTGCCCTTATTGCGTGCAGCTCTCTCCAGGTTTACCTGGGTGCTCTTCCATACATACTTTGTTTCTCCCATATGTACTCTCCTCCATTTTAGACAGATTTTGTCATTATTTTACAAAAATGGATCTCCTTACACAAACTTTTTAGTGTTTTACTCTTTCTCAGGGGTAATGCAAAACCTCCCATTTCAAACCACACCACGTAAGAGGGAGTGGGTGGGTTTAAAGACACAGTGGCCCTGTAGAGGAAAGCTCATCTACTCTTTTTCACTGATGTCCTTGGCAGCAGATGTGGGGTTGTTTGAGATTATTCTAATTAGTAAATTTGGCTTCAAGGTATCTACCACTCACAGTGCTTTTTCTGGGGACTGAGCTCACTGTTTCATTTATACATCGAGAAACCAGTTAATCTTGTTTTGACTATACTTTCCTCAAAATGCCTGAGTCCTGGTGTTTGGGCTTCCCCTTGTCTCTTGGCAGAGCCCCTGTTCTCTGTTCTTGGGCTTCTGCACTATGCTGGCCATTGGCAGACCTCTTTTATAATCACCACTTTGAAAGAAGAGGTTTAATTAACATAATATAGCCTGACAGTAGTGAACAGCATATGGAAAGCTGAAAATTCCCACTAAGCCCAGCCTGTTCAATGTCCTCAGCCTCACTCTCGATCAGCATAGGGGCAGAAACAAGTCCTTCTGGATGAAGCTGCAAGGGGGCCTGTCTCATGCCTGTGTTCAATGCTATAAGATCCACACTTCTGGCAACCTATCCTCTCCCTAGGTTCTTTGCCCCTTTCCCATAATGGGTTTTCTTCTCTTTGGTGCACTCTCAGCAGAATAAACCAATCTCTCAATTAACCTGAAATTGGAAACAGACATCACTACTCTTCTTTCCTCTTTCTCAAGTGGAAAAACTGCAATAACAACAAAAACCTTGAGCTCTTGTTGGAAAATACCAGCAAAGCTCCTGCGGTTCTCAGTTACTAAACTTTTTACTCCCTTCCAGGGATAGATCCAACAAAATCTCTACAATTATCACAGCTTACAACAACATATATTATGTCAATTTCCTTTCTGCTAAACACATGGTTGTATCTCTTCCAGATAAGATGAGGGGAGCAATTATAAGAACCAAACTACCTACCCTCCTACACTATTTTAGACATCAGAAAAGGAACACAAGGCAAATTTAGAATCAAAATGTAGAGAAGCTGTAATAGGATGTCACTGAAAGGTAAAAACTAATGTAGAGAACTGGGACCCATTGCCTTTAGAGGTAAGATTACATTTAAAGAGAAATTAAAATCAGAAGACAGCATTAAAATAATGCTGAAAACATCCAAGTGTTGGCTGAAATATGAATCTGTCAACATGATAAAAGAGCCTTTCATTGCTAATCATACCCCAGCGACATTAGCACTCCTGCTCTGAGGACTTGGGTGGCCCATGGTGAACTTGACAGCACCTTAGATTTTCCCCTTTCTTCCTTAGATTTAAAGATTTTAGTTTACAAAGTCTTTCTTTGTTCTCTTTAAAGCTGACTAGTCCCTTTGAACTACAGGTCAGAAATGTGTGTTCACAGCCTGATCTATTTTGCACACTAGGAGATTAATTCTCATTTGAGCTATACAGAACTTCAGTGCTTTGGAAGGGCTTACACTGACTGCATCTAAAGATTATTACACAGTTCTGTTGAAATTGAACAGCTCCATATCCACCCACCTAAATGCATTTGTTCATAATAAATTACCTGGCAGAGATCTCTATATAGTCTAATGAACAACCTGAAGATCTTGTAGTTTTCCCTTTTGCCTTCCAAATAAATTTTGATAAATATATATGTAGATTGAAAAATATATAGCTTTTTAATAATGCTTTTTAATTTACTTATTTTTAATCTTCTTTCCTATTTAAATTCTGATGACATCTATGATGACAGATGGTAACCAGACTTATCACTTGTGATTTGTAGAAATATTGAATCACTGTACTGTACACCAAGAACTAACATCGTGTTGTGGGCAAGTTATACTTCAAAAATCAACCAACCAAATAAACAAACACATGGAAAAAGAGGTCAGATTTTTGGCTACCATAGGTGAGGGTGTTTTTTGTCTTTTCATACTGTTCCTGGGGTTCTTGCAGTGAGAATACTGGAGTGGTTTGCTATTTCCTCCTCCAGTGGACCACACTTTGTCAGAACTCTTCACTATGACCAGTGTGTGTTGGGTGGCCCTGAATGGCATGGCTCACAGTCTCACTCAGTTACACAAGCTCCTCATGGCAAATAGAGAGGAAAAAAGTGGAATCAGTGATAGATATTATTTTCTTGACCTCCAAAATCACTGTGGATGATGACTGCAGCCATTAAGAGAAATTTTAGTGACTGCAGAAATTAATACATACTTGATCCTTGAAAGCAAAGCTATGGCAAAGTTAAAAAACAGAGACATCACATTGCCAACAAAGGTCCATATAGTCAAAGCTATGATTTTTCCAGTAGTCATTCATATATGTGAAAGTTGGGCCCTAAAGAAGGCTGACCAATGAAAGAATTGATGCTTTCAAATTGTAGTGCTGAAGAACAGTCTTGAGAGTCCCTTGGACTGCAAAGAGATCAAATCAGTCAATCCTAAAGGATATCAATCCTGTATATATTCTTTGAAAGGACTGTTGCTGAAGCTGAGGCTCCAATATTTTGGCCATGTGATGCAAAGAGCCAATTCATTGCAAAAGACCCTGCTGCTAGGAAAGATTGAAGGCAAAAGAAGAGGATGGCTGAAGACAAAATGGTTAGATAGCATCACCAACTTGGTGGACATGAATTTGAGCAAACTCAGGGATATAGAGAAGGACAGGGAAGCCTGGTGTGCTGCATTCAGTGGGGTTGGAAAGACTGAGACATGATTTAGTAACTTTAAAACAACAACAACAATAATAAGAGGTGAGTGTGTAGAAGAAGGGGAAATTAAGGTGATCAAAAGATGCAAGTCAAGAAAATCAAGTTCTGATATTAAATATAACAAACCTAGTGGAGGTGATAGAATTCCAGCTGAGCTGTTTCCTACAAGATGATGCTGTGAAAATGCTGCACTCAATATGCCAGCAAATTTGGAAAACTCAGCAGTGGCCACAGGAGTGCAAAGGTCAGTTTTCTTTCCAATCCCAAAGAAAAAGCAATGCCAAAGAATATCCAAGCTACCATGCAATTGCACTTATCTCACATGCTAGTAAAGTAATGCTCAAAATTCTCCAAACCAGGTTTCAACAGTATGAGAACCATGAACTTCCAGATGCTCAAGCTGGATTTAGAAAAGGCAGAGGAACCAGAGATAAAATTGCAAATGCCCATTGTATCATCAAAAAAGCAACAGAGCTCCAGAAAAATATCTACTTCTGCTTTACTGACTACATCAAAGACTGACTGTGAGGATCACAACAAACTGAAAAATTCTGAAAGAGATGGAAATACCAGACCACCTGACCTGCCTCCGGAGAAATCTGTATGCAGGTCAAGAATTAACAGTTAGAACTGGACATGGAACAACAGACTGATTCCAAATCAGGAAAGGAATATGTCAAGGCTGTATATTGTCACCCTGCTTATTTAACTTATATGCAGTGTACATCATGAGAATTGCTGGAATCAAGATGTTGGGAGAAATATCAATAACCTCAGATAGGCAGATGACACCACCCTTATGGAAGAAAGTGAAGAAGAACTAAAGAGCCTCTTGATGAAAGTGATAGAGAAGAGTGAAAATGTTGGCTTAAAACTCAACATTCAGAAAACTAAGATTATGGCATCTGGTCCCATCACTTCATGGCAGGTAGATGGGGAAAGAGTGGAAATAGTGAGAGACTTTATTTTTGGGGGGGCTCCAAAATCACTGTGATAGTTTTTGCAGCCATGAAATTAAAAGACACTTGCTCCTTGGAAGAAAAGTTATGACCAATCTAGACAGTATATTAAAAACCAGAAACATTACTTTGCCAACAAAGGTCTATCTAGTCAAAACTATGGTTTTTCCAGTAGTCATGTATGGATGTGAGAGTTGGACTATAAAGAAAGCTGAGCACCGAATAATTGATGATTTTGAACTGAGGTGCTGGCAAAGACTCTTGAGAGTCCCTTGGACAGCTAGGTGATCCAACCAGTCCATCATAAAGAAAAGCAGTCCTGAATATTCATTGGAAGGACTGGTGCTGAAAGCTGAAACTCCAATACTTTGGCCACCTGATGTAAAGAACTGACTCATTTGAAAGAACCTTGATGCTCGGAAGGATTGAAGGCGGGAGGAGAAGTGGACAATAGAGGATAAGATGGTTGGATGACATCACCGACTCAATGGATATGAGTTTGAGTAAACTCCAGGAGTTGGTGATGGACAGAGAGGCCTGGCATGCTGCGGTCATGGGGTCACAAAGAGTCGGACATGACTGAGCGACTGAAATGAACTGAACTGAATTGAATTTAGTTAATACTTTAAAAGATTATCTGTTTTGAAAGGGAGAAAATGTTGAGGGTGTTTAGATGGCAAAAGAAGGGGCAGAATTAAAGCATTTGTTAGAATAGAATTTTAATATTATCACAAATTCTCCCCATACAGGTTCTCTCCATACAGCTCCTCCCCTTTGAATATGCACTGGCCTTCAAATTGTGTTTGGGTCTTCCCCTGTAGCTCAGCTGGTAAAGAATCTCCCTGCAGTGCAGGAGACCCTGGTTCAATTCCTGGGTTGGGAAGTTCCCCTGCAGAAGCGACAGGCTACCCAATCCAGTATTCATAGACTTCCCTGGTGGCTCAGATACTAAAGAATCCGCCTGCACTGCCGGACACCTGAGTTAGATCCCTGGGTTGGGATGATCCCTTGGAGGAGGGCATGGCAAAAGAGACAGTATTCTTGTCTGGAGAACCCCCATGAATAGAGGATCCTGGTAGACTACATTTCATGAGGTGGCAAAGAGTTGGATGTGAGTGAAGAATTAAGCATAGCATAGCATAGACTCGTGTTAACAAATATAATCTGGCAGATGTGAATTTGTTTAACTTAAGATCTAAGGCTGTAAGAAATTCTGTAGCTTCCTCTCTTGCCCTTTTTGAGGGTTGGTTTCTGGGCATGCATCCTGTGCAGTCCTACAGAGCACCAGACTTAGAAGGATCTATGTTGGTTAAATACTCTGTTATTAATATAACAAATTATGAAGCTGGCCCAGCCATTTTGACACTCTGAGATCACCAGAATCTAAATAAATCAAAGGAGCTTCCTTAGGAATGAAAGACCATTTGGGGAAAATGATCCTACTATCTCGCCTTTCTTTCTGATATTAACCACTGGTTGACCTGTAGTTGAATGCAAAAGTATAAGTGAGTATAGGAGGACCCAAAAGAAATATTGCTCAGGAAACTCATGAAATTGTGAGAAATAAAAAAAAAAAAAAAAAACAAGGTTATGTTAAGCCAATATATTTTGGATTGATTTTTTTTGTGTAGCAATATACAACTGAAAGAGCCTCAAATATGGTAGAGATGTCTAAAGAATAGACTTGAATGAAAATATGAAGACTTTTGTTCACTGTATTAAACTCTTAGATTTTGTTTGCTGACAACTATTAATCTATTGATTATGAAAGCGTTTTAAGTTTAGTTTTTAAGTGGAGATCATTGCCTAAAAATATGTAAAGACTTTAGCTTGAGGGTTTATGGCTGACTGAATGCTTAATTATTTGCAATACAATTCAGACACATTATTATATTGAAATTTGTAGATGGCACCTCATTTCATAATGTTGCTTATTTAGAATTTTTAACGTATGGTTTATAGAAATAGGAATTCAAGATAAAACAAGGAAAATTTTTATAAAAATATTTGCTACCTAGATGAGTGAAAGAAAATGGATTGCTCTAAAATTGTGATAATTTGAAAAGATGAAGTGTGGCAAGTTGGCACAATTACACATTACTCAAGCACTGTAAAGTCTAAATGTTTATAAAGACTTGTCTTCAAAAAGTAAATACTAGACCATTGCTATTTTAAAAATATTTTTGAAGAAAAAGTTTTGATAATTACTTAATATCAATTATTTACTCTGTTCTGTGTACCTTGAAGTGTTATAAATCATATTATTGTGATAGAAATAGAAACTGTTCTTATTAAGTAAAGACTGTTACATAAGGTCAGTCTTTGGCCTAGTAAAAATATTTACGAGTCTTGATTTTTTTCTAATAATGTTTTTTGAGACATAAGAAGTAATCTATATGATTCTTTAACATGTGCCTGTCTAGACATTTAGATTTTCTCATGTTCAAAAATCAAGCTTCTCTTAATAGTGAATGAAATAGAGTGTACAGATTTTCAACATAAGTATTTTGATATTTAAATAAGGTCAACATTTTGCAGCACCAGCATCAACAGGAGCAGATGTCCCCAAATACCATTGATTATATTGCCTTTAATGTTTCTGAACTTATCCAAATAATGGCTTCCCTCGGTACCCATGCACTGGTTTGTAAAAATAATATTTGTGTCTATTTAGGACAAACAAGCCCCATATAGAATCACTAAGAGATATTCTGGAAAATAAAATAAGTGTTTAATTTTATTTACAGTTCTTCATTACTATCCTTCTTAAAAGCACTTATTGCACACTTAAAACTCCCAATACTGCCTTCTCACTTCAGAATGTTAACCAATCACACATAAAATTCTTTTCTATATTCTTATTCGCACTTAGAGCAATGATCTCCAAGCCAGCTCTAAAAAGTAAATTGCCAAGGAGTCTGTTTTGACCCCTCTAAACTGTGAGCAAATAATGCAATTTTTTTCCTAGGATTGGTTAAATATTGAGTAAGTCTATACAGTATAGTAAAATTTATATTATTTAAAAAAAATTGCTTACTGTTCCTGGTGGTTAAGGCAATCTGGGTTATGTGAACTTTGCTAGCTTTGCAGAGTTGTGATGTATGGAATATGTCAACATGAGCAGTATTACATTTGATGTTTCTTAGCTGAATACACAAGGCAAATCCTGAAGCATGAATAAAATATATGCCGGTTTAAGAACTTTTCATTGCTTTTAGTAACTCAGAACAGTAGGATATAAAATTTAAAACCAAAGTCTTATATGCAGTCAATATACAAAATGGTATCTGATGTCCTAACATGATAATAACATAATGTCCATATGGAGGAAATGCTTTAGTAAATTGTAGCACAGCCACATAAAGTAATGAAACACAATAGTGAAAACAATTGAACTGGTGTAATGTGTTTTGAAATGGTAAAAACTAAAAATATATAATAATGAACATAAAAAGCCATTGCAGATGATAATATTATCACATAATTAAAAAAATGGAAAGTAATATTATATTTTCTTTTCAGAAAAACTGTCAACTTACTAGAATTATAAAAAATGTGAGAATAATTAAAAAAAACTTAAATTACTGTTATCTTTGGGATATAGGAAAGAAAGAGAATTTAATGATAAGTTACACATAGATGCTTCAAATGAATTCAGAATGTTTATTTCTTAATCTGGTTAGATATATTGTTCTTAATTTTAGCATTATCAATATTTTTGTTTGCCTGAAATATTTCATAAAAAGTTTTACAAATATCTACTGCCATAAAATACTAAATAGCAACTCTAAATTGCAACGTCTTCAAAAGATTAAGCATTTACTAAGTGGAGAAGTGCAAGAGGTCACTTTCAGTGAGTTTATCTAGTTAATTTTTAGATCTTAACTAGGCTCATTCAGCTATCTGGGGATGAGCTTGATATGGTTTCAGTTTGGAAGATTGAGGGGTCCTGGCTTAGCTGTCCTCCATGAAGCTCTGATATTACTGCTCATGTCATCAGGGTGATGGCAAACATTCAAGAGAGAAACCTGTAAGTCCTCTGGAATTTGGAGTTCATAATTCTATTGGTCAAATAGGTCATATGATGAGCCAAGAGTCAGAGATAAAGAACAGTGCAAATTACAAGTCAAACAGTGTGAATATAGAGACATGAAGAATTTGAGCAATTTTGCAAGAGCCTATCTGCTTGTAAGGGCAAAATCTTTCATTTCCTCCCTTATGCAAAATGAGTGTCCCTTGGACAGCAAGGAGATCAAATCAGTCAACCCTATAGGAAATCAATCCTGAATATTCATTGGAAGGACTGATGCTGAAGCTGAAGCTCCAGTACATTGGCCACCTGATGCAGAGTCGATTCATTGGAAAAGACCCTGTTGCTAGGAAAGATTGGAAGCAGGGGGAGAAGTGGACAACAGAGGATAAAATAGTTGGATGGTATCATCAACTCAATGGACATGAATTTGAACAAACTCCAGGAGGTGGTGATGGACTCGGAAGCCTGGCGAGCTGCAGTCCACAGGGTCTAGAAGATTTGGACATGACTTAGCAACTGAACAACAACAAATTCAATTCTCATCTAATCACAGAGAAGTTCCTACCCTAAGATCTTATGATCTACATGAATTTGAATATGGCTACTTTTAATCTAAAGTCCTATGGACCAAAGAAAAATTTTCTGTCCCACTCATACACAACACTCATTGGCAAAACTGCAGCAGGATAATAACAGTCAATACTACTGTTAGCAAAGACAAAGAACCCAAGGCTCTTTGGAAGTCATTCATCTAGAAATTGTGAAATTGCACTGGGGGGAAGTTATAACCAGGTCCTCTATTATAGTGATGGAGAATGTTCTTAAGTCCAATTCTGATACCAAACAAGGGTTCCTCATTCTTTTATTCTCTACAGCTTTTAGCCCTTATCACTTGGATGTCTTTCCTTTTCCAGAGTACCTTTTTGCCACATCTAAAGACAGCACGGGAAATTTTTTCCTGTAAAGATCATTAAAAACTTGCTTCCTGACCATATAAATTTGAGGTCCTAATGAACTATTTGAGGGTACATTATAAGGGTTGCAAAGAGTTTGAAGTGACTTAGAGACTAAACAACAATGATCTATTTACATTTTGAAAATCTAAGTTGATTATTGATCAGCTTATTTATTCTTTTGCCAGTGCATCTCTTTTAAAAATGTTAAATGTATTTAAAATGTTTGATTTAGCAGGCTTCAAGCTTCAAAGCCACACTTGCTATCCTTTTTGAGAGTTGCATCTCTTTATATATTTAGTTATAGTGCTTTGACTATAGTGGACTATAGTGTTCAGACTGCTATGGAATCAGGACATTCAGTTTGCAGAAATCCTTTTGTCCAGGTGAAGGGTACTATTAACTGCTTAATGCTTTCTGGGGTCATAATAAAGGGACTCATACCTGCACCCTTGATTTGTCTTTATCTCTTATGCCATATCTTAGTTTGAGAGCTAGAGACAAGAAAGAATTTTAACTTCCAACTTAGCAGGTTCTGGACCCTCTGTTCTTCTATTGCACTAGCCACTATTTTGGGCTCATCTCTTGAGTGTAGTACATTTTAATATAGAGTAAATATAAATACAAAATAACTCATTTTCAAATTTTTGCCTGGAAATTTCTGTGTTCAAAATAAAATATTTGCTACTTACTTTTATCTTGTAAGTTAAAGCAAGTAATAGTTTTACAAAATGTTTTGCAACTACATAGTATGTTCATTTTGTTTATTTTCCTTTGGCAGCTCCCTTGCAATTTTTCCAACCTCCTTTTAATATCTCTTCACTGCACTTCCAGCCTTCTGCTAAAAATTTGTCCCTACATTGTGCCGTATAGTTTAGATTTTTATTACAATATCACCCAACTCTTAGGATAAATTTCTGTATCAGTTACTTCTTGCTACAATAATGCTCAATGAGCAACTATTCTGAAAGTAAGTGACTTAAAACAACACTATTTAGCTGTTGAGTGTGTGCTCATGATTTAGGCTTTGATTTGCTTGGGGTTCTTTAGATTTTCAGATTCACTCACATGTCTGCAGGTGTACTGACTATTGGCTAATCCGGGCTGGCTCTGGCTGGAATGACTTGGGCAACTTGAATATGGTCCATTTATCACTTCTACATCAAGCTGGTCTGAGAACATTGTTATGACAATTACAGAACTACAAGCATGCCAAGACTCATGAAACCCAGGTTCACAGTTGACACACTTATTTCTAAATGTATTGAACAAGACCCAGAGTCAGAGTTGGGGGAATTATAATTATAAAGTAACTATGAAGTTACTTGACAAGGACAGGGATTTGGGAAAGGTAAAATTTGTTTTTTGTTTTTGTTTTTTTTCATCTATTTTACAACAAGTAATAGTATTTTCATTACAACTAATTTATAGATTTACCTTTGCAAGGCCTAATACATTACAGGGCTTATGTGAATTATCTCTGGAATGGGGAAAACTTTCCCTAATTTAAATTTAAACAAAACCATTACATCATCTCTATACAATATTTTATCTTCCAAAGCAATATCTGTACTTCAGTACCAGAGTCATAACTGCATACACTTGTAACATTTTAATAGCCTAGAATTATAAACATACATGTGCAGACTAGTTACCTCAAAACACAAAGAATTTCCTCATGAAAACTAATGATACGAATCTTAAATATAGCATTATTATTTACCGGTGAATAAACCACCAGTTTCAAAACAAACTTCACATAGAAGATACCCAAAAGCCCATATTAAAAGATTTTTTTTTATAGAAAACTATTCAATGTGTAGTGGAAATATGCAATACATTTTAAAATGGCTGCAAATTATTTGCTACTCCTCTCACTTAAAGATAGAGTATAATTTTCCTCATCTTAAATCTGGATTGTGGTAACTTGTTGGGCCAATTGAAAGAAGTAGAAACAAAAATCTGGGATTTTCAAGGCCAAGACATTTGATCCTTCAACTCCCCCCTGCCCCGCCCCAAGCTTTAAAAAGTCTTTATTGAATTTGTTACAGTATTGCTTCTGTTTTATATTTTGGTTTTGAGTTGTGAGGCATATGGGATCTTAGCTTCTCAACCAGGTGGATGGAACCCATATCCTCTGTCTTGGAAGGCAAAGTCTTAATCTCTGAACCCCCAGGGAAGTCCCTCTCTTTGGAGCCCTCTGACAGTATATAAGAAGTCCTTTTATCTTAAGACTATTAAGCTAACGAGGTCACTTGTAGGCACTCTAGGGGACAACACCAGAAGAGGTTAGGCTTCTAGATATTCCTGGGAAGGCTCTAGATACATAAGTCATCATATTTGATCTTTTTTTTTTTTTTACCAGCCTCTGCCAGATGAATACGACTGAATAACCTCAGAAAATATAAAAGAAAAGTTCCCCAAATCCTGATCTAATTTGTGACCCAGAAAAACCATGAAAGATAATAAAACAAATATTGTTTTAATAAGTCAAATTGGAGTTATTTATTAGATAACCGGAACAGAAACTGGAAGCAAGAAGTGGGAACTTGCCTTTCAATTCAGTTCAGTTCAGTCACTCAGTCATGTCTGACTCTGAGAGAAACCTAAAACATGACCTTGGCTTTGAGCACAGGTGACAGGTACAAACTGGACAAAAATTTGACAAAATTATTTGCAAGTTATAAAGGCCTTGAAAAGACTATTAGTGAGGGATCAAAGGATCACAAGTAAAACATTTATAGGTTACAGAAAAGGACACTTTTTATATAATGGCAAAATTTTGGCAACTCTGTTATCTGCCGTAATGGGGAAAATAAAAAGGTCACCAAATGAACTCATTGATCTCACTGGAGAGATTTCCAGGAAGAATATAGAAAGTACCAACTGACTTCCTACATGTCCTTAAGATAAAATATGGAAAGAGAGGTAACCTAAAGATAAAATGTTTCAGTCTTCCAGCAGAATTTAGAGGAACCATAAAGGAGTCAAGACCTGCTAGACCTGAAATTAAAACTGTCTCTCATTCTCCATCTCTCCTAGTGAACTATTCTCAAGGTAAAGCATGTTCTCAAGGAGAAGACTACCTCTAAGGCAGTAAAACATGGGTTTTGGGTAAAGAAGAGAAAAGCAAAGGAGAAAAGGAAAGATATACCCATTTGAATGTAGAGTTCCAGAGAATAGCAAGGAGAGATAAGAAAGCCTTCCTCAGATATCAATGCAAAGAAATAGAGGAAAACAACAGAATGGGAAAGACTAGAGATCTCTTCAAGAAAGTTAGAGATACCAAGGGCATATGTCATGCAAAGATGGGTTCAATAAAGGACAGAAATGGTCTGGACCTAACAGAAGCAAAAGATATTCAGAAGAGGTGGCAAGAATACACAAGAAGAAATATAAAAAAAAAAGATCTCCACAATCCAGATAATCATGATGGTGTGATCACTCACAGAGCCAGACATCCTGGAATGCAAAGTCAAGTGGGCCTTAGGAAGCATCACTACGAACATAGCAAGTGAAGCTGATGAAATTCCAACTGAGGTATTTCAAATCCTAAAAGATGATGCTGTGAAAGTGCTGCACTCAGCATGTCAGCAAATTTGGAAAATTCAGCAGTGTCCAAGACTGGAAATGGTCACTTTTCATTTCAACGACAAAGAAAGGCAATGCCAAAGAATGCTCAAACTACCACACAATCACACTCATCTCACATGCTAGCAAAGTAATGCTCAAAATTCTCCAAGCCAGGCTTCAGCAATATGTGAACCATGAACTTCCTGATGTTCAAGCTGGTTTTAGAAAAGACAGAGGAACCAGAGGTCAAATTGCCAACATCTGCTGGGTCACGGAAAAAGCTAGAGAGTTCCAGAAAAACATCTATTTCTGCTTATTTGACTATGACAAAGCCTTTGACTGTGTGGATCACAATAAACTGTGGAAAATTCTGAAAGAGATGGGAGTACCAGACCACCTGACCTGTCTCTTGAGAAATCTGTATGCAGGTCAGGAAGCAACAGTTAGAACTGGACATGGAACAACAGACTGGTTCCAAATAGGAAAAGGAGTATGTCAAGGTTGTATATTGTCACCCTGCTTATTTGACTTCTATGCAGAGTACATCATGAGAAACGCTGGGCTGGAAGAAGCACAAGCTGGAATCAAGATTGCCAGGAGAAATATCAATAACCTCAGATATGCAGATGACACCACCCTTATGGCAGAAAGTGAAGAGGAACTAAAGGGCCTCTTGATGAAAGTGAAAGAGGAGAGCGAAAATGTGGGCTTAAATCTCAACATTCAGAAAACTAAGATCATGGCATCCAATCCCATCACTTCATGGGAAATAGATGGGGAAACAGTGGAAACAGTGTCAGACTTTATTTTTTTGGGCTCCAAAATCACTGCAGATGGTGACTACAGCCATGAAATTAAAAGACACTTACTCCTTGGAAGGAAAGTTTTGACCAACCTAGACAGCATATTAAAAAGCAGAGACGTTACTTTGTCAACAAAGGTACGTCTAGTCAAGGCTATGGTTTTTCCAGTGGTCATGTATGGATGTGAGAGTTGGACTATAAAGAAAGCTGAGCACTGAAGGATTGATGCTTTTGAACTGTGGTGTTGGAGAAGACTCTTGAGAGTCCGTTGGACTGCAAGGAGATCCGATTAGTCCATCCTAAAGGAGATCCGTCCTGGGTGTTCACTGGAAGGATTGATGTTGAAGTTGAAACTCCAATACTTTGGCCACCTGATGTGAAGAGCTGACTCATTGGAAAAGACCTTTATGCTGGGAAAGATTGTAGATGGGAGGAGAAGGGGACAACAGAGAATGAGATGATTGAATGGCATCCCTGCCTCAATAGACATGAGTTTGGGTAACTCCGAGAGTTGGTGATGGACAGGGAGGCCTGGCATGCTCCGGTTCATGGGGTCGCAGAGTTGGACTCAACTGAGTGACTGAATTGAACTGATGGAAAGTTGTTTGTCTCAAGGCAATTTTAAAGTGTTTTCTATTTGAGTGAATTCCTACAAGGCTTACAGAAAACTCATAAACTTTTTAAGAAAATTGTACTACCGGCTTAGCCTAAAAGGGATAGGGAGAGTACACACAAGTAAATTGACTTTAGGACTCTAAACTTCTACAAACAGGAAGCAGAATAAAATTATATAATTTTATATAAAATGTCAAATACTGACCATTTCTCATGAAAGGAGAAAAGGTGAATTCATGGGCAAGATAAAAAAAAACCAGAAAGCAGAACCAAGGAGTCATTCTTGAAGATCAAAGGAGATTCCTAATGCATACCTTCTCAACATGTGCTCAGCTGTATTTCAGAATTTCTATGGGCCATGATGACTGTTATGTATGTCTTGCTCTCCCCCTACTCCCATGAAAGGGACAGTCTATCGTGGTTATCCTAAGACCATATCATCATTATTTGTTGGATGTGTGTGTGGTGGGGGTCAGTTAACTTATCTCGTAGTTAACAAGTCTTCATATTGAATGAAACCCTACTAAGGGATGCACTAGGGGAGCCACAACTATGAGGGTCATCTACACTTGTAGCTCCATTAGATGAAAAGATTCTAAAAGTGAGCCTCAAATTGATACTATGATTGGATAAGACTTTGGGAAGGGCATGAGTGTGTTTTTGTTTTTGGAGAACTGCAAGTATTAATAAAGGATGGTTGCTTGGAATTGTGGACAATTAGACATGGCTACAAGTTATTTGGCATTTCTTTTATGAATGTAGAGTATATGTCTCTTGAATCTAGGTAGTTTCTGGGTAGTCAATTATGGTGGTAAATTACGACATTGTACCAGTATTTAGTTCTGAGTCTTTCATGACTAGAATCTTCTTCCTGTCTTTTGAAACACTCGCTCTAGGAGATGTTAGAGGTCCACCTATTCTGCTGAGAAAACTCAACTAAGCCATTTGAAGAGGCTAGCTGGGGGAATATGGATGAAGATATTCCAGTTTTCTTCAAAGCTTCCCAGCCGAGGAACCAGATGGAATAAAAAAGTCTTTATGTAACTCTAGTCGCAGGTCCTGCCTGAAGGTAACAACGTGAGAGATACTCAATAAGAATGTCATGCTGGGTCTAGTAAATTCACAGAATTATAGGAACTAATGACAAATATATTTAAGCCATTATGTTTTGTGATAGTTTTATGCAGAAATATATGCAATTATATTTTCTAAGTTGGAGTTGATTTAGACATAAAAATCTGAACTTAGAATCTGAGCCCATTGTTGTAATGAGGTGATGATTTGGGGGGCTTCAAAAAGGCAAAGAGTTTATTTTTCAAGTGAGAGAAATGTAAATAATTGGTGAGCACACATCAGACTGTGATAGGCTAAAGATGTTTGCAATTTTTTACTATTCCTCCCACTTACAGAGGGTATCTAATTCACTAATAAAAAGTGACAAAAGTTGTAATTTGTGATTTCCAAGGCTATGTTGTAAAGACTAGTTTCCACCCATTTTTCATGAAACAGTTTCTTTGGGGTCAAAACCCATCTAGGAAATGTGAGTACTCTGAGAATGTTCAGGTGAGGACATGTGTAGGTGCTTTCGTGGAAAGTCCTAGCTATACCCAACATCCCCATTATTGCTACAAAGGCTCCAGACTTACGACCAAAACTATCTTGGAAACTCAAGATTGGTCCATCTGTCAACTGAATAGCATCAGGTAACTGTTTAACAGGGTTTCCCAGGTGATGCTATAGTGAAGAATCTGCCTGCCAGTGCAGGAGATGCAGGGAACCATGGGTTTGATCTGTGAGTTGGGAAGATTCCTGGAGGAGGAAATAGCAACCCGTTTCAGTATTCTTGCCTGGAATATCCCGTGGGCAAAGGAGCCTAGTGGCCTATAACCAATGGGGTTACAAAGAGTCAGATGACTCTCTCAAAGAGTCACATGCCTGATCACAAATGCCTGCCTGCCTCAGACCTCATTCAACACTTCATGGAGTAGAAGAGTCAGGTAATAGAGCCTTGATCAAACAACTGAACCATCAAAAATACAATAAAATTGGTTATTTTTGTAAGCTTCTAACTTTGGGACTGGTTTTTATATGAGCAATAAATGACTATTACAGAATGCAAACTATGTAAAAGTGTGGGTCTAATTGAACCAGCATATGTGTTTGAAGATGAAAGAAAAGAAAAGAAATTCCAGGAAATTATAAAACTCTTCAACAGATCCTTGTGGATATCTCCATGTTTTGGAAAGAATAAAAGAACACAGAATTATATCCTAGAGAGTAAAGTGCCTTCCATTTTGAAAAAAATAAAAAAGATATTGCATTGTATTTCACAGCCATTTTGGTCCAAAGGTCTCAATTCTACAAGCTTTCTTCAACATAACTCAGCTAAAGTTAATTCCCTAGGCATATGTTCTCCAAAGGGCCACTGAATCATAAAAATTAGCACTTTTATAACTCAAGATTCACCCTTCATTATGTTAAATCTTCATGTCCAGAATAACCAAGAGCAAAAATGGCCTACCCAAAATCATTCAGAATTAAATGGTTCATACCTCTCCAAAATTAAAAATCATCCTTTAAATCATTTGAACTCTTAGGATTTTTCATTTCTAACACCTGTATTTTACAAATCATAAAATCCTGTGCAAATTAGGAAATTTACCTGCTTTCAGGATGGTATCATTTGCAAAGTCCTTGAGAGGAGTAATTTGTTTCCATGTTTGTCGTCCTGTGGATTTACTAATGTTTCAAATCTCTGCCATTATGGCACTTACTACATGTTACTGTTATTTTTCAGTCATTAAGTCATGTTCCACTCTTTGCAGCCCCGTGAACTGCAGCATGCCAGGCTTCCCTGCCTTTCATTATCTCCCAGAGTTTGCTCAAACTCATATTCTTTGAGTCAGTGATGCCATCCAACCATCTCATTCTTTGTCTCCTTCTCCTCCTGCCCTCAGTATTTTCCAGCATCAGGGTCTTTTCCAATGAGTTGGCTCTTCGCATCAGATGGCCAAAGTGTTAGAGCTTCATCTTCAGCATCAGTCCTTCCAATGAATATTCAGGGTTGATTTCCTGTTGGCTTCTGTACCCTTCTTAAAATGCTTGTTTTTGGAGTTCATGTGCCAATGCTTGCAATAAAAGGGGAGATAATTACATAAATTAATCTGTGAACACATTTTTCTCTTCCCAATATTATGTTTAGGGCTCTGCAACAACTTTGAGGGGTTGGATGGAGAAGGAGGTGGGAGGCAGGTTCAAGAGGGAGGGGACATATGAATAGCTATGACTGATTCATGTTGATATTTGGCAGAAACCAATACAATTCTATAAAGCAATATCCTTCAATTAAAAAAATTAATAAATTTTTTAAAATTAGGAGAGCATCTTACTCATTTTTATATAGCCTAGAATGCAAGGATTTGGGCACATATAACAGAAACCAAGAAAAATTACTTAAAGCAGTAATTGCTTCATAGGCATTTTGAAGAAACAGAAAAGTGAGAAAAATAAGACACAAAGACTGAGTTTCCTGAGTTACATGAGATGGAGGGAAGGAGAATAAGAGGGTATAGATGAGACAAGAGGATGCTCCTATGAATTCCTGTATAAGCTGGTTGCTGGCTACCTGAGCACACTCCAGGGATCATAGTAAGTTTTGTTTGCAAATAAGTCCTATAGGCTTTTGCCTTCTATCTTAAATAACTAAGCAAGGTCACAGTAGACAAATGTATGCTTCCTGAATGACTATTTTAAGTAGACTAACTTCTTTTAGCATTTCAGTTACCAAAAGCCCCTTCTTTAAAGGAAAATTCATAAAACTAAAGCTAAGAGCAACTTGTACATTCTATTCTGTATTCTATCCTGAAAAGAAGCAATGTGGGGCTGTCTTTCTGTCAGGCAGAACATGGATATATCAACTAGATAACTACTCTGTGATATTACTGTTGAAGCCCCTAATGCTGATTTGGGATGATGCTTTTCTAGTCTCTATTAGATCTATTCTCAGAGAATAGATTGTGCAAAAATAAATACATAATAAATTTGAGACATTAAATATTCAGAGAAGAATTGAGACAATGCTTAATATAATTTCAGGAGTCAAGACTGGATTATAAGGAACAACTTCTGAAATATGTATGAAGTTGTACTAGGGTCTCTGCCATCAGATTGCTGCTGTGCAGCTGAAATACTGCTGAGTTTAGTTAAATAGTTTGTGTTAATTATTATTTCTTTTTAATACTTTCTCAACTTCAGTCCTAGATAAGAACAATGTGATATTGTACAATTCTACATTTTCTTTTGTTTGAAAACTGAAAGCATGTGGATTCAGGCACTATATCTTCAAAGTCCACAACACATGACATTTCATGCTAAAAAGCCTAACAGTGACTGTGAATTCAAAGGTAGTTCTGCTCTGCATTCAATATTAGATGTGCCTTTGAATGGAAAGCCAGTATAACCCCTTAACTACAGTGTCCTGGGGAAGCTAACTGAATAATCAGTACACATCTAATATGTAACCCAATAAGATCACGCTCACAGATATTTAAGTGAACTCTAGAGAAATGGCTGGCCGTTTGAAGCAATCTGCTTGCTATATCAAAAAGAGCCATTTGGGAAACCCTCTGAAAAACAGAAATTTCAAAAACCACTCTCTGGACATTGTTGGCTGCCATTTTGATCAGGGACAAATTTGTCCTCATCTTTATCTTCATTCAAGTAAAAAACTTTTCATGAAGTCAGCATAGAAATATTTTATTGACTGAATATATTTCATTGTGGTAGTAATGTGTTCAATTTCTGTTATGAAAATAAGAATGAATTCCATAGAAAGCAAATTTGGAATTTCATGGTTTAACATGCTAGTTTCTTTTGGTGATGGAAGCATTTGAGAAAGTTTCGCTTAATAATAGATTCTGACATTTAGATGTTACTGCTTAGCAGATTAGGTCTTTTTCTACAGAAACTAGATAATTTTATCATCCTTTATTCTTTTAGATCTCTTTTAGATAAACTATAATTTTGAAATTGTATGTTAAAATATCATATTAATAGTTCATATGGTAATGAAGTATATTGAATTTTGTATGCATGAGTATGTATTTCAATAAAAACATTCTTGGGAAAGAAGAGGTTATTAATATGTATTATAGAAAGAAAACTTGTTCTTACTTGGTTTCTGAAGTACTTGGAAGGAAACATAACTTTGATATCTTAAAGAATGCAGTACGGTTTTAAAATAACTGATTATTTTACAAATTTACTCAATCAAATTGAACCAGGGACATTGCTCCTTTATTTTGTAGGAGTCTAGACTCCAAGATATAGGTTTTGAATTTATTAATCAGATATTTCCTTTCCAATTATTTGTCACTTTTAATATATTGAAAGATGCCATCCTGAGAATTTACCTTGATTCAAGCAAATCCGGTATAAACCTCTGGACAATTTTTTGGTAAGAGATTCATAATTTCCCTTAATAAAAAGCATTAGTGTATGATTTGATTAGACAAATTCAATTTGTGTATAAATTTCTAGGACACATCTACTGCATGAATATTAAACTTTATTTTACAAATGACTATAGTCCCAATTCCTGATAATAGTTTGTTATGTGATTTGTGGTTTTGTTTGGATTCTGATTATAGAATCTAAGTATTTCAGAAATATAATCTGTTTTGATTTTGCTACTATTTTGCTCTTTAATGGGCAGTTAGGTATTTGGTTCTATTTATTTATTTTTTATGACCTGTAACTATCTGGCAAACATGACTAGTCTATGAAAACAAGTAATATAAAATGTAAATTTAAAATGTAAATTATTTCATTTTACAAGAGATAAGGTGACATTCTGGTAATTTATAATCATGACCCAAACACTAGGAGAGCAGGAGGAGACATTTTCTCTGAATTCAAAGACTAGAATATGAACAGGAAGTAGAAATGCTTTAATTTAATTATGAAATTATGCATCCTGTTTGTTCTTAAGACAGCCATATGGGTGCACAGTAGTTCCCAACTATTTATCAAATAATTGAATAGTCTATATATTTCAAACCTATCCCAATTAATGTCCTGGAGTTTTATATTTTAATAACCTCAAATAACGGAGAAGGCAATGGCAACCCACTCAAGTACTCTTGCCTGGAAAATCCCATGGATGGAGGAGCCTGGTGGGCTGCAGTCCACTGGGTTGCTAAGAGTCAGGCACGACTGAGCGACTTCACTTTCAATTTTCATTTTCATGCATTGGAGAAGGAAATGGCAACCCACTCCAGTGTTCTTGCCTGGAAAATCCCAGGGACGGGGAGCCTGGTGGGCTGCTGTCTATGGGGATGCACAGAGTCAGACACGATTGAAGAGACTTAGCAGCAGCTGCAGCAGCCTCAAATAAGAGTTATTGTTTGTTGTAAATCTGAGTTAGAAGCAGATGACAAGAAGGAGTTAGAAGTGAAAGAGCTGGGGGGTGGTGGGAGAGAGGCTTAAGAGGGAGGGGATATATGTATACTTATAATTGATTCACGTTGTTGAATTCAGCAAACCAACACAATATTGTAAAGCAATTATCCTCCAATTAATTTTTTTAAGTGAAAGAGATATGGGGGAAGGGGGCAAGAGAGGGTGACTGTGAAGGATATGGGGGAGATGAAATAGGAATAGGTAGACAAAGTCTTCAGACTATAATGTGGGCCTGATAGCAGTGAAGGAGTGAGGGAAGAAAGAAGGACTGGATAAGAGGAGCCCCAAATTACAATGAGCTCTGAGAAAATCTTAACCAGCCTACTGGGGAGGTACAGAGCAAGGATTTCTCATTAGAGTTTAGCAGCATTTGGCAGGAATGCTTTAACTCTAATAAGACACTGCCACCAGTCAGTTTATAGGAGTGGCTGAGAAAGAAGATTCCTCAAGCTGGACATAGTGGTAGGTCCCAAAGATGTGGCAAGTCATGGCTGTCAGTTGACTATTTGTCAGAACTGCTTTCTCTTTGAAGGGAGATTGAGTAATAACCCCATGAATGCCAACATTTGTATCCTGCAAAATATTTCATTACTCAATATGGAATCCAGATCCCTTGAATTTCATCAATTTATGTCCATTATGCTTTTGATGTCTTGAAGATTACATATAACTGTTATAGTCTCTATTTATTCCCTTTAATGGCAAACTTAACATTCAAGCACACACTCTTAATTCTGAAACTCTTAGAATATACCAGTTTAACAAGCAGTTAAAAAGTGAGATCAACCAGCAAAAATAAGAGATAGAGGGGGAGAAAGAAGGCTTAAGAGTTGGAGGTGAAAATAGAAGGTTTACTTTTATGAAAGTGATAGGAAAACAAATAATGATGAAAGTTCTTTAAAAACACACAAAAAACACAACAGATGAATGGATAAAATGGGTGGTGCATATGTGTATATATATATAACACACGTATATAAAATATGTTGTTGTTTAGTCACTCAGTCCTGTTGTACTTTTTGGCAACCTGTGGACTGTTTTCCCCCAGGCTTCTCTGTCTAGGGGTTTCTCAGGGAAGAATACTGGAGTGAGTTGCTACTTCCTTCTCCAGGGGATCTTCCCAGCCCAGGGATTAAACCTGGGTCTCTTGCATTGCAGACAGATTCTTTATCATTGAGTCACCAGGAAAGCTCAATGGAATGTGTTCACTCCAGTTCAGTTCAGTTCAGTTCAGTTCAGCCGCTCAATCCTGTCTGACTCTTTGTGATGCCATGGACTCCAGCAAGCCAGGCTTCCCTGTCCATCACCAACTCCTGGAGCCTACTCAAACTTATGTCCATCATTTCAGTGATGCCATACAATCAACCATCTCATCCTGTTTTATCCCCTTCTCCTCCTGCCTTTAATTTTTCCCAGCATCAGGGTCTTTTCCAATGAGTTGGTTCTTTGCATTAGGTGGCCAAAATATTGGAGTTTCAGCTTCAGCATCAGTCCTTCCAATAAATATTCAGAACTGATTTCCTTTAGGATGGACTGGTTGGATCTCCTTGCAGTCCAAGGGACTCTCAAGAGTCTTCTCCCACACCACAGTTCAAAAGCACCAATTCTTTGGCACTGAGCTTTCTTTATAGTCCAACTCTCACATCCATATACGACTACTGGAAAAACCATAGCTTTGACTAGATGGATCTTTATTGGCAAAGTAATGTCTCTGCTTTTTAATGTGCTCTCTAGTTTGGTCATAGCTTTTCTTCCAAGCAGCAAGCATCTTTTGATTTCATGGGTTTAGTTACCATCTGCAGTGATTTTGGAGCCCCCCAAAATAAAATCTCTCACCGTTTCCACTGTTTCCCCATCTATTTGCCATGAAGTGATGGGACCAGATGCCATGATCTTAGTTTTCTGAATGTTGAGATTTAAGCCAACTTTTTCACTCTCCTCTTTCACTTTCATCAAGAGGCTTTTTGCTGCTAAGCTATTAAGTCACTTCAGTTGTGTCCGACTCTGTACAATCTAATAGACTGCAGCCCACCAGGCTTCCCCATCCCTGGGATTCTCCAGGCAAGAATACTGGAACGGGCTGCCATTTCCTTCTCCAACGCATGAAAGTGAAAAGTGAAAATGAAGTCGCTCAGTTGTATCCGACTCTTAGCGACCTCATGGACTGGAGCCTACCAGGCACCTCCATCCATGGGATTTTCCAGGCAAGAGTACCGGAGTGGGGTGCCATTGCCTTCTCTGAAGAGGCTCTTTAGTTCTTCACTTTCTGCCATCACCTTGATTATTTAACTTATATACAGAGTGCATCATGCGAAATGTCAGGCTGGATGAAGCACAAGCTGGGATCAAGACTGCCAGGAGAAATAGAATATGACTCATATAAAAAAAAAGGAAATATTGTCATTTGCAGCAACACAGATGACCATAGAGATTATCATTCTAATTGAAGAAAGTCAGATAGAAAGTTATTGTATGGTATCAAGTAAATATGTGACATATATGAACTTATTTTCAAAATGGAAACAGATTCATAGACATAGAAAATAAATTTATGGTTACCAAATGGTAAAGGTGTGGAGAAATAAATTAGGAGTTTGCGATTAGCAGATACAAGCTACTATATATAAAACGGATAACAAAATCCTACTTATATCACAAGGAACTATATTCAGTACATTATAATAAACCATAATGAAAAAGGATATGAAAAATAATAGGTATATTTATAATAGAATCACTTTGCTGTACACAAGAAGCTAATACAACATCGTGAATCAACTGAGTGTAAAGTCTGTTAGTCACTTCAGTCGTGTCTGACTCTTTGTGACTCTATGGACTGTAGCCCTCCCACCCCAGGCTCCTCTGTCCTTGGGATTCTCCAGGCAAAAATACTGGAGTCGGTAGCCATCCCTTTCTCCAGGGGATCTTTCTGACCCATGGATCAAACCAGGATCTGCAGGCAGAACCTAGATTGGCAGGCAGATTCTCTACCATCTGAGGAAACAGGGAAGCCCAAATCAATTATATTTCAGTTCAAACACACATACACACACACAAGACAAGGTAAACGGCAGGGTCATGGTGCGTGTTAGGGAGTGGTGTTTTGAAATGTTTTAAAATAAAGGGATATGAGTGAAGCGAATGAGTAAGCTCATTGTGTGGACGGAGTCAGTATAGCATAGGCAGTAGGAAATCAGAGTCCTGGACTAAGCATGTGTTTGGCCTGCTCAGAGAAGCAAAAATGCTTCTGTAACTGTGGAGGAAAGAGCAGAGGGGAGGTTGGGAAGAGATGAGCTAAATGGGGCAGCGATTGTCAGCAAAAGTAGAGAGTAACATCGTGAACTTTGTTCTCAGTCAAAGGGCACACAATAATTTTCAGCAGATGGGTAAAGCATGCTCACTTATGTTTTAAAGGGTCACTCTGGCTGTTGGGTAGTAAACGGACCTTGCTCAGTCACTTCAGTCATGTTTAACTCTTTGTGAACCTATGGACTGTAGCCCTCCAGGTTGCTCTGTCCATGGGATTCTCCAGGCAAGACACTGGACTGGTTGCCATGCCCTCCTCCAGGGGATCGTCCCAACTCGGGGAATGGACCCTTGTCTGCTGCATCTCCTGTACTGCAAGCTGATTCTTTACCACTGAGTCACCGGGGAAGCCCCAGATGGGCCTGAAGTGCTATAGTATGGATAGAGCATTATATACATCAGAGAGGATCACTACATGAGAATACAAGAAAACATAGAAATTCGCCAAGAAAACATAGAAATTCTAAAAATATGTGCAGTAAATAAAATGATCTCAGAGTGTGTGAAGCAAAACTGCAAGGAAAAATTAGAAAAATCACCACAGTCAGAGGGAATTTCAACATTATATATATATATATATATATAATATATATACATATATATATATTTTTTTCCGCTTGGCATGTGGGATCTTAGTTCCCCTTGCAGGGATTGAACCCAGGTCCCCTTCATTGGAAGTGTAGAATCCTAACTACTGGACTGCCAAGGAAGTCAAGCACAAAATAACTTTAAACACAAAAAAAACAGACTCTCAAAATAAGTATAATAACATTTATTTGATAGAGAAAAAAAATTATATATCAAGCAACTAGAAAATTTTTCTCAGTATTACATGGAATATTTACAAATACCGATCATGTAATAAGGCCCAAAAGCAAAATTAAAAAACCTTTGAAGTAGGATAGGTATGAAGTAGGTATTAGTACATCATATTCCCTGATCACAGAATAATTAGGTTAGTGGTACATAGCAAGAGATATATGAAAATGTCCTGAAAATTAGAAATTAAACAATCATACACTAATAAATAAATCATAATTAAAGAAGATATTCTATGAGGAATTCAAAAATGTCCAGAAATAAATAATAGAGAATACACTACATACCAAAATTCAAATCTTAGGGTATAAAAGTTTTTAATAATCAAAACAAAAATATCTAACTGTGAAAGAAACAGTACATTTTACTAGTTTTAAATTATTTTTTAAAATTTTTTGTTAAAGTGCTTAAGAGAGTTAAAACTGGAAAATACAATGCGTACAAATAACAAAAGATTATTAATATATGCAAGTATAAAAGTCTGTTATGATTTGATTTTAAAAGCTGAAGAACTAATTTAAAATGAGTGAAAAAGACATGAACCGGCATGTTATAAAAAACATATATGGCTAATAAGTATGAAAAGATATTCCACTTTATTAGTGATTATGAAAACTGTATTAGGATTATAATGAGATGTTAGTTTATTCCATTGGAAAACTTTCTAAAAACCTGACAATACTAAGTGAAGGAGGTGTGGTCCATAGACTCATGTGTTACTTGTGGGAATGTAAATCAATACAATTTTTTTGAAAAACAGGCAGTGTATTATAAGATTGTATTTTCTTGTACCCTACACTTGTAGGTTTATTTTGGATTAAGTTCCCTGGAAGAGAGACAGGGATTCGTGAGTAATGATTTGTAAAGGCAATGTAGGCAAGAGAAACTAACAAGGGTGTTAGGAAGCAGGTTAGGAAAAGCAATGGAGCTAAGCAAGGATGTGATTTCATGTGATCCCTTTGCAGAATTATCCTTGTCTTGAGGCAAGAAAACTGAGCACTGAAGAATTGATGCTTTTGAACTGTGGTGTTGCAGAAGACTCTTGAGAGTTCCTTGAACTGCGAGGAGATAAAACCAGTCCATCCTAAAGGAAATCGGTCCTGAATATTCTATGGAAGGATTGATGCTGAAGCTCCAGTACATTAACCTCCTAATGTAAAAAGCCAACTCATTGGAAAAGACCCTGACATTGGGAAAGATTGAAGGCAGGAGAAGGGGATGACAGAGTATTAGATGGTTGGATGGCATCATCAACTTGATGGACATGAACTTGAGCAAGCTCTGGGAGTTGGTGAAGGACAGGGAAGCCTGGCATGTTGTAGTCCATGGGGTCGCAAAGAGTCTGACATGACTGAGCAACTGAACTGAACTTGAGGCAAAGCAGCAAGGCTTCTGACCACTTTCATTGACCCCTATCTGCCTTGCTCCCAGCTGTGGGAAGGGTGGGAGGGAAGGGGCATGGTGCAGGTAACTCAAGTGAGGCAGCACCTATTTCTCAGGAGCAATCCTCCAAGGAATGTTATAGGTCCAAATTTTTAGCAGCAGGACCAGTGGCATCCAGTAAAAAGAATCCCCAAGAATCTGGGTGAGAAACTAACATCTTTTAGAACCTGAGAGAAACTTTCCACATGTTCAAGATTGGGCACAGAGGCACTGTTCACAGTGGCTAAAACCTAGAAGCAGCCTTTGAGTTTATTGACATGTGAATGAATCTATCAGCTGTGGGATATTCACATAATGAAATATTATGCAGTAGTCAGAAAGAAGTAATGTCAGGAACATGCCACAGTCAAGATGAATCCCAACAATATAGAGTAAAAAACAGTTTGCATACATCAGGGAAGCCTTTTTGATAAAGTTAATAAACAATAAAAATGCATAAGGATACATATAGATGAGTTTAAAAGTATATAAAACTATAGAAAGAAAATGATGAAACACAAATTTTAACGTTTTTACTTTGGGTTAGGAGTAGCAGGGAATGGAGTGGACAGTGGGGACTGTGTATAAATTATCCATTCAGCACCATTCAGTTTTTATACTGAATGGTAAGTTCATGAATGCTTACTACTTTATTAATGTCTTCATGTGAATACATAAGTGTGTAATGAATCAATAAGTAGGGTGAATAAAATTATGTGCACCTATAATAAAATATTAGAAAAATAAGATTTTCAAATTATAATATAGAGTTTCTGTTCAAGAGATTAGTTAGGAATAGTCTTAAAGTTTTGGTTAAACCACTGGCATAACATTATTGACCTTTAGTTAGGTGAGGTGATTAAAAGGAAAGAAATTATGGAAGAAGGGAGATGGTGGCATCAAGATATTGGTTTGGGACAGGTTAAGTCTGAAATGCCAATCAATAACCAAGTAAAGACATCAGTAGTTGGATTTTGAGATTGCAGCTAAAGAGTTCTTGATGAGTGATGCTCTATTTAAAGCCATTAGAATGAGATAAGATCTGTCTTATCCAGTGAATGTAGATGAAGAAGTGATGAGATCTGAGAACTGTTGCTTGAAGTGTTTCAACCATTAGAGGTCAAGAAAAAGAGGATCAAGCAAAAGTCTATGAAGACTAGTACATTGAGGTGGGAAGACATTTAGGACAGAACAATGAACCAGGAACCAGATGAAGAAAGTGTTTCAAGAAAAAGCAGACAATTCATTGTGTCAAATGCTGCTGAAATGTGTAGTGAGATAAGGACCTAGACTGGTTTTCTGATTGTCAACATGGAGTCATTAATGACTTTGAATAGACAGCTTTAGTGGAGTAGAGAGGTAGGTTCAAGAAAGAAGAGGAGAGAAGGGGGATGGGCAAAACACAAAAACATCTCATTTTTTATTGTGTGTCTAATGGAAACAAGTTTTTTAAAATATAAATTTATTTATTTTATTTTTTTCCTCATTTTATTTTATTATTTTTTTAATTTTTATTTTTACTTTATTTTGCTTTACAATACTGGATTGGTTTTGCCATACATTGACATGAATCAGCCACAGGTGTACATGAGTTCCCCATCCTGAACCCCCTTCCCACCTCCCACCACATATCATCTCTAATTGGAGGTTAATTACTTTACAATATTGTATTGGTTTTGCCATAGATCAACATGTTATCATATATGAAATGAGTCGCCAGCCCAGGTTCAATGCATGATACTGGAAACAAGTTTAAGACATGATGCTCTAGTCCATTTTTCCTCCCTAGGAGAGTCAGCTACAATATTAGAATTATGGATATACTGGTTTTAAAATCTAAAAGTGCCCTAGAGATGGCTTAATGCAATTTCATCATTTTACATGTGAAACAGAGGAGTTTAACTCAGATGACCATTATATCTACTGCTGCGGGCAGGAATCCCTTAGAAGAAATGGAGTAGCCATCATGGTCAACAAAAGAGTCCAAAATGCAGTACTTGGATGCAATCTCAAAAACGACAGAATGATCTCTGTTCGTCTCCAAGGCAAACCATTCAATATCACAGTAATCCAAGCCTATGCCCAAACCAGTAACGCTGAAGAAGCTGAAGTTGAACGGTTCTATGAAGACCTACAAGACCTTTTAGAACTAACACGCAAAAAAGATGTCCTTCTCATTATAGAGGACTGGAATGCAAAAGTAGGAAGTGAAGAAACACCTGGAGTAACAGGCAAATTTGGCCTTGGAGTAAGGAATGAAGCAAGGCAAAGGCTAACAGAGTTTTGCCAAGAGAATGCAGTGGTCATAGCAAACAACAACACAAGAGAAGACTCTATCAGGGACATCACCAGAAGGTCAACACCAAAATCAGATTGATTCTATTTGCAGCCAAAGATGAAGAAGCTTTGTTCAGTCGGCAAAAACAAGACCAGGGCTGACTGTGGCTCAGATCATGAACTCGTTATTGCCAAATTCAGACTTAAATTGAAGAAAGTAGGGAAAACCACTAGATCATTCAGGTATGACCTAAATCAAATCCCTTATGATTATACAGTGGAAGTGAGAAGTAGATTTAAGGGACTAGATCTGATAGACAGAGTGCCTGATGAACTATAGATGGAGGTTTGTGCTATTGTACAGGAGACAGGGATCAAGACCATCCCCATGGAAAAGAAATGCAAAAAGCAAAATGGCTGTTTGGGGAGGCCTTACAAATAGCTGTGAAAAGAAGATAAGTGAAAAGCAAAGGAGAAAAGGAAAGATATAAGCATCTGAATGCAGAGTTCCAACGAATAGCAACAAGAGATAAGAAAGCCTTCCTCAGTGATCAGTGCAAAGAAATAGAGGAAAATAACAGAATGGGAAAGACTAGAGATCTCTTCAAGAAAATTAGAGATACCAAAGAAACATTTCATGCAAAGATGGGCTCGATAAAGGACAGAAATGGTATGGACCTAATAGAAGCAGAAGATATGAAGAAGAGGTGGCAAGAATACACAGAACTGTACAAAAAAGATCCTCACGACCCAGATAATCATGGTGGTGTGATCACTCACCTAGAGCCAGAATGTGAAGTCAAGTGGGCCTTAGAAAGCATCACTACAAACAAAGCTAGTGGAGGTGATGGAATTCCAGTTGAGCTATTTCAAATCCTGAAAGATGATGCTGTGAAAGTGCTGCATTCAATATGCCAGCAAATTTGGAAAACTCAACACTGGCCACAGGACTGGAAAAGGTCAGTTTTCATTCCAATCCCAAAGAAAGGCAATGCCAAAGAATGCTCAAACTACCGCACAATGGCACTCATCTCACACGCTAGTAAAGTAATGCTCAAAATTCTCCAAGCCAGGCTTCAGCAATACATGAACTGTGAACTTCCAGATGTTCAAGCTGGTTTTAGAAAAGGAAGAGGAACCAGAGATCAAATTACCAACATTCTCTGGATCATGGAAAAAGCAAGAGTGTTCCAGAAAAACATCTATTTCTGCTTTATTGACTATGCCAAAGCCTTTGACTGTGTGGATCACAAGAAACTGTGGAAAATTCTGAAAGAGATGGGCATACCAGACCACCTAACTTGCCTCTTGAGAAACCTATATGCAGGTCAGGAAGCACTAGTTAGAACTGGACATGGAACAATAGACTGGCTCCAAATAGGAAAAGGAGTAGTTCAAGGCTCTATGTTGTCACCTTGCTTATTTAACTTCTATGCAGAGTACATCATGAGAAACGCTGGGCTGGAAGAAGCACAAACTGGAAAAGGTTGCTTGAAGAAATATCAATAACCTCAGATATGCAGATGACACCACCCTTACGGCATAAAGTGAAGAGGAACTAAAGAGCTTCTTGATGAAAGTGAAAGAGGAGAGTGAAAAAGGTGGCTTAAAGCTCAACATTCAGGAAGAAGATCATGGCATCTGGTCCCATCACTTCATGGCAAATAGATGGGGAAACAGTGAGAGACTTTATTTTTGGGGGCTCCAAAAACACTGCAGATGGTGATTGCAGCCATTAAATTAAAAGACGCTTACTCCTTGGAAGGAAAGTTATGACCAACCTAGATGGCATATTCAAAAGCAGAGATATTACTTTGCCAACCAAGGTCAGTCTAGTCAAGGCTATGGTTTTTCCAGTAGTCATGTATGGACTGTGAAGAAAGCTGAGTGCTGAAGAATTGATGCTTTTGAACTGTGGTGTTGGAGAAGACTCTTGAGAGTCCCTTGGACTGCAAGGAGATCCAACCAGTCCATTCTAAAGGATATCAGTCCTGGGTGTTCATTGGAAGGACTGATGCTAAAGCTGAAACTCTAATACTTTGGCCACCTCATGTGAAGAGTTGACTCACTGGAAAAGACCCTGATGCTGGGAGGGATTGGGGGCAGGAGGAGAAGGGGACGACAGAGGATGAGATGCCTGGATGGCATCCCCGACTCGATGGACATGAGTTTTAGTGAACTCTGGGAGTTGTTGATGGACAAGGAGGCCTGACATGCTGCGATTCATGGGGTCGCAGAGTTGGACATAACTGAGCGACTGAACCGAACTGACTGATTGAGAAAGGTAACAGTAGTTGCATGAGAACATAAAGCTTCCAATTTAAAAATGAGAGAGCCAGGACCAAAATAGAAATTTTCTAAATCTTAATTCAGGTTTACTTATATCCCACTGGATAAGTCAGCTAGGTTATAATTCTAATTTTTCATGGAAGCAAAAATAAAATGCATTTAATTTAGCTATCAACATAATAGAAATCTTTGCTGTTGTACTTTACACAAGATTTATTGAACTACTTCCTTTCCAGTTGCACTGTGTGCTACCACGTTAACCTGCCCAACTCCTACTCATCATTCCAATTTCAGCTTACATGTCAGAAGGCAGAGTCTCTGCCCCCAAAATTATGTGGTGCAAAGCCAAATAAAATATAATTTGTGGTTATTCATGCTTTGAATTATGCATCAATTTACCTCTTCCATTTTCAGGAATAATTGATACTTTATAAGTATATGAGAGAAAATCACTTCTAGCTTCCCTGAGAACCAAGAAGAGCCCTTTTCTCTTACCAGTATTTTTTCTTAGTTATAAAAATGTAAATATAGTTTGAAATACTTAGAATTGTATTATTGATTACTTATATTTTTAACCTGACAACTGATTCAATGCTTGTCACGGGGCTTTTGCAATGAAAAATGTAATATTTCAAACAAATAATATAAGAAATATATGTTTTAGTAAAATATTCATTCTTATGTACATTCAGATAAGGATAAATATCCACTCATGAGTCATTAAAGATAATTTCTGTGCAATGTTAATTGAAGGCAAAAGGAAAACTTTCTTGAAGAAATAACATATCATGCTCTTTGGTGTTTTCATTCAAGAGAAATCTAAGACTCCTAGCAATATTAAAATTCCCTAGAGTATGTGATATCATTGATGTTGTTTTATTTTTCCTTTCTCTCTCTCTGACTCAGAAGTCACCCAATGAGAAAAGTATGGATTTATTCCTTTCAGTGCAAGAAAGTGACAATTAAAGCTTACCTGTTACTGGATTGGAAGTTAATGTGGTATTCCTTCATAATACTAAGGGCTAGAATCAGTGCAGTTCTTAGATTAGTCTTCTCTTTGAGGAGAAATATAATGATTCCACTTGCCTAATGTTTAAAAGAGAGACTATTTGCTAACTTGGTTTTTTTCCTTTTGATATCAAGTTTGAGCTTTAACTTCTATTATGGAAATCTCCTTTGTCTTTAATATTTAATGTTAGTTCTAAGTGTTTGTTGTATTTCAAAGGAAATTTAATATGCTCACTTCTGATTCATTTATACTGAATTACTAAATACTATTGGGTTTGGATATTCAAGAAGACTGAAGGTACTCTTTAAAGCTATCACTTAGTGAAAAAAAGATACTGTATTTTACTGAAGAAAATATTTGTAAGAATCTTTGAGATTTAATAGTTCTCTTAATGTAAAAAAAAATCCATAAATAAAGATGTGCACTTCATTCCAGAAATTTCAATCATTTTTTCAAGATGGCTTCAGAATCAAAAGGAAAAGATAAAGAATTAATATTTGGGGGCAACTATAAGCATGTTGCTGCTAAGTACTTCATGCATATATTCCTATTGAATTCTCATCTCAAATATTGAAAATAAACTACCAAACATATTTACCAGATAAGGAGACCAGTGTTTAGAAAATTTTGTTGCCCACCAAAGATCCTTGAATCTTATATATCTTGGTCATGCTATTATAGGGCTATGCCAATTCTTCAGTATACTGGTGAATAAGAAATATGCTTTTCTTTTTTTTACTCCCATCTCACTCAATGAATAACTTGAATCTTGGTACTGAAGATCAAAAGTATCTGAAAAATTACATAAAAAGCAAGCAGGATCTTATAGATTTGTACAACCTGCACTGATAGTACATGAAATATCAGGAATACATATGAAGAAACAGGCAATGTAGCTAAAGTAATCTCAAAGTGGTAGTACCTGGAGTCATCTGGCAGGAGAAAATGTAAATCCTCTCTGGAGGAATTCAAATTTACCCAATGCTTCATAAAAAATATGCAACTGGATGTCAGAACTCACGATATACACACAGGACAAGGCCTAACTTGGTCATTGATTTTTTTTCAGTAAAATAGTCACTGAAAATATATTATGTATCAGGTTCAGCAGTGAACAAAATAGTGAGCTTATATTCAAGTAGAAAAGGGGAAAAACATAAACCAAAATAATTAAAATATAAAACATGTTCAGTCAGTTCAGTTCAGTCACTCAGTCGTGTCTGACTATTTGCGACCCCGTGAATCGCAGCACGCCAGGCCTCCCTGTCCATCACCAACTCCCGGAGTCCACTCAGACTCACGCTCATCAACTCAGTGATGCCATCCAGCCATCTCATCCTCTGTTGTCCCCTTCTCCTCCTGCCCCCAATCCCTCCCAGCATCAGAGTCTTTTCTAATGAGTCAACTCTTTGCATGAGGTGGCCAAAGTACTGGAGTTTCAGCTTTAGCATCTGTCCTTCCAAAGAAATCCCAGGATTGATCTCCTTCAGAATGGACTGGTTGGATCTCCTTGCAGTCCAAGGGACTTTAGAGTCTTCTGCAACACCACAGTTCAAAAGCATCAATTCTTCGGTACTCAGCTTTCTTCACAGTCCAACTCTCACATTCATACATGACCACAGGAAAAACCATAGCCTTGACTAGATGGACCTTTGTTGACAAAGTAATGTCTCTGCTTTTCAATATGCTATCTAGGTTGGTCATAACTTTCCTTCCAAAGAATAAGTGTCTTTTAATTTCATGGCTGCAATCACCATCACCAGTGATTTTAGAGTCCCCCAAAATAAAGTCTGACACTGTTTCCACTGTTTCCTCATCTATTTCCCATGAAGCGATGGGACCAGATGCCATGATCTTCATTTTCTGAATGTTGAGCTTTAAGCCAAAATTTCACTCTCCTCTTTCACTTTCATCAAGAGGCTTTTTAGTTCCTCTTTACTTTCTGCCATAAGGGTGGTGTCATCTGCATATCTGAGGTTATTGATATTTCTCCCAGCAATCTTGATTCCAGCTTGTGCTTCTTCCAGCCCAGAGTTTCTCATGATGTACTCTGCATAGAAGTTAAATAAGCAGGGTGATGATACACAGCCTTGACATACTCCTTTTCATCTTTGGAACCAGTTGTTCCATGTCCAGTTCAAACTGTTGTTTCCTGACCTGCATACAGGTTTCTCAAGAGGCAGGTCAGGTGGTCTGGTATTCTAATCTCTTTCAGAATTTTCCACAGTTTATTGTAATCCACACAGTCAAAGGCTTTGGCATAGTCAATAAAGTAGAAATAGATGTTTTTCTGGAACTCTCTTGCTTTTTCCATGATCCAGCAGATGTTGGCAATTTGACCTCTGGTTCCTCTGCCTTTTCTAAAACCAGCTTGAACATCTGAAAGTTCATGGTACATGTACTGCTGAAGCCTGACTTGGAGAATTTTGAGCAATAATACTCTACTAGCGTGTGAGATGAGTGCAATTGTGTGGTAGTTTGAGTATTCTTTGGCATTGCCTTTCTTTGGGATTGGAATGAAAACTGACCTTTTCCAGTCCTGTGGCCACTGCTGAGTTTTCCAAATTTGCTGGCATATTGGGTGCAGCACTTTCACAGCATCATCTTTCAGGATTTGAAGTAGATCAACTGGAATTCCATCACCTCCACTAGCTTTGTTTGTAGTGATGCTTTCTAAGGCCCACCTGACTTCACATTCCAAGATGTCTGGCTCTAGATGAGTGATCATACCATCGTGATTATCTTGGTCATGAAGATCTTTTTTGTACAGTTCTTCTGTTTATTCTTACCACCTCATCTTAATATCTTCTGCTTCTGTTAGGTCCATACCATTTCTGTCCTTTATTGAGCCCATGTTTTCATAAATGTTCCCTTGGTATCTCTAATTTTTTGAAGGGATCTCTAGTCTTTCCCATTGTGTTGCTTTCCTCTATGTTAGACTATAGTATATAATAAGGAGAAGGTATATCACTGGTTTTGAAAATGAAGGATGGGGCCACAAGTCAAGGAATTCAGCCAGCCTTCTCCCTCTCTGCTTCTCTCCCTCCCTCCCTCTCTCTCTCCATACATATGCAGAATAAAATCTCAACAGGTTGCCACTTCATGCTCAGCAAACTGGCCAAGACTGGCAAATAAAATATTCATCAGGATACAATAAAATAGAAATGCTCATTTAATTAGTTTTCTATTGTGGTGATAACAAATTATCACAAAGGTAAAATGGCTTAACTTTATTATCATATAGTTGTGGGGTTAGAACACCAAACTGACTCTACAGGCCTAAAATCTATGTGTTGTTGGGGTCGCCTTCTCTTCTCAAGGTTCTGGGGCATATACTGTTTCCTTGCCTTTTCCAGGTTCTAGAGGCTGATTTCTTTGGCTCATGGCTCCTCTATCTTTAAAGCCAGCAAAAGTAAGTTGAATTCTTATCATATTGAATCATTTTGACTCTTCTGATTCTTTCTTCTACCTTTAAGGGCATGTTTTTGTTGGCTTCACCTGGATAACCGAGAATTGCTTCCCAGTCTCAAGGTTCTTAATTTACTTATATTTGCAAATTCTTTTTGTCACTTAAGGTAACTTATTTACAGGTTCCAGTAATTAGGATATTGGACATCATTGGGAGGCCATTAGCAAACCTACCATTTTCATCCACCACCTGAGAGGAATGCTAATCAGAATAATTATTTAAAAAGTTTTTTAATTAAAAAAAAAACAATTTGTCAATACCTTGAGGAATTCAACACATCCATGATCTAAGACCTAACCATTTAAATTCTATATGTATACTCTGAAAAACTCTTTCACATGTTCATAGGTAGGCATGTACAGAATGTTTATAGCAAAATTGCTTTTAATAACACCAAGTTGAAAAGATCCAAATTCATATCAATGGCAAAATGGATACTGTAAATTATCATAAAGCATAATATTATACAGCAGTGAAAATTAATAATATAACAAATAAAAGAATAAACATTAATGAATCTCAAAAATGTGATATTGAGGCAGAGAAACAAGTCATAGAAGAAGATACACTGCATGATTCTATAAATCTATATTTCAAAAACATTCAGAATTAAACAATACATTCTTTATGGATGCATAATTGTTAGAAAGTGTAAATAACAAGAAATTATCAGCCTGAACAATGGGCCCACATACACAAGTGTTTTCTTAATTATTATTATTTTTTACTCTTTTGTTCTATAAATTATGCTTTTTTACTCTTTTTAGGTAGTAAGTTATATTTTACAATAGATTGTTAAGAAATTCATTGAGTCTCTGTCTTTGAGCCAGTAACATCTCTAAGGTTCCAGGTTAATCATTTGCCAGAAATAACTATATGTACCCATATGAAAATAAAACTAAATAATGCACCTAAATGTCTGATAAACAACCTATAATATGAAATAATTGCTTCCATTAGATTGATAAAATCAATAATCATAAAATAAAATTTTAATTTTTGTCAACAAATCGATCAACTGAGGTTATTAAACAGTGACGGAATGACACTAAAGCTGAAACTCCAGTACTTTGGCCACCTCATGCAAAGAGTTGACTCATTGGAAAAGACTCTGATGCTGGGAGGGATTGGGGGCAGGAGGAGAAGGGGACGACAGAGGATGAGATGGCTGGATGGCATCACTGACTTGATGGACGTGAATCTGAGTGAACTCTGGGAGATGGTGATGGACAAGGAGGCCTGGCATGCTGCAGTTCATGGGGTTGCAAAGAGTCAGACATGACTGAGTGACTGAAATGAACTGAACTGAATACATAAAAAAATGAATCAGCTTCCATGGTGATAGGTAAGGAATAATTAATTTTGAACAAACATGTAGATGGCGGTTAATATAATTTTTGATAACAGCCTGAGATTCTTTGGCCTTCTCCTTTTTGCTTTGGTACCTGAAGGTTTAAAGGTAATTAATTATATTTAAAAAATAGACAAAATGAAAATAAATAAAGAAGATGGAAAATGCTGGGAGGAAGCCAGACTTGCGGGAATGGACACTGGGCAATATTATTAAGATCAATATTCTTTTTGAGTCAGGTATGGAGCTCAAGATAGAGGTCTGTTCTGTAGATGAAATTTTGGTCATTATCAGCATGGAGATGATATTTAAAGCCAAGAAACTGGATAAGATCACCTACGAAGAGAGCATGTGTCCATTCCTTAAAACCTGTGCATTCCTAACAAACACATCTGTTCTCCTGGTCTACTGCCATTTAAAAATCTGTTGTGTACTATACTTCATATATTTCAGGGACTTTATAACTACAGACCTCTATTTACAGGGACTAAGTGCCAAATTATTTCTTTTTTTACTAATTTTTGATTTTTTCCCCCTTTAAACTCTTATAAACAGTCTTTCTTCCTACACGCTTGCTTACTTGAGCTCTCAAATATTTTGGGAGTTACTATATTCCTTCACACTCATCCTTGTCTATTTTTCACCCTCTCTGCTTCTCTCTTATTGTTAAAACTTTCTTCTCTCAGTTGGCAAATAATTCCAACTTATCTGCATGATGACAATATTTCTGCAGCTACCTTCTTTCACTGAATTCAACTGTTATAGTTTTTATTTTTTATGCTTTATCCTCTTAATCTTTTGTTTTCTAAACTAACAAACTACATCATAAAGGGCAGTCTGGTTCTAAAATTCACTTAAGTAATTCTCTATGTAGAAGCAGTATTTATTCTCCTAAAAAAAAAATCCATCATTGTGAAAGGATAATAATTATTATTTTTTAATGGAGTCCTGACAGGAACACCATCCATTAAAAGCAAAACAAAACAAACATTTTCACTAAGGTAGTTCTCATTTTTCTAATAATTAATCTTCATTCTATTTTATCTGTAAGACAAAAAAATCATCAATTTGGGAACTTTCAGGTAATGGAATAGTGTGTTTAATTAACGTTTGCCACTAATGTGTATGTGTTATATTGAGAGATTTCCTGGTAATTGTGAAAACATGGAAACACCAAGTGACCAGCTGTCCCAATTTTTCCAGAACTTTCTCAATTTTAGCACTGCAAATTCTGTGTCCCATGAAACTCTTTGGTTCCTGGCACATCAAGATGGTTAGTCACCCTACAATATGTCAGACTTTCTGACTCATTTGAAAGCACCCAGATCTAATGCAAAGAGGTAGAAATTGACCTTAGGTAACTGGAATGAATTCAAAGTAACAATTAGGCATGGAGCTGGTATGTCTTTCATTTATGACAATATGATTCTCAGGGCGGGGTGGGGGGGGGAACTACTTTTTAAGCGAAAATGAATGGCATGCTTTCATCATGTTTTTATTTTTATAAAGATGAATCCACTGTATTCTTTTTCTGGCCTAGGGTGTATGACATATATATCTCAACGTTTTATAAAATTTGATATCTGTAACAAAAAGGAAAACAAAATCGAGCTAAATGTTATACAGTTTATATTCTTGGAGTCTTATTTAAAAAAAAACACCAAAATTATAAGGAATTGAAAACAAAACCAAAAAATACCTCATCATTCTTGCCTACCATGTCGATGGGAAATTTACTAATTTTCTCTTCAAGGCTCTAAACCACAGCTTCTGTGTCCATATCTCATGTTCTTGGTACCCTGGATACTTTATTTCCACCTGTCCTTTCTTTATAATTTTTCTTTCCCACAACTGTATCAAAATAATTTGTCTCCATGTTTATACTGCATCATTCTTCAACAAGAAAACGAAACCTTCATTTTTACCTCTGCTATGGTAAAGGCAATAAGGAGTTCATGATCTGAGCCATAGTCAGCTCCCAGTCTCATTTTTGTAGATTGTATACAGCTTCTCCATTTTTGGCTGCAAAGAATATAATCAATCTGATTGTGGTGATGACCCTGTGGTGATGTCCATGTGTAGAGTCTTCTCTTGTGTTGTTGGAAAAGGGTGTTTGCTATGACCAGTGTGTTTTCTTGGCAAAACTCTATTAGCCTTTGCCCTGCTTCATTCCATATTCCAAGGCCAAATTTGCCTGTTACCCCAGGTGTTTCTTGATTTCCTACTTTTGCATTCCAGTCCTCTATAATGAGAAGGACATCTTTTTTGGGTGATAGTTCTAAAAGGTCTTGTAGGTCTTCATAGAACCATTCAACTTCAGCTTCTTCAGCATTACTGGTCTGGACATAGACTAAGATTACCGTGAAATTGAATGGTCTGCCTTGGAAATGAACAGAGATCATTCTGTCGTTTTTGAGATTGCATCCAAGTACTGCATTTTGGGACTCTTTTGTTGACCATGACTCCATTTCTTCTAAGGGATTCCTGCCCAAAGTAGTAGATGTAATGGTCATCTAAGTTAAATTTCCTCATTCCAGTCCATTTTAGTTCCCTCATTCCTAAAATGTTGACATTCACTCTTGACATCTCCTGTTTGACCGCTTCCAATTTGCCTTGATTCATGAACCTAACATTCTAGGTTCCTATGCAATATTGCTCTTTACAGCATTGGACCTTGCTTCTATCACCAGTCACATCCACAACTGGGTATTGTTTTTGCTTTGGCTCCGTCCCTTCATTCTTTCTGGAGTTATTTCTCCACTGATCTCCAGTAGCATATTGGGCACCTACCCACCTGTGGAGTTCCTCTTTCAGTGTCCTATCTTTTTGCCTTTTCATACTGCTCGTGGGGTTCTCAAGGCAAGAATAATGAAGTGGTTTGCCATTCCATTCTCCAGTGGACCACATTCTGTCAGACCTCTCCAACATGACCCGACCATCTTGGGTGGACCCACATGGCATAGCTTAGTTTCATTGAGTTAGACAAGGCTGTGGTCCATATGATCAGATTGGTTAGTTGTCTATGACTGTGGTTTCAGTCTGTCTGCCCTCTGATACCCCCTCTAAGAGACTACCATCTTATTTGGGTTTCACTTAACTTGAACTTAGGGTGTCTCTTCACGGCTGCTCCAGCAAAGTGCAGCTGCTGCTCCTTACCTTGGATGTAGATGGGAAAACCAGAAGACCATTCAGGTATTACCTAAATCAAATCCCTTATGATTATACAGTGGAAGTGAGAAATAGATTTAAGGGACTAGATTTGATAGACAGAGTGCCTGATGAACTATGGATGGAGGTTCGTGACATTGTACATGAGACAGGGATCAAGACTACCCCCAAGAAAAAGAACTTCAAAAAGGCAAAATGGTTGTCTGAGGAGGCTTTACAAATTACTGTGAAAAGAAAAGAAGCCAAAAGCAAAGGAGTAAAGGAAAGATATACCCATTTGAATGCAGAATTCCAAAGAATAGCAAGGAGAGAGAAGAAAGCCTTCCTCAGTGACCAATGCAAAAAAATAGAAGAAAACAGTCAAATAGGAAAGACCAGAGATCTCTTCAAGAAAATTGGAGATACCAAGGGAACATTTCATGCAAAGATGGGCTCAATAAAAAACAGAAATTGTATGGACTTAACAGAAGTAGAAGATATTAAGAGGTGGCAACAATACACAGAAGAACTGTACAAAATTATTTTCATGACCCAGATAATCATGATGGTGTGATTACTCACCTAGAGACAGACATCCTGGAATGTGAAGTCAAGTGTGCCTTAGAAAGCATCACTACAAACAAAGCTAGTGGAAGTGATAAAATTCCAGTTGAGCTATTTCAAATCCTGAAAGATGATACTGTTAAAGTGCTGCACTCAATATGCCAGCAAATTTGGAAAACTGGCCACAGGACTGCAAGAGGTCAGTTTTCATACCAATCCCAAAGAAAGGCAATGCCAAAGAATGCACAAACTACCGCACAATGGCACTCATCTCACACGCTAGTAAAGTAATGCTCAAAATTCTCCAAGCCAGGCTTCAGCAATGAACTGTGAACTTCCAGATGTTCAACCTGGTTTTAGAAAAGGCAGAGGAACCAGAGATCAAATTGCCAACATCCGCTGGATCATCAGAAAAGCAAGAGAATTCAAGAAAACCATCTATTTCTACTTTATTGACTATGCGAAAGCCTTTGACTGTGTGGATCACGATAAACTGTGGAAAATTCTGAAAGAGATGGGAATATCAGACCACCTGACCTGCCTGTTGAAAAACCTGTATGCAGGTCAGGAAGCAACAGTTAGAACTGGACATGGAACAACAGACTGGTTCCAAATAGGAAAAGCAGTGAGTCAAGGCTGTATATTGTCACCCTGCTTATTTAACTTCTATGCAGAGTATATCATGAGAAATGCTGGGCTGGAAGAGGCACAGGCTGGAATCAAGATTGCCAGGAGAAATATCAATAACCTCAGATATGCAGATGACACCACCCTTATGGCAGAATGTGAAGAAGAACTAAAGAGTCTCTCGATGACAGTTAAAGAGGAGAGTGAAAATGTTGGCTTAAAGCTCAACATTCAGAACAAAGATCATGGCATCTGGTCCCATCACTTCATGGGAAATAGATGGAGAAACTGGCAGAAGTGGCTGACATTATTTTGGGGGCTCCAAAATCACTGCTGATGGTGATTGCAGCCATGAAATTAAAAGACGCTTACTCCTTGGAAGGAAAGTTATGATTAACCTAGACAGCACATTATAAAGCAGAAATATTACTTTGTCAACAAAGGTCCATCTAGTCAAAGCTATTGTTTTTTCAGTATTCATGTGTGGATGTGAGAGTTGGACTATAAAGAAAGCTGAGTGCTGAAAAATTGATTCCTTTGAACTGTGGTGTTGGAGAAGACTGTTGAGAGTCCCTTGGACTGCAAGGAGATCCAACCAGTCCATCCTAAAGGAGATCAGTCCTGAGTGTTTGTTGGAAGGACTGATGCTTAAGCAAAACTACAATACTTGGCCACCTGATGTGAAGAGCTGACTCATTGGAAAAAACCCTGATGCTGGAAAGATTGAGGGCAGGAGAAGGGGACAACAGAAGATCACATGTTTGGATGGCTTCACCGACTCAATGGACATGAGTTTGTGTAAACTCTGGGAGCTGGTGATGGAGAGGAAGGCCTGGTGTGCTGTGGCTCATGGGGTTGCAAAGCGTCAGGTACGACTGAGCTGAACTTATGGTAAAGGCAATGTGTCTTTTGCTTATTTTCTTCCTTCAATACTCAATTATATGTATTTTAAGATTTTGAGAAGAAATGACAAATTTGAGAAGATTAGCTTTCTTCTGCTACCCAATACAAGCAGAAAATGTAAGTTCTCTTAAAATTATATAATATATCCATTATTTTTTCATTTCTAATTTTGACAGAGAAATAGATGGGGCTTAACCTTTTCCCTCTTTCATATCCCTTCCTTTTAACTTACAGTGTAGAGAACATTTTATATGAGAATTTTGTCAACATTTGTTCTTTCCACTTAAGATTATATAGATTTGTCATGAAAAGCTACAAAATACATGAGTCAGCAGTATTTTTAGTGAACCTCCTGGTTGTTTTGCCTACACTGTTCACAGTCAGAATTCTGAATCAGAAAGACTGAGACTTACCTATGATTTCTGTTTAATCAACGTTAAAATGACATTGTTGGGCTTACTTCTTTTAAGTGATCCATTGGAACATTTTCCTGATTAATAACTACATTCAGAGAATGCTAGGTTTTCAAAGACAAAAATATAATCATGAACCAAGTTGTCCTTTAGGCCTTTGGCTTAAATATTTTTTAAAGGCAAAAGATTTGTTTCCTTCTTTTTTTTTTTTTAGTTTTTTATTTATTTATTTTTAATTATTATTATTGTTTTAATTTATTTTTTATTTTACTTTACAATTCTGTATTGGTTTTGCCATACATTGACATAAATCCACCACGGGTGTACATGCGTTCCCAAACATGAACCCCACTCGCGCCCGCCTGCGCACAACATCTCTCTGGGTCATCCCCGCATACCAGCCCCAAGCTTGCCATATCCTGCATCGGACATAGACTGGCAATTCAATTCTTACATGATATTATACATGTTTCAATGCCATTCTCCCAAATCATCTCACCCTCTCCCTCTCCCACTGAGTCCAAAAGTCCGCTATACACATCTGTGTCTTTTTTGCTGTCCTGCATACAGGGTCATCTTTGCCATCTTTCTAAATTCCATATATATGTATTAGTATACTGTATTGGTGTTTTTCTTTCTGGCTTACTTCACTCTGTATAATCGGCTCCAGTTTCATCCATCTCATCAGAACTGATTCAAATGTATTCTTTTTAACGGCTGAGTAATACTCCATTGTGTATATGTACCACAGCTTTCTTATCCATTCATCTGCTGATGGACATCTAGGTTGTTTCCATGTCCTGGCTATTTTCCTTCTAGCACAACACAGTGATGCCTGGATGCAGGCTTATTGGAATCTGTCTGCATTGTTTTCTTTATTTTAGATTTTTTCTCCTACTCTTAAGTAAATTCCCTGCTTGGTAAATAAACACATAACATTTGGAGCCAAGTTTAAGGATTTCCCAGGTGGCTCAGTGGTAAAAGAATCCACTTGTCAATGCAGGAGATGCAGGAGATGGGGATTCAATCCCTGGGTCATAGAGATAACCTGGAGCGGGAAATGGCAACTCACTCCAGTATTCTTGCCTGGGAAATCCCATGGACAGAGAAGTCTGACTGGCTATAGTCCATGGGTTCCCAAAGGATTGGACATGACTGAGCATGCACGCACACACAGATGGATATACTTCAAGAGAAAGCATGAGTTTATTGGCCAGGGTCCGGGGACAGCATTTCTACTACATGGCAGCTCTGGTGATGGAAAGCTGTTTATGATGTTTGATATATAAACCCACTACATTTGCGACATTGTGAGGGAATGAAGATAACCATCAAATGAGATTCAAGAAAGGTGCAGAAACCCACATCCTCATTCATTTTCTTCCCATTTGTGTTTGATTCTTTCTCAGTCTTGTCAAAATTGGGAGTTGATTTGTTCTGATAAAAACAATGTCAGTATATGAAGACATTGCAATTATTTTACAAAATGATATTACAATTCTTACTTGTTAACAGTTTTAATGATGGTATTCAAATGAACAATTCTAACAATTGATTACACTTCAACGTCAAAGTAAAATTTGTGTGTAATTACACATATTTTAAGGATCTCTGTTGTAAGATATTTTGTTGTACTCTCTAGCTTTGGAGGGCCTTTCTGTGAAAGAAGAAAAGATAGATGCTGGCTTAAAATGAGTAAACCTTCCTATAGTGCAAATTTGTCTAATACAGAATACTGCCTTATGAAGTGATATATTTCCTTTCAAGGTCAATGTTTGAGCAAATGCTAGAAGACCATCTGACAGGAGCACCACTGAGGAAATTTTTATGTTACTTCCAGGATCAAACTATGTGTCCTCAAAAGTGAAAAAGCAAGTGTTAGTTGGTCAGTAATGTGCAACTCTTTGTGATCCCATGGACTGTAGTCTGTCAGGCTCCTCTGTCCATGGAATTCTCCAGGAAAGAATACTGGAGTGGGTAGCCATTCCTTTCCTCAGGGGATCTTTCTGAACCAGGGATCAAACCTGGGTCTCCCACATTGCAAGACGATTCTTTACTATCCAAGCCACCAGAGTGTCCTCAAAAGTCCCTCTCAAATCTAACATGTTAACATTCTCAAATAAAGATTGCATAACAGATATTTGCTACAGTTGCATATGACATATAATAAGCCTGATGCCAACATAATTTTAAAATTTAAAAATGATTTTGGCTGTTTTGTGGAGGTAAAGGTGAAGGTGTTAACCTGTTAACCTCTTATAAAGGTAATGAGTACTATTCTTTTCCTTGTACATTGTCTTTTTCATTGTACTGCATGGTTTTAATATATATATATTTTAAAAGAAAATCTGTCTGGAGCTGTTAAATAATTCATGCTCTTTTTCATTACAAAACCAAAAAGTCAATTTAAAAAGTTAGTAAAATTTTTATGAAAGCTGGAGACTATAATAACTTTGACTTTTTAAGCAGTGCAGACAACAACATTGCTTCCTTATATACCTTTTTTCAATAAAAACCAATTTAAAAATTTACATTTTTCAAGGAGGCATGATTCTCATAAACAAAAGTATGCATCACCCTGTACCAGGGTGGACGCCTGTCATTCAAACCTCTGTGATGCCGCAAGCTACTCTGATACAATCAGAAAGGAAAATAGAGTTAGTTAGACGGGTTTACAGAATGATGTCTGTGTGAGTGGCAGATGTTTGTGCTTTAACCACATTATCTGCACTCAATTTTTATTATAAAACAATTGCTTCCAATGACTTTTGTGTTCATGATCAACGTGTCACAAATTCACCTGAATTTCAAAAATGATCTAGAAAAGCAAAAGAATTGTTCTTCAGTTGTTTTCTTCCAATACATTCAATAATAACAATAAAAAAGTAGCTTATTTGAGCAGGTATTGGATTGTGGATTCTGACAGTCTGTGATATCTCAACTACATGGCCCAAGTTTTCCTGGTTCATGGAAGACCTGACATTACGTCCAAGATGATTATCAGTCATCAGCTGCACAATATTGTCTGCCATAAGTGGAGAGTGTGATTAATAACAGCAATTCAAGCATGATCTGGAAAGCTGTGATCTCTATTGACTAAGTAAGCTAGTGACTCTATCTTTTCATGTTGCTTGTATTCAATTTGTACTGCTTCCAGGTATTGATATAGTCTATTATTATTTTGGTTGTGATATCATTCCACATTATGTGAAATCAATAGGAAATGTCACATGAAGCAAGAAGCATGTTCATTTATCCTGTAGAAATGCTTGCAGCCTATTTTTGTTGACTTCAATTCTGTTCAACAATAAGCTGATAGAAATAGGTAATCTATGTTTGATTATCAGTTCATTTACACATAAAACAGGTTCTTACCTTCAAATTTATAAATATTTCTTCTACCTCTACTACAGACTCTAGGTTTTCTTCCCTCCCAGTTCCTTAACATTAATGCTTATTGTGAGCAACTTTATAGCTGAGTGAAAGCAGAAAACAGGCAAAATATTATTTTAGGAGAGTATATATTTGTTGACTGTCTTGGAAATCAACTGTTATTTCAATTTTTGTCATCAGTGTGTATCTATAGAATCTTTAAATATGGTTTGGATATTTATATATAAACACACATACATATTGCATTGGTTCCTACTAGGGTCTGATTTAAATTCTCAGTGGGGGATTTTTCTGGCCCCTTGACCATTTTGGAGTACTGATGGGGGGGTGTTTGGGGCAGGGTTGGTAAAAGCTTGGTGGGATTAGGCAGCTATTGGATGTTCAGCCAAAGGGGCTGCCTCTTGTTGCTCATGGCTAACTTCCTGCCTAACGTTACAAATAAAGCTGCCCTAAACATTCTAGTTAATGTTGTTTTATGGACTTATATTTTCATTATTATAGAAGTAGAATGACCAGGCTACAGAAGAGGTGCATAATTAACTTCATAAGAAATTGAGTTTTCTAAACTATCTGTATTATTTTACATTTCCACCAGTACTACGGGAAAGTCCAAGTTTCATCATATTCTTTCAATATGTGTCATTTAAAATCTAAATTTTGCTAATCTAATGGGTGTAAAATGGTGTTTTGCAATTTTGACTGATTTTCCCTAATATTCATAACTTCTTCATATCATTATTTATCTTTTGTTTATATTTTTTGGGAAATATCTTCTCACAACTTTTGTCTGCATGTTCTTTTGGATTGTTTATCTTTACTACTGATTGTATTCTAGTATTGACTAGTAATAATAATCTTAAATATTTTGAATAAAAATCCCTTACAGATACACACACCCACACACACATATATATGTGTGTATATATATATGTGTATATATATATGTGTGTATATATATATATATATATAGTCAATATTATCTCTCAGTGTGTAGATTGCTTATTCACTTTTCATTACTGATATTTTTGGCTAAATTTTTTTTAAAGTTTTTATGAAAATACTTTATCACTTGTTTTCCCTCTTACTTTCCCTCTTACTTTTGTCCTTAAAAAAAAGAAATTACTCACTGGCCAGTTGCTAAGCTTATTCTCCTTTGATTTCTTCCAGAGAAATTGTATAGTTTTAGAATTTAAAGTTTATGATCCATTTCAAATTGGTTTTTGTTTATAGGTGGCTTCTTGGTGTATTTTTCCTATATATTTAACTATTCAAGCAACATTTGTTGAAAAGATTTTTCTTTCTACAATAAGTTGTTTTGGCATGTTTTCAGGTGTGTGTTCAGTCATGTCTTACTTTTGCAGCCCCTTGGACTGTAGCCCACCAAGCTCTTCTGTCCATGGAATTTTCCAGGCAAAAATACTGGAGTGGGTTGCCATTTACTTCTTCCCAGGGCATCTTCCCAACCCAGGGATTGAGCCCACATCTCTTACCTCTCCTGAACTGGCAGGTGGATTCTTTACCACTAGTGCCACCTGGGAAGTCGTGTCAGTGTGATGCCAAAAATCAGTTGTGTTGTTCTCTTTCCAGACTGCATACTTTCCTTTGACCTATTTCCTTATCCTTATGCTCTTATTAAAAGATGCTTGCTCCTTGGAAGAAAACCTATGACAAACCTAGAGAGCATATTAAAAAGCAGAGACATTACTTTACCGACAAAGGTCTGTCTAGTCAAAGCTTTTGCTTTTCCATTAGTCATGTATGGATATGAGAGTTGGGCCATAAGGAAGGCTGAGCACCAAGAAATTAATGTTTTTGAACTATGGTGTTGGAAAAGACTCTTGAGAGACCCTTGGCCTGCAAGGAGATCAAGCCAGTCAATCCTAAAGAAAATTAACCCTGAATATTCATTGAAAGGACTGATACTGAAGGTGAAGCTCCAGTACTTTGGCCACCTGATGTAAAGAGCTGAATCATTGGAAAAGACACTGATGCTGGGAAAGATTAAAGGCAGGAAGAGAAGGGGACAACAGAGGATGAGACGATCGGATGGCATAACTGACTCGATGGCCACGAGTTTGGGCAAACGCTGGTAGATGGTGGAGAACAGGGAAGCCTGGTGAGCAGCTGTCTGTGGGGTCACAAAGAGTCAAACAAGACTGAGAGACTGAACAACAAATGCCCTTACCATGCTGCTGCTGCTGCTAGGTCGCTTCAGTCGTGTCCAACTCTGTGCAACTCCATAGACGGTAGCCGACCAAGCTCCTCCGTCCCTGGGAGTCTTCAGGCGAGAACACTGGAGTGGGTTGCCATTTCCTTCTCCAGTTCATGAAAGTGAAAAGTGAAAGTGAAGTCGCTTAGTTGTGTCCGAGTCTTTGCGACCCCATGGACTGCAGCCCACCAGGCTCCTCCGTCCATGGGATTTTCCAGGCAAGAGTACTGGAGTGGTTGCCAGTGCCTTCTCTGGCCCTTACTATACTGGCATATTATTGTATCATCATAGCAAGTGTTGAATTTAGGCAGTGTTAGTCTTCCAAATATGCCTTTCTTTTTAAATATATTCTGGCTATTCTTGGTCACTGGCAGGTCCATATGAATTTTAAAAATCAACATGCCAAATTCTACAAAGAAATGGATTTTGATTGGAACTGAATCAAAAGTATAAACTAAATTGAGAAGAATTGAAATATTTGATCATATTGCATTCTCCAAATCATATGACATATCCTTTCATTTATTTAGATATTTAATTCTGTAAATAGCATTCTGTAATTTTACACTGATGCAATGAACACGAACTTGGACAAACTCCAGGAGATGGTAAGGAACAGGGAGGAAGGCCTGGCGTGCTATAGCACATGGGGTCACAAAGAGACAGACATGACTAGGTAACTCAACAACAATTTTAAGTATAGACATCTCCATATCTTGTTAAATTTATTTGTAAATATCGAATGATTTTGATGTTATTATAATTAGTATTTTTTAATTTTTGTTTTTCAAGTTTATGGTGCATGTATATGAAAATCCAATTGTCTTTGGAATGTTGTTGTCCAAGGGCTATTCTTAGCAGCATTAACTCTTGACCATTTCTACCCTGCTTTGCATAAGTGCTATGAGAATATCCTCAGCACTTTGGGCACCATTTGCAAGTCTGTAAAGGTGATTTGGGTAACATAGGAGAAGTGTTTGCTAAGGCATGTTTGTATTGCATTATAACTCTATTACACTCTGATTTCATTGTAGATTCCAATCTTTAAATCTGTTACCATCAAACTCTATGTTTCTTTAAGAGTTTTCTACAGTAAACATTTTCAAATATAACACCTTCTTGATGACATTGTGAAAGGGCTGCACTCAATAAGCCAGCAAATTTGGAAAGCTCAACAGTGGCCACAGGACTGGAAAAGGTGTTTTTATTCCAATCCCAAAGAAAGGCAATGCAAAAGAATGCTCAAACTACTGCACAATTGCACTCATCTCACACACTAGCAAAGTAATGCTCAAAATTCTTCAAGCCAGTCTTTAACATTATGTGAACGATGAACTTCCAGATGTTCAAGCTGGAATTAGGAAAGACAGAGGAACCAGAGCTCAAATTGCCAACATCCATTGGATCATTGAAAAGGCAAGAGAGTTCTAGAAAAATAACTACTTCTGCTTTATTGACTACAGCAAAGCCTTTGACTTTGTGGCTCACAACAAACTATGGAAAATTCTTCAAGAAATGGAAATACCAGACCACTTGACCTGCCTTTTGAGAAATCTGTATGCAGGTCAAGAAGCAACAGTTAGAACAAGACATGGAACAACCGACTGGTTCCAAATCGGGAAAGGAGTACATCAAGGCTGTATATTGTCACCTGGCTTGTTTAACTTACATATAGAGGGCGTCATGAGAAACGAGCTGGATGAAGCACAAGCTGGAATCAAGATTGCTGGGAGAAATATCAATAACCTTGGATATACAGATGACACTGCCCTATTGCAGAAAGCAAAGAACTAAAGAGCCTCTTTGACAAAAGTGGAAGAGGAGAATAAAAAAGTTGGCTTAAAGCTCAACATTCAGAAAACGAAGATCATGGCATCTGATCCCATTACTTCATGACAAATAGATAGGGAAACAATGGAAACAGTGACAGACTTTATTTTGGGGGGCTCCAAAATCACTGCTGAGAGTGACTGTGACCCTGAAATTAAAAGACACTTGCTCCTTGGAAGAAAAGTTATGACCAACCTAGACAGCATATTAAAAAGCAGAGACATTAGTTTGCCAACAAAGGTCTGTCTAGTCAAAGCTATGGTTTTTCCAGTATTCATGTATGGATATGCGAGTTGGACAATAAAGAGCGCTGAGTGCCGAAGAATTGATGCTTTTGAACTGTGGTGTTGGAGGAGACTCTTGAGAGTCCCTTGGACTGCATGGTGATCCAACCATTCCATCCTAGAGGAAATCAGTCCTGAATATTCATTGGAAGGACTGATGTTGAAGCTGAAATTCCAATATTTTGGCCATCTGAGGCGAAGAACTGATTAATTTGAAAAGATCCTGATGCTGGGAAAAATTGAAGGTGGCAGAAGAAGGGGATGGCAGAGGATGAGATGGTTGGATGGTATTACCAACTCAATGGACATGAGTTTGAGTAAACTCCGGGAGTTGGTGATGAACAGGGAGGCCTGGCGTGCTGCAGTCCATTGGTTCACAGAGTCGGACATGACTGAGCAACTGAACTGAACTGAACCGAACTTCAACTTATAAGGTAACTGTCCTAGATAAGGCTCCCACATAATCTTTACTGGATGATTACATAAGCCTAACAACTTTAATCTCTTTTATTTTCAGGTTCGAAAAGGATATGTAGATGCCACCTCGATTAGAACAGTAATTGAAATAACACAGTCTTTCAAACAAACAAAATTGTACCGTATGTTCAAATTTTAGTCTGCTATTTCCTATCTGTGTGACCTGGGAAAAGTTACTTAAACCCTCTAAAATCTAGTTTTCTCTTCTTTTTAAATGTTTTTAGTATTTAAAAATTTTATTGAAGTATAGTTGATTTACAATGTTGCATTAATTTCTTTGGTACAGTAAAGTGATTTATGTATTCATATAAATGTATCTGTGTGTGTGTGTGTTTTCTTTTCCATTATGGCTTGTCACAGAATATTATAGTTCCTTGTGCTATATAGTATGAAGTTGCTGTTTATTCATTGTATGTATAATAATTTTCTTCTGTTATACCAAACTTCCATTCCTTCCCTCTCCTACTCTTTCTCCCACTTAGCAGCCACAAATCTGTTCTCTATAACTGTGCTTGCTTTTGTTTCATATATATGCTGATTTGTATCATGTTTTAGACTCCACATATAAGTGATATCATATGATATTTGTCTTTCTCTTTCTGAGTTACTTTGATTAGTGATGATCTTTAGATCTATCGATGTTGCTGGAAATGACATTATTCATTCTTTTGGATGATTGAGTAATTTACCGTTACACACATACACACCATATCTTCTTTATCCATTCATCTGTAGATGGACACTTATCAGTTTCCTTTTTTTAAAGAATGAATTGATCCTATTGTTTATAACTGTAGGTACAAACAAAAAAGCACAAAGCTTAGTGGGTCTTTTGAATTGGGAAGCAATACATTCCTCATTTCAGTGTGTTATTCCAGCTTTTTTGCCAAGAAACACAAAAAGCTGCTAGCTTTGAGTGAGGGCCAGAAAAAGAGAAGGCTCTACAACAGGTCTGGGATGCTAAGCAAGCTGCTCTAACACTAGGGCCATATGATCCAGCAGATCCAATGGTCTTAGAGTGCCAGAGTCAGATAAGGATGCTGTTCGGAGGCTTTGGCAAGTCTAGGTGAATCACAGCGCAGACTCTCAGAATTTTGGAACAAAGACCTGCTCTCCTCTGTAGAAATATTCTCCATTCAAGAAATGACCTGCTGTTGAGTTTACTAGAAACTAAGCATTTAAACATGGAAAACCAAGAACACATGCAACCTGAGCTATCCCCCATAAATTGTTGTTTGATCCACCAAGTCATAAAGTTGGGTGTACTCAGCAGCACTGCCTCACTGAGTAGAAGTGGTATGTTCACGACTGGGTCTGAAAAGGCCGTTAAGGCACAGGTAAGTTACATGAAGAAACAGTTCAAAGGTCCATCATCCCCATTCCTGCTATCTTGTCTTCTTTTTCCTTTAGATACTAAATGTAAATGTTTTGCATATTATCAGCATAAATTTGCATATCAGCATAAATATTAGTTATCTTTTAGATCATAAACTTATAAAGAGTTTCAGTGACATAAAGTGTTATTAAGTGTACTTGGTGAACTGATGTTGGAAGACCTTGAATATAATTTCCTCTTGTGAAGTCCAAAAACCTGAAGTAGAAAAAAGTTTTGTTACCATATGTAAAAGTAGGTAAAACACGAGTCAATATTTTTTTGTGTAGACCTGAGTGTTTCTGTTATGAAGAAATAAGTAGATAGAAGGAAACAAACCTGATAGGATGAGTATGTAGTTGTTCTTTCATTTGTCAGAAATGTTATAGATCATAACAGCAGTGAATTAAAATTTATATCAATTATTTTTGTATAGCCCTCTAAAATGATTTATGTATGGCATATTGTATATTGTAGAATTGATTATGGAATTTCGGTGATGAATAATTTTTGGTCAGGGAATGAAATCCTGTGATTTGGAAATGATTGAATCATTATGAAATGCGAACAGGTCAAAAACCATCTGTATAAGATGTGAAATGTCTTATCTGTAAGAACTGGGCAGTATTTTATTCTTCTAGAAAACTTCCTTCTTTCTACATTTAGATGATATTACCTTCCATCAAAGATTTCTTTTTCATTTCTTAGATTTTAATGGGGAGAACATTTTTTAAGGCAGGGATATAAAATCAGATATTTCTTGGAGCATATTCTTGGTAAACTAAGCTGGTAATCTTTGGAAGTGAAATATAATATCTGTGAGGTCAATGAACTCTTTCAAGAAACCCTTTGGTGATTTTCTTATATAACACTAAATATTTCATTGAGAAAGTGAATGATTATTAATTACACTCTCTCCAGTTTCTGCATTGAAATATAAGGTATAGAGGATATAAATTTGAATTTTTTTACATAAATACTGCTGATTTACTTTATTATCACCAACTTTTGATAATCAGCTATGTAGTAAAACTATAAAATTTCTCTTAAAGTATTCCTATTTGGTGAGCATTTGCTTTACATGTAGCAAAAAAGGAACGGAATGATAAATACATATTGAAATTCTCTGTAATTGCTTTTCAATGATTATGTGGTTAAACTTTAATGTAATCTTTACAAATGAGATGATTACAAAAAATTGAACATCAGAAAAATTTTCTCAATATTTATTTGAGTAATGTTTTTGCCTTTTAGGATGATAAAAATAAAACATGTCTCATTTTTTTTCAGAAGTGTAAAAGATGTTCAACACAACAATAATATAACCCTTTTTTTACTTTATATCTCCCCACCCTGGCCCCAGGAACCAAGGCACTGTGTAGAGACTTTTCTGCGGGTATTGAGCAGATGAATGAAGAGTATTGTTCCTTTTTCAGTCATGTGTTGTTGGAATGTTCTGGTATGTTGTCTTCTATTAGATATATTCAGAGAGCTTCAGTTACAAAAATGTAGATGAGAAGGAATTTCAATAGTTACAATGCTTAAATAAATACCTGTTTGGATGCTGCCTGTTCTCTCTTGAATATATTTTTCCATATTTTCTTTAGATTGCTGCCTAAGTGGAAGTTGAACAAGTTCTGAAGTTATTATCATGTATGCATTGATGTATACATGAAGCTATTAACACATGAATCTTTGACAGGGCAAACTTGTAATGACTTCCCTGAAGCTGTTATCTTGAACTGTCTCTGAATTTTCCATTTCTTTCTGTTGAACAGATCTTTTTAGGAAAAGGGCATAACACATTTAGAGTCAGAAAACATTTAGATTTTGCCCCTTTGTAGGTTCATAACAACTAAACTATTTTCTTTTAAAAAGTGTGAAAAAATAATGCTTCTGGGCTGAGAATATATGCCAAGTTCATGCCAGCATCACATTTTTTATGGCTGATTTATAAATCTCTCAAAAAGGATAGAAATGCTGACACATTATAATTCTAGCAGAATGAGTTCTGCATATTTCAAGAAAGAAATACAGAAAAGAAATACAATGAACAATGACAGTCTAAGAAAAAAAAGTTTCTTAAAAAGGATAGCAGATATTTTTATATATTGCTCAAAGATATTTACTTTCTGTATTTGTTTTAGTAAGAAATAACTAATTACAGATTATTTTAACCAATAAGTATTTGTTATCATTTTACCTATTCATTCAAAAATAATCCAATATGAGAATGATATTCAAGCAAATAAATAGTATTTCAATATTAGACATGTTATTCTGAAGTTATATATTAAACTTATGTACCATAAATCTTAAATTATAAAAAAAGCAAATCCTAAATATAAATATAGCAGTCCTTCCCATTTCTTATTTAATCTAAAATACCAAATATATTTAAAAGTAATGATATCCAATATTCCTATTGGTGTAGAGAAATAGGCACTATCATATCATGTATTAGAAGGGAACTTTGACAATATGTACTCAAAATCTAAAAATTCATGCATATTATCTCAGTCATTATACTTCTAAGGGCCTATCCTTAGTTTTTAATTAGAGATTTGGTTAACTACTTAAAAATTAACATTGTTTATATGTTATTTTTGAAATTTGTAAACAACATATTAACAGTAAAGGGGAAATTTAATTACAGTACATAAGCAAATGTAATAATAAATTGAAAGAGCAATCCTTAAAAGATAATTAATAAGCTGATGAAACTGGTGTAAAGCTTAATAAAATACTTTGCAATAGTCTATATGGGAAAAGAATTTTTAAAAAAAGAGCAGATATATGTGTGTGCTGCGCTTAATCTCTCAGTCATGTCTGACTCCACGACCCCATGGACTGCAGCTCACCAGGCTCCTCTGTCCATGGGGATCCTCCAGGCAAGAACACTGGAGTGGGTTGCTGTGCCCTCCTCCAGGCAATCTTCCCAACCGAGGAACTGAACCCAGGTCTCTTGCATTGCAGGCAGATTCTTTACCAGCTGAACTACCAGAGAAGCCCAGATCTATGTATGAAGTGAAGTGAAGTCACTCAGTCGTGTCTGACTCTCTGTGACCCCATGGATGGAGGAGCCTGGCAGGCTACAGTCCTGGGATTTTCCAGGCAAGAGTATCGGAGTGGGTTACCATTCCTTCTCCAAGATATATGTATAGGTATAACTAACTCACTTCTCTGTACACCTGAAACAAATACAACACTATAAATCAACTATGTTCCAATAATTTTTTAAAAAAGCTAAATAAAATGCACAACTATATAAATATTGATAATGATATGGATTTAGATATAATAAGATATACAAACTGAAATTTCTACCAGTCACTAACATAAAACATGCTAAAGTGTTTGCCAAATCACCATATGCAGATTTTCAGTGCAAAGTCTTTAGAACCTGGATTAAGAATTTTGAGTTTTCTCAGGCACTTTGAGTCTTAATGTGAGTGAGGTATAATTCTTACCAGGACATAATTTTGTAAAGATTGTATTTTGAGTCTCAACTTATTCATTCCAGTAGTGAGATCATTTTTTGCCCTCTTTCATCAAACCTATTGATGAACGTCTTCTAAGGAGGTCCACAGAGAGCTTATGTGTGACTTTCTTCTGTGGTCTAACTCCCACCTACCTATTCCAAGCATCTAGGATAAAGGTACTCTGACTCACTGCCTCAGTAGCTGATCTGATCAAGTTCTGTTTTATTGAGAAGGGCTTACAAGCCTGAACTTCAGTGAAGCCAGAATGTCCTAGAGGCTGTCAACTGGATGAAGATCGTTGGGAATAGACAAGGCCATGGTCTACTTAGATCTTTATTTTGTTGGTCTGCCCAGAGGAGAGGCTTTAGTAAGAAGAAACAGGAAGTTAAATACCTAGGGGTGAGGACTGAGTACCAAGTGATCACCCTGGTGATTTTCCTGGGACAAGGGAACTGCTAGAAGGAAAAGTCAGTGGATATCCTTCTTGCGTTCTCTGACAATAAGTTCACATGAAGTCAAGCAACATGGGCTTAATATGTTTTTGTGAAGTAGCTTTCAAAGGCTAATAGTCTACAACTACAATTGGTGAAAATAAAAATAAGCAACTTGCTGAACAGTTGGTAAACTTCACATTGGGAGTTGACATAGCTTTATTGTCAGAGACTTCAGACTTCCAGTCTGGCTATACTAATGATTAGAATGAGCAATCTCAGACAACTTAATTAACCTCTTCAAACTACAGCTTCATCATCCATTTTGTAAAGGGGGTAATAATGCTACCTAACTCCCAGAGTTAGAGTGAGGATTAAGTGAGATAATGAATGTAAAACATTTAATCCAGTGTCTTGTAAGTAGTAAATGCTCAGTAAATCTTAATTACATTATTATGATTATATTCCTTGTCATGAAGTGCAAAACATCCAAGACAATTAGTGTGGGTATGAGAAGGTCGGACAAATGTCACTGAGGATCTTTCCTCATTTATGTCTGAGAGACACAGATGAACTCATCACATTTAAAGAAGCCTTGTAAGCCAAGACCATTTAACCATTGAACTTCTAATGGTTTTGAAATATTTTAAATAGATTGTTAAATTAAAATTGTTAAGCTTCCTGAAAATTGCCAACTAGGAAAAGCAACACACAAAAAAACTTGCCACTTTTTTGGAATGCCAGCATTAAATGGAAATTCCACAAAAATATCAATGTCTCCATTGGGAGTGTGCCACCAAAAATAACACCTGTTATTTATTCTCAGGACAATTTGTACCTTGATAAAATATGACGCAGGGACTCCTTCACTCTCTTCTGTATTATTTAACTAGGAGAGTATAAAGTTCATCACCTTTTCATTTGAACTCTGTTCCTGCCAATGTCATAAATGGTGTCATCAGCAGGAAGCTCACAAATGTTTATAATTAAAAAAAAACAAACAAACTTTTATACCAGGCACATATGCAGTATGGATATTTTTTAAAAAATGTTTTTCACCATGTGAACACTGAGGTTTATAGCAGAAGACTTTAAAAAGTAAATTAAAATAGGTGCATGGTTCTTGGAAGGACAGTGGCTTAATGTTCATCTATATGATTGTGGTTGCAGACACAGGCTTTGAATCCATGATGTATAATTTACTAAGCATTCATGCTCTTTTCATTTACAAATATTCAGCTTGGCAGATCCGATTTCCTTTACTACCAATCCCTGTGATTCATTTTCCACAACTATATAGTGTGGGCCCCCTGTGGAAAGCCTGATATCACCCTCCTGCTGTTCTGTCCACCTGTTTAGAATTTACATCCAAAATTCATCTAAAACATACCATTTTCCCCTTGGAGAATACTGAGTTAATATATTTACAAATTCCAGATGAAGTAGATATGTTTTAAGGGCTTTGCAATCTCATATTTTGCAAACTATACTTTGATGGAGCTGGCAGTGTCTACTTTTTAAAGTAAAAGCAAAACAGAACCCCTTCCCCAAATAAAACTGAAACAAAATAACTCATACCCCAAAAAAATTCCTCCTATGCACATTTCATGTAAAAAATGTTCCCTCCTTGAACCATGGCATTCAACATGCCAGAATCAGACACAAACAATTATATGTATTTTAGGTTACATTTTTTCTTAATAAAAACAGACAGAATTTATTTGTCATGGAAATTATGCAATTTTTCTGAAGTTCTGGGCTACCTGGCTCCTTAGGCAACTCTCCATACATCACAGCTCAGTGCTCAACTTCCTTCTTCCTTTGTACTACTATAGTAAATTACATTCACATAGATTACTTTGGAGTGAACATTGTATAGACTTATTTAATTGACATCAGGGTAGTCTTCATGCTCATAAGTTTATTCATAAGTTTCTCTTTTCTGTTTCTTAAATTATTTTGGATTGAGGGACATAAGTAGAGGGTGATGATAGAACTTCTTTGATTTAATAAGCTCCTGTAAGAAAACTCCAGCTTCAGGAAAGCATTCTGAAAAACAGATGTCTGCCTTCCAAAGTGAAAAACATGAATCTGTTGCTTAAATGTCAAAACAATAATAGTAAAGTTATAGCAAGCACATGTAAAGGTTTGTGTGGGTGTTCTATAGTGTAGCTGGGACTTATTTTTAGACAGCTGAGAAATCCAACAAAAAGCACATACATTATCTTACCTGTGCACACATGCAGTTTAGGGAGAAGGTAGGAAAAAGCAAACTGAGAAAGAGGCAGATAGGCAGGGATTACAATTTACGGAATAGGAATTTAGTTGTTGGCTTGGATAGCAGAGATTTGTGGTGCAATTACGAATCTCTTTTTCAATATTCCACCAGGATTTCTTTTCATTACTCTATTTAGACTTACCTGGGTGCATTTAGCCACAGTTTCCTCTCTCCATCAGTACAGAGTTTTCTTTCTGTTACCTGTCTGTCAGTTTGTTTTCTTCCAAATGCCTGCATTCACGGAATGTGGTCAGGAACTTATTGGGTCCAAAATAAACAAGGTTGATTATTTCTTCCTGTTCAGTACACAACCTGGCAGGAAGGAAATCCCACCATTTTTCCTCTTCAAAAATAGTGTTTTCCACTGTTACTGAAGAGAGAACAGATAAAAGGGAGGTTAGCTAGAATGTCAGTATTTTCTATACAGAATGGCAAACATTTTAATGTAATTAAGTGTTAGGATTAATTTGTTAATCCTTATATATTTCCCTTATCCATTCAAGAGATGCATCTCTAATTAAATTTGCCTTTGGCCACACTAATGAAAAGAATATCATCTAGAACTCTAGCCATAGTCAGCATGTGGGCAATGGCGATAAGGTTGGGTAATTGCAGGATTAAGAACTGGCTTTTTATTGAGGCTGAAAGCAATGCACTGTATAGAAACACTGAATTACTTGAAATCACATCTATAGACTCTGCTTTGTTCTGTTTGCTTTATACTGCTTCTTCCAATAATTCCTTGTTTTCCTTTTTTTGTGTTCCTCTTGATTTTTGCAAGCAAGGTAACAATTGTGCTATGGCTCTTCAATTGTTTCCAGGCTGTTTTCCTATTATTGGTTTTACCTAATCCCCATAAGCAAGGAGTGCAATTTAAACTGCAAGCTGCACCAGGAGTTCTGTGATTAAGAACATTGACTGTTAATATCTTCAACTCAGTTTCCTATTTACAATAAAAATCACAGGGTAACTGTTATTGTGGCAGGAGGACATGTATCCCTCTCAAATGTTGCAGGGATGATCAACAATCTCAGAACAATGCTCAGAGTTTGTTATTATACTCCTACTTATACAGTAGAGTTATTTTGTACTTTTTTCCTCAAGGGAACTGAGATGTGGTTTGTGAGGGCACGTCAGGAGGAATCCGAGCATCTATCTTGCATCCAAGCAAGGTTATCATCATCTGCTCTCTTTACCTTCTTCAGTATGGAAACAAAACATTTATGGCCTGGGACAAATTCTTCCTTACAAAACCACACTGACCTAGCCATCAATCAGGTCACTTTATAGCAGTATGACAGTGTATTGGAAGCAACTCCAAAGCAGAGCAGTGAAAAGCATGCCCTCTTGAATTGAAGCTATTTGTTATGGCTTGGCTGTGATAGTCTTCAAATACTGGAACCAATACAAAATAAATATAAGAATGGTTCTATGAGGCTGCCTTGCGCTAGGGAATAGGGAGCCTGCTTCTCATTTCATCTTTGCTCTGTGAACCTGCAAAGATCTAAGGCACCCATGGAATGTTTCTTGGTGGATTTCACTTTTGCTTTGGTGGACAAAGACTTCTATTATATATTCTGCTTAACACCAGTCTATTCCCATTGCTCCAATATTCTTTATCCAATTATCTGAAGACCCCTAACATGGAAAATATGGCCAGGATGAAAGCAAATTCTCCAGAGACTCTTAAACTGTACACAATAATTTTTTACTTTTTAGAAAATGACTGGAGCAGATAATTGAAAGATGAAAAAGTAGACTGTATCTATCAGAATTAATTAACAGCTCTAACCAATTGAATCAGTTCTTCAGCCATTTAGTTGTAGTCACTGTTCATTCCTCTTCTTATGCTGATTCAAGTCATAAAGTTTGAGGACACAGAATTCTTTCAGCGGGCTCTGCTTTTGTTAATATTTGTAGAGCCCTGAAATATTGAATGGCTGCCTTTAGAACTTTAGGTGTATTATTATTCTTACTTTGGGCAGCACAATCATTTAATATTCCTTTGCTATCTTCACATATTAATATTTATTAGCATTATCTAGTTAGAGCTTTATTTCATACTTGGGGGATGCATTTCCTAGCATCATTTACATAGTTAGTGTTGTGATTTCCAATGCACTTAGCAAAAGAGATGATTAATCTCTGTAAGTAAAATGTAAACTAAGTACAGTTAAAAATGAGGTGCAGAAATTCAAGGGCAATTGAAGTACATGCAGGTTTTTTCCAAAGCATAGATTAACAAAGTGTGTTTTTATGCGTCACAGTCTGACTATAGATTTGCTTTTAAAAGTCCCATTTGGATCCTTCAAGTGTCATACTGATTCTCTTTTGTTTTTATAATATTTCTCATGGTTTATCCTGATAAAAGGAAATGCTTTTCAAAGATTATTTACTACAAATTTCCATAAAGAAATTTATCCTGTACTGTGTGTCCATTAACTATTACTGTCTTCAATCTGTCAGTTCTTCAATAATCTTTTCCTTAAATGCAAAGCTTGTAAAAAACATCTTATTGACTCTTTTATTATTCAGGATGTTAATTTAATATTTTTTTGAAAAACTAATAAAATCTAAATGCTGAAAGAAAATGGGACTGTTTATAATTCAATGAGACTGAAATATATCAAATTTCAAAATTTTTCCAAGAGAAAATTGCAAGAGATCATTTATTAATATGAAAGTTTCAAGATGATCCATGTGGAGGAGAAGCAAAAGGACATTTTGTAATCATAGTTCTCTGTGACAGCAGAAAGTAACTCTGAAAAAACTAAATTTTTAAAGGAGAGAAGTAAAAAACCAAAGTAGACCCGCAGCATTATAGGTCCTTAGGAGGATTATACCCATGTCTATGTGTTATCCCAAGGCAAGACTATGATGGCTGCCTTTTTTGAGCCTTTAATTATACTGGTAGTGTTGTGCCCAAGTCGCAAAATCTCCCAGTGACCACCAGGGAGCCGATATCCAATGCAAAAGCAAGAGAGTTTTTATTACCAAGCTCGAGCTGGGGCTCCCTCCGATACCAACACAGAGGCTATAGGGAGGAGCCCCAAGTTTTGGGTTACATTGCTTATATAGGGTATTCTCACGCGAGAAATTTGAAAAACGGGAGTTGCCGGGTTGGGAGACGTCTAATTGGTTACCTTCTGTGGAAGGGTTAGGTGTTGGTTTCTGATTGGTTTTTATTTTCCCCAGGCTGGCCCTGGGTTCTGATTGGTTCCCATTACCTAGGTAGACCACAAGTTCCTGAATGTTAAGTCAGGAGATTTTGGTCTGGGGTCCAATTGGCTTGAGGGTGGTGCGGTGAGGTCAGGGGATTTCCAAAGGCTCTTGGATTTTCAAAGGCTCTTTTCCTGGAACCTTACAAAATGGAGTTTTTCTGTTAACAAAATGGGGTAGCTAAGGTCCTTCATTAAGATATTTAGATCTAGTTGTAGGTTGATGAGAAATATGCAAAGGTTCATGCACACAAACACATATATGTTTGTGATGTGGGGGTGGTGGTATTGGTATTCTTCATTGCTTTTTAACTCACCACATAGCAAGAAACGCCAGGTCTGATATTGTCAAAGGTGCTAAAGGCAGTTAAGGAAGTAATGCCTAGCATGGTGATCTGATAATCTTGAATCTAGGTGATCAAAAAGTATATAGCCACTTTTTTTTAGGTGTGTCACTTATCTGCAACACAAATGCACAAACATGAAAACACAAATAAAGACACATATACACTAAATGTGAGCAACCAAACATAAACAAACAGCAACAAAAATAACAAATATAAGTATGACAGCTTCGATAGATCAACATATTCTTTAGTTGGCTAGAGTTTGGTTATTGATGCTAATAATATTAAAATTGTAGTGTCTATTATTCTGTTGGCCCTTTTCTTGGCATAGGAAAAAAAATGCTTCAAAGGGATGCAGTTTCACTGGTAGTGTCAATTTTATTTGGCTAGAAAAGTATAATCCATTGCCATTCCTGGGGAAAAAAATCTAAGTCAAGGGCTGTTTATGATTCAATGATGTAAACAGCATTGCTAAAAAGTATAATATGCTGAACAGTGAAAAGTGTTAATGAAATGATGGTAGCCAGAAAGGATTTATAGTATTGTTTTTTCCAGAATAAATAAATCAAATATAAACTAGGAAGGATTGAAAAGAGAGATTTCAGCAGGCCCTTAGAGGAAGAGAATTGATGGGAATATTCAGTTAACTGGTTAAGAAGAATGTTGTTATGTTTGAAGGTGGAATAAGTTTTAGAGGATTGGTCAATGAAGAGAGACTATTGAAGGCAGATGCAGATAAGCGGTTATCTACAGAGCAGTCTAACTCCAGCCTTTAAAAAGAGATTTGTCTTTATTCTGGAAGTGATGGTGAAAACTACAGACTCCTGAAGAGGCAATATCAAGGCAAATGTGAGACAGGGTAATGGTGCTTCTGAATAGCATGTGACAAAGGATATGTACCGTAAAGAGTTCTACAGAGAGTAAAACTAATTTCTGGTAATAACTCTATAGCCATACTTTTAGTGGAGAGAGAGATCATTGAAGAATGCAGATTTTAAGGGGGGTAATTATAGAAGTCCAGAGATTATGGAGTTGTGACTTTTGGCTAGCCAAAAAAAAAATGTAGATATTTGGGGGAATCTGTTAACCTCTTTAGCCTTCCATTACATTTTTGGTAAAATCAGGAGTTTAAAAATAATTTGGAAGATATTTTTTAGATTTAAAATGTAACACTGTATATGATCTGGTAATATTGCATATAGGTTTCCCAGGTGGTGCTAGTGGTAAAGAACCCACCTACCAATGCAGGAGGCCTGGGTTTGATCCTTGGGTTGGGGTTGGGGTTACAGTCCATGGGGTTGCAAAGAGTTGGACACACTGAGCAACTAATACACACACACACACACCATTGCAAATAATTAATCTGCAAATATTTCTCCACATCAGGCTACTTTTATTTGAAAAAATGAGAGGACGTAGGAGTGTTAGGGATGGTTTCAATATTTTGAGATTCTCGAGGTCAAAGAACTTGGTTGCTCCATTAATCATGGGAAAGATGTAGACTCCTTCGATTCTTCTTAGTATGTTTATTTTTTCTTTGTTTTCCTTTGTAGTGTTTTGCTATTTGTTTGTTGGATGGTTTGTTTTACTATCCACATTTCTTTGGAGAATGAAACTTTTGGCCTCCAAACTGTTCATATCAGAAAAGACACAAACCTGGTAAAATATGATAAAGTGATAAAAATCAATTCACTTTGCTTTTGAAATTCCTGAGGCACTACATTGTTATGAATGAAAATAAGAAACAATAGTAGATTCTGAGGATGTTACATCCTGGTATTTAAAACATATACCTTTGAATAATAGCCCTGATGGCAGCTATGAGGTATTTGATCACAGTGACCAAGTTTTTAGAAAGCCTAAAGGCAAAGGAAATCCACAGCCAAACAAATGAAGGTATTCTTAAGTACAGAACTGTTATACAGCGATTAAGTATAGAGTTCCTTACAGAGATTCAGTCCAGTTCAGTTCAGTCGCTCAGTCGTGTCCGACGCTTTCCGACCCCATGGACTGCAGCCCACCAGACCTCCCTGTCCATCACCAACTCCCGGCACCCCACTCCAGTTCTCTTGCCTGGAAAATCCCATGGACAGAGGAGCCTGGAAGTCTGCAGTCCACGGGGTCGCTGAGGGTCGGACATGACTGAGCGACTTCACTTTCACTTTTCACTTTCATGCATTGGAGAAGGAAATGGCAACCCACTCCAGTATTCTTGCCTGGAGAATCCTAGGGACAGGGGAGCCTGGTGGGCTGCCGTCTATGGGGTCATACAGAGTTGGACACGACTGAAGTGACTTAGCTGCAGCATGTCCATTGAGTCGGTGATGCCATCCAACCATCTCATCCTCTGTCATCCCCTTCTCTTCCTGCCTTCAATCTTTTCCAGCATCAGGGTCTTTTCAAACAAGTCAGCTCTTCCCATTAGGTGGCCAAAGTATTGGAGTTTCGGCTTCAACATCAGTCCTTCTAATGAACATTTAGGACTGATTTCCTTTAGGATGAACTGGTTGGATCTCTTTGCAGTCCTTACAGAGATTGCTGCTGCTGCTGCTAAGTCGCTTCAGTCATGTCCGACTCTGTGCGACTCCATAGACAGCAGCCCACCAGGCCCCTCCTTCCCTGGGATTCTCTAGGCAAGAATAGTGGAGTAGGTGGCCATTTCCTTCTCCATTACAGAGATTAGGTTAGTATATTTATCAAGACGTTTTACTTCTTTAGTATGAATGACACAGTTTATCTTAATGAAGTTGGTAGGCATTTTATTTTCCCTTGATAACACCTGTGCTGACCTGTTTTATATATCTGCAGCATCTTAAAGAAATAGTGGTACTGAATTAAAAACTATCATTCTAGAAATCAGTTTGATGACCTGGCAAATAAGAACGAGGGTGTGTGTGTGTGTGCGTGCGTGTGGATGTGGGTGTGGGTGTGGTTTTCACTATGCTGCCCCTCATTTAACCCTTGACACAACACCCCTCCAATTCAGTCTAATTGTTACCTGGAAGGCTCTATTCAGATATACATTATAAAGACTCAGAGAGAATATACCATCAATATGCAGCTTCAGGCCCTGTGGATTTTCTAGTGCCTGGCTTGTTTTTGTGCTATATTTTAGCAAATGGGTCAAGTGTCAAATCTATAAAAACCTTAGCTCCAGGAACATTTATTCTATCTTTATCTCCATCTTCTATCCTGTCCTCTCATCACAACACAACACCTCTGATCTCTTCTAGTTTAGTGTAGACTATAATGCTCTCTCGGAGAAGGCAATGGCACCCCATTCCAGTACTCTTACCTGGCAAATCCCATGGACGGAGGAGCCTGGTAGGCTGCAGTCCACGGGGTCGCTAAGAGTCGGGCACAACTGAGCGACTTCACTTTCGTTTTTCACTTTCATGCATTGGAGAAAGAAATGGCAACCCATTCTAGTGTTCTTGCCTGGAGAATCCCAGAGACAGTGGGCCCCTGTCTATGAGGTAGCACAGAGTCAGACACGACTGAATCGACTTAGCAGTAGCAGCATAATGCTCTCTAGGTGTTTTCTTTACCACTTAGCACTGCATTATAATTATGGGTTTAGTTTTCTATATTTGCACTAGATAAAATATCCTTTGTTGTTGTTAAACATCTTTTGATTGCAATTGATAGAAAACAATACAAGCTGGATTAAGGAAAAAGGAGGATTCTCTTATTAAGATTATTTTATGATGTAGACCATTTTAAAAGTCTTTATTGAATGTGTTACAATATGTTTTTCTGTTTTACATTTTGGTTTTTTGGGTCACAAGGTATGTGGGACCCTAGCTTCCTAAGCATGGATGGAACCTGTACCCCTGCACTGGAAGGTGAAGTCTTAACCACTGGACCATCAGGGAATTCCCAGGGGATTTTAACATAAGGATTAAAAATGTTTAGTGAGTGGCTTCTCTGGCGGTCCAGTGGTTAAGAATCTGCCTTGCAATGCAGGAGACCCAGATTCAATCCCTGGTCAGGGAACTAAGATCTGCCCATGCCACTGAGCAACTGAGCCTGCCTGCTGCAAAGACAGATCCTGCATGATGCAAGGAAGATCCTGCGTGCTGTGAGGTAAGTAAGACTTAAAGCAGTTAAATAAATAAATGAAATATTTAGTGAAACCCAGCAGATAGAGAAATGCTGGTTACCAGGAAGAAAGGATACCTTGAAACTCTGTGCTGTGTTATGCTGTCACTTCAGTAGTGTCTGACTAATTATGACTCCATGGACTAGGGCCCACCAGACTCCTTGGTCCATGGGATTCTCCAGGCAAGAATACTGGAGTTGTTGCCATGCCCTCCTCCAGGGGAGCTTCCTGACCCTGGGATGGAACCCATGTCTTTTATGTCTCCTGCATTGGCAGGCAGAGTCTTTACCCCTAGAGCCTCTTGGGAATCCTTGAAATTCTATAGAGGTCAACAAAAACTTCTCTCCATTATCTTTGTTTGTCTTAGTGTACTTCAATATTCTTCCTTTTAGTGGACCAGCTGTCCATGATTCTATTATCTCCGAAAAATACAAAATAGCCACCCTGTAGTTTAAGAGTATACATATGATTTTTCCAGCTACATAGAAAATCCCTTAGTCTCTTCATTCTTTCTAGAGTTATTTCTCCACTGATCTCCAGTAGTATATTGGGCACCTACCATCCTGGGGAGTTCATCTTTCAGGGTTCTATCTTTTTGCCTTTTCATACTGTTCATGGGGTTCTCAAGGCAGGAATACTGAAGTGGTTTGCCATTCCCTTCTCCCGTGGACCCTGTTTTGCCAGAACTCTCCACCATGACCTGTCTGTCTGTGGTGGTCCTACATGGCATGGCTAATAGTTTCATTGAGTTAGACAAGGCTGTGGTCCATGTGATGAGAATGATTAGTTTTCTGGGATTGTGGTTTTCACTCTGTCTGCCCTCTGATGGAGAAGGATAAGAGGCTTATGGAAACTTCCTGTTGGGAGAGACTGACTGAGGGGGAAACTGGGTCTTCTGATGGGCAGGGCCATGCTCAGTAAATCTTTAATCCAATTTTCTGTTGATGGTCAGGGCTCTGTTCCCTCCCTGTTATTTGACCTGAGGTCAACCTATGCTGGAGGTAATGAAGATAATGGCAACCACCTTCAAAAGGTCTCATGCAGACACTGCTACATTCAGTGCCCCCCACCTGGCAGCAGGCCACCAGCAACGCACACCTCCGCTGGAGACTCCTGGACATTCACAGGAAGTCTGGACCAGTCTCTTGTGGGGTCACTGCTCCTTCTCCTGGGTCCTGGTGTGCACAAGGTTCTGTCTGTACCCTCCAAAAGTCCACTTTCCCAGTCCCGTGTAAGTTCCGGTGGCTCTCTGGTGGGGTTAAGGGTGACCTCCTCCAAGAGGGCTTATGCCGTTCCCAGGTCTACTGCACCCAGAGCCCCTGCCCTGCAGCAGGCCACTGCTGACCCGCACCTCCACAGGAGACACTCAGACATGGTTCTGACTCAGTCTTTGGGGGGTCTCTGGGTCCTAGTGCACACAAGGTATGTTTGAGCCCTCTGAGCATCTCTGGTGGGCATGGGATTTGATTCTAAACATGATTTTGCCGCTCCTACCATCTTTCTGGGTCTTCTCTTTTGCCCTCAAAGTTGATCCAGCACCGGGCAGCTGCCACCCCAGTACTGTGCAGATGCTGCTCCAGCAATTACCATCTTGCTGGGGCTTCTCTGCTTTTGGACGTGGGATATCTCCTCATAGTTCACACCAGAAAGAATGAAGAAACAGAGCCAAAGCAAAAACAACACCCAGTTGTGGATGTGACTGGTGATGGAAGTAAAGTCCAATGCTACAATGAGCAGTATTGCATAGGAACCTGGAATGTTAGGTCCATGAATCAAGGCGAATTGGAAGTGGTCAAACAGGAGATGGCAAGAGTGAACATCAACATTTTAGAAACCAGCAAACTAAAATTGCCTGGAATGGGTGAATTTAACTCAGATGACCATTATATCTACTACTGTTAGTAAGAATCCCTTAGAAGAAATGGGGTAGTCATCATGGTCAATAAGAGTCCAAAATGCAGTACTTGGATGCAATCTCAAAAATGGCTGAATGATCTCTATTCCTTTCCAAGGCAAACCATTCATTATCACAGTAATCCAAGTCTATGTTCCGACCGCTAACGTTGAAGAAGCTGAAGTTGAATGGTTCTATGAAGACCAACAAGACCTTTTAGAACTAACACCCAAAAAAGATATCTTTTTCATTATAGGGGACTGGAATACAAAGGTAGGAAGTCAAGAAATACCTGGAGTAACAGGCAAATTAAGCCTTGGAGTACAAGATGATGCAGGGCAAAGGCTAAGAGTTTTGCAAAGAGAACACATTGGTCATAGCAAACACCCTCTTCCAACAACACAAAAGAAGTCTCTACACATGGACATTACCAGATGGTCAATACCAATATCAGAATGATTATATTCTTTGCAGCTAAGGATGGAGAAGCTCTATACAGTCAGCAAAAACAAGACTGGGAGCTGACTGTGGCTCATAAACTCCTTATTGCCAAATTCAGACTTAAATTGAAGAAAGTAGGGAAAACCACTAGACCATTCAGATATGACCTAAATCAAATCCCTTATGATTATATAGTGGAAGTAAGGAATAGATTCAAGGGATTAGATGTGATAGACAGAGTGCCTGAAGAACTATGGACAGAAGTTCATTGATATTACACAGGAGGCAGAGATCAAGACCATCCCCAAGAGAAAGAAATGCAAAAAGGCAAAATGGCTGTCTGAGGAGGCATTACAAATAGCTGTGAAAAGAAGAGAAGCAAAAGGCAAAAGAGAAAAGGAAAGATATATCCATTTCAATGCAGAGTTCCAAAGAATAGCAAGAAGAGATAAAAAACCTTCCTCAGTGAACAGTGAAAAGAAATAGAGGGAAACAACAGAATGGGAAAGACTAGAGATCTCTTCAAGAAAATTAGAGTTACCAAGGGAACATTTCATGCAAAGATGGGCTCGAAAAAGGACAGAAATGTCATGGACCTAACAGGAGCAGAAGATATTAAGAAGAGATGGCAAGAATACACAAGAAGAACTATAAAAAAAGATCTTCACAACCCAGATAATCACGATGGTGTGATCACTCACCTAGAGCCAGACATCCTGGAATGCAAAGTCAAGTGGGCCTTAGGAAGCATCACTACAAACAAAGCTAGTGAAGGTAATGAAATTCCATTTGAGCCATTTCAAATCCTAAAAGATGATGCTATGAAAGTGCTGCACTCAATATGCCAGCAAATTTGGGAAACTCATCAGTGGCCACAGGACTTGAAAAGGTCATTTTTTATTTCAACCCCAAAGAAAGGCAATGTCAAAGAATGATCAAACAACCATACAATCAAACTACCATACAATTGCACTCATCTCACACACTAGCAAAGTAATGCTCAAAATTCTCCAAGCCAGTCTTCAATGGTATGTGATATGCGAACTTCCAGATATTCAAGATGGAATTAGCAAATGTGGAGGAACCAGAGCTAAAATTGCCAACATCCATTGGATCACCAAAAAAGAAGAGAATTCCAGAAAACATCTACTTCTGCTTTACTGACTATGACAAAGCCTTTGACTGTGTGGATCACAACAAACTGTGGAAAATTCTTCAAGAAATGGGAATACCAGAACATCTAACCTGCCTCCTGAGAAATCCATATGCAGGTCAAGAAGCAACAGTTAGAACTGGACATGGAACAACAGACTGGTTCCTAATCAGGAAAGGAGTATGTCAAGGCTGTATGTTATCACCCTACTTGTTTAACTTCCATGCAAAATATATCATGAGAAATGCTGGACTGGGTGAAGCACAAGCTGGAATCAAGATTGCTGGGAGAAATATCAATAACCTTAGATATGCAGATGACATCACCCTTATGGCAGAATGTGAAGAAGAACTTAAGAGCCTCTTGATGAAAGTCTAAGAGGAGAGCGAAAAAGTTGGCTTAAAACTCAACATTCAGAAAACTAAGATTATGGCATCTGGTCCCATCACTTCATGGCAAATAGATGGGGAAACAATGGAAGCAAAGAGAGATTTTATTTTTGAGGGGCTCCAAAGTCACTGCAGATGGTGACTGCAAGCCTGTAGTTAAAAAACTCTTGCTCCTTAAAAAGCAAAGTTATGACAAATCTAGACAGCATATTTAAGAGCAGAGACATTACTTTGCCAACAAAGCTATGATTGTTTAAACTTGTCAAAGCTATGTCCGTCTTGTCAAAGCTATGGTTTTTCCAGTAGTCATGTATAGATGTGAGATAGACTATAAGGAAAGCTGAACACGGAAGAATTGATGCTTTCTAATTGTGGTCTTGGAAAATAATCTTGAGTGTCCCTTTGACTGCAAAGAGATTCAACCAGTCTATCCTAAAGGAAATCAGTCTTGAATGTTCATTGGAAGGACTGATGCTGAAGCTGAAACTCCAATACTTTGGCCACCTGATGCGAAGAGCTGACTCACGGTAAAGACCCTGATGCTGGGAAAGATTGTAGGGGTGAGGAGAAGGGGACGACAGAGGATGAGATGCTTGGATGGCATCACCGACTCAATGGACATGAGTTCTGGTAAACACTGGGAGTTGGCGATGGACAGGGAGGTCTATCGTGTTGCAGTGCATGTGGTGGCAAATAATCGGACACCGCTGAGCAACTGAACTGACTGAACTGAAAGAAAGCCTCTGAACACTCTTCCCAAATTTACTAGGGAGAGAATTTGGTGATCGCAGCTTGGACTGAGAACCCACCACTGCTCCAAGCAGCCAAGTTCAGGGCAAAGAGTGAGAATTTAAACATGGTTACTGAGTAACCCCTCTTAGGAATAAAACTTGAGTAGACTTATTTATTATAGTGTAAAGACAATCTTTCATCTCTGATCACTCCATGGCTCCACAATCTGGCACTGTCTTGACATAGACTTCAAAATATTTTGTTTTGCAAATGAGTTAAGAGAAAATAAACTCTTTCCTATTACATTCACTAATATTTATGTTCCTTAATAAGACTCTCTCTACTTATTTTAAATTTTTGCCATCCTTGGAAAAAGCAGTTGACTTTCAAGTGCAATGATGGCATTTTGATGAAATTATTTAGGATTTTTTGTTGGATGAAATGACTGGATGGGGTCAAAATATATTTGTACATATCTATATTTTTTCAATAGGAGGAAAATATATCATGTTTGTCATGTATTCATTTTAGAATTGGGATAAATGTGTTATTATCTCTTTCTATCTAGGAAGAAGAATGGCCCAGTTTTACCTCTCAGACATGCAGCTTCTTTTGTATTGTGGTATTCAGATATGCTTAGGGATTCCCTGGTGGCTCAGATAGTAAAGAATCAGCCTGCAATGTTGGAGACATCAGTTCGATCCCTGGGTAAGGAAGAGCCCCTGGGAATGGCTATCCACTCCAGTATTCTTGCCTTGAGAATCACATGGATAGAGGAGCCCGGCAGACTATCATCCATGGTTCGCAAAGAGCTGGACATGACTGAGTGACTACCACTTTCATTTTTTCGTTCCGATATGTATGTTTACCTGGAAATGCTAAGTGCTATTCTGGTGTTTCCTGCTGTGAAGTCCAGCTGTCTCAGAGAGGTCTGAAGTAATCATTTGAGTGTTTAGAACATTTTTTGGTTTCTATTCCCCCCCTTCCCCCAGTGAGGAGCAATAACATTATCAACATAGACATTAATCCATCAATATTGACAACATTTCCTTAGAAATCCATTCTCCTGCTGAGATGTTTTAAATGCCTGTCACATCATCCTTACAACAAAAGTATGTATGTATCAGATTTACAGATTTAGAATGTAATGATCAGATCTAATAATATGAGAGCTTCTAAGAATTAAAAGGAACATGAAAAGCAATATGGCAGCTAGAGTTAAAGAGTAATTAGAAATAATCTTGAAAAGAGTCAGAATATAAGAATATAAACACATTAGATTAAATCTGAACACCAGTCTAAATGACTGGGCTTCCCTGGTGGCTCAGATGGTAGAGAATCTACCTGCAATGTAGGAGACCTGAGTTCCATCTCTGGGTCAGCAAGATCCCCTGGAGAAGGGAACGGCAACCCAGTTCAGTATTCCTGCCTAGAGAACTGCATGGAGAGAGGCATGGGGTCACAAAGAGTCAGACATGATTGAGCGACTAACAGTTTTCACTAGGTGACTAGGGGGCATCCTTGGTGATTCAGACAGTAAAGAATCCATTTACAGTGCAGGAGACCCAGGTTTGATTCCTGGGTCAGGAAGATCCCCTGGAGAAGGGAATGGCTACTCACTGCAGTATTCTTGCCTGGAGAATGCTGTGGACAGAGAAGCCTGGTGGTTTACAGTCCATGGGGTCGCAAAGAGTCAGATGTGACTGAACCATTAACACACTAGATGTCTAGATTACGATTAATTTTGAAGAATCTTTACAATAAATTTACATAAATATATTCTGTAAATTTGAGGTGATTCCTTTTTCAAAGCAATTCCAAAATTTCTAAGCATTTTTTTTTTTTACTAATATCAGCAAAGATGCATATTCCAATGTTAAATGGCAGTCTACCCCTTGCCCTAATTTTTCATCTGAGGCTTAATATCATAGGAATGTACTTAAAGGTCACATTAGCTTGTATTCCCTTGGCTTCCACCCTATTGAATCATGTAGGAAATTAGGGCAGAGTTGATTTCCTGTAGCTTATGAACAGTCAAAAAACAGCCTGTACAGATGGTGTTAGCTTGCTATTTACAGAATATGTTACTTACTTAGAGTGAGTAATCAACTCAGGAACCCCAGCCAGATCACAGCATTCACTGCCGAGAGACACAGTCAAGGACATTAGCAGTCTATCTATTGTTTTACTGAAGCATTTTTTAAAGTCCTAAGAGTAAAGCATCATAATTAACAAGGACAGTGGAAAGTATTAGTATTAATATCCCATGCACTAGGGAATTAAGGTTCTTAATTCTCACTATAAAACAAACAGCCAGGTTTCCCTCTTATATACAACTATATATAAAATAAAACAATAGAAATTCAAGATAATTATACATTTTATGTATCCTCCAACTTCAAACTTTGCTTTATCCTCTGGGAAAACCAGGTGTTAGCCTTTGTATTTTCAATTCCAATTGTATGAAATATTTAGAATTTTGAGTTACCAAGGTATCGATACTTCTTGGCAGAGATCTAGATGATATAACTAGACAAAGCAATAGTTTTACAAATCTTGTATTAGTTGATGGAAAATAAATTCTGATTTGCTCCTCCCTTTGCCTGGATGCCCTTGTAATATCTGTATAACAGAGTATCTGAAAAGAAAACACAGGAAATACCAAACACAAAGTCTCTAGAGTAGGAGGAGGCAAGGTCAGAGCATTATATAGAGACAAAAGCATGAAGGGTCTTAAAGGCCGTTGTGGATTAGTACCTAATTAGCAATGAATGTTTAGGCAGGACAGGAATGTAATGATCCAACATAATCTTTGGGCTTGAAATTAAGAAAAAGAATTGGTGACAGGAGAACTGATAGAGGAGCAGTTAGCAAGTAATTTATATAACAGAGTTGAGAAAGGATGGATGATGGTTTAAACCAGAGTTGTAGCAATAGACAGAGAAAAGCACATAGCTTAAAATTATACTTTGGAGATACTGAATATGATCTGTTCCATTAAAGCAAACAGTGAAGTAGGAGGTAACTATTCTTTGTGTGTGTGTGCTAAGTCACTTCAATCATTTCCAACTCTTTGTGACTTGTGACCATATGGACTTCAGCCTGCCAATCTCCCCTGTCCATGAGATTCTCCAGACAAGAATACTGAGTGGGTTGCCTTTTCCTCCTCCAGGGAATCTTCCTGACCCTGGGTCGAACCTTCTTCTCCTGTGTTGCATGCATTGGCATACGGTTTCTTTACCACTAGTGCCACAGGAGAAGCCCCAACTACTCTTTATCATTTACAATCAATAATTAATATTGGCATCAGTTCAGTTCAGTTGCTCAGTAGTGTCCCACTCTTTTGCAACCCCACGGACTGCAGCATGAAGTCTTCCCTGTCCTTTATCAACTCCCAAATATTGCTTAAACTCATGTCCATCGAGTCAGTGATGCCATTCCACCATCTCATTTAATCCTCTGTATCCCCTTATCCTCCTGCCTTCTATCTTTCCCAGCATCAGCATCTTTTCCAGTGTCTTAGTTCTTCGCATCAGGTGACCAAAGTATTGGAGCTTCAGCATCAGTCATTCCAATGAATATTCAGGATTGATTTCCTTTAGGATTGACTGGTTTGATCTCCTTGCAGTCCAAGGAACTCGAAGTGTCTTCTCCAACATCACAGTTCAAAAACATCACTTCTTCGGTGCTCAGCTTTCTTTATGGTCTAACTCTTACATCCATACATGATTACTGGAAAAACCATAGCTTTGACTAGATGGACTTTGTTGGCAAAGTTTTCATATGCTGTTTAGGTTTGTCATAGATTTTCTTCCAAGGAGCAAGTGTTTTTTAATATCATGACTGAATTCACCATTTGCAGTGATTTTGGAGCCCAAGAAAATAAAGACTATCACTGTTTCCATTGTTTCCCCAACTATTTGCCATGAAGTAATGGACCAGATGCCATTATGTTTGTGTTTTGAATGTTGAGTTATAAGTCAGCTTTTTCATTCTTTTCTTTCATTTTCATCAAGAGGTTCCTTAGTTCCTCTTCAATTTCTGCCATAGCAGTGGAGTCATGTGCATATCTGAGGTTATTATGTTTGTGCTTCAACCAATCCAAGATTTCACATGATGTACTCTGCATATAAGCAAGTACATTAAATAAGCAAGGTGACAATACACAGCCTTGAGGTACTCCTTTCTCAATTTGGAACCAGTCTTTTGCTCCATGTCCAGTTCTAACTGTTGCTTCTTGACCTTCACACGGATTTCTCAGAAGTCAGGTAAGGTGGTCTGGTATTCCCATCTCCTTAAGAATTTTTGACAGTTTGTTGTGATCCACGCAGTCAAAGGCTTTCATATAGGCAATGAAGCAGAAGTAGATGTTTTTCTGAAATCCTCTTGATTTTTCTATGATAAAACAGATGTTAGCAATTTGATCTCTGGCTCCTCTGACTTTTCTAAATCCAGCTTGAATATTTGGAAGTTCTTGGTTCACATACTGTAGAAGCCTAGTTTGGAGACTTTTGCTAGCATGTGAGATAAGTGCAAAGATATCTCACATGCTAGCAAAGATAGAACTTTGCTAGCATGTGATATAAGTGCAATTGTGTGGTAGCTTGAATATTCCTTGGCATTGCCTTTCTTTGGGATTGGAAAGAAAACTGACCTTTTGCAGTCCTGTGGCCACTGCTGAGTTTTCCAAATTTGCTGACATATTGAGTGCAGCACTTTCACAGCATCATCTTGTAGGATTTGAAATAGCTCAGCTGGAATTCCATCACCTCCACCAGCTTTGTTCATAGTGACGCTTCTTAAGGCTCCCTGACTTCACACTCCAGGATGTCTGGCTCTAGGTGAGTGATCATACCATTGTGGTTATATAAATCATTAGTATCTTTTTTTGTATAGTTCTTCTGTGTATTGTTGCCACTTCTTCTTAATATCTTCTGCTTCTATTAGGTCTACACCATTTCTGTCCTTCATTGTGACCACTTTTGCATGAAATATTCCCTTGATATCTCTAATTTTCCTGAATAAAACTCCAGTCATCCCCATTCTATTGTTTTCCTCTATTTCTTTGCACTGTTCACTTAGGAAGCCTTTCTTACCTCTCCTTGCTATTCTTTGGAACCCTGAGTTCAGATGGATGCAACTTTCCTTTTCTCCTTTGCTTTCACGTATTTTCTTTCTCAGCTATTTGTAAGGCCTCCTCAGGCCTTCTTGGGGATTTCTTCTTGGGGATTTCTTCTTCTTGGGGATTGTTTTGATCACTGCCTCCTGTACAATGTTAGGAACCTCCATCATTAGTTCTTCTGGCACTCTAGCAGATCTAATCCCTTGAATCTATGTGTCACTTCCACTGTATAATAGTAAGAGATTTGATTTAGGTCATACCTGAAAGATCTGGGGCTTCCCTGATAGCTCAGATGGTAAAGAATCTGCCTGAAATGCAGGATACCAGAATTCAATCCCTGTATTGGGAAGATCCTCTGGAGAAGGAAATGCAACACATTCCAGTATTTTTGCCTGAAAAGTTTCATGGAGGAGCGTGGTGGGCTACAATCCATGGGGTCACAAGAGTCAGACATGACTTAGTGATAAAACTGCAAAAGCATGAATGGTCTAGTGGTCTTCCCTACTTTCTTCAATTTAAGTCTGAATTTTGCATTAGGGAGTTCATGATCTGAGCCACAGTGAGACCCCAGTCTTGTTTTTCCTGACTCTATGGAGCCTCTCCATCTTTGGCTATAAAGAATATAATTAATCTGATTTTGGTATTGACCATCTGGTGATGTCCATGTGTAGAATTGTCTCTTGTGTTGTTGGAAGAGGGTGTTTGCTATGACCAGTGTGTTCTTTTGGCAAAACTCTGTTAGCCTTTGCCCTACTTCATTTTGCATTCCAAGGCCAAATTTGCCTGTTACTCTAGTTAGCTCTTAACATTCTACTTTTGCCTTCCAGTCCCCTATGATGAAAAGGGTATTTTTTTTTTTTTTTTTTGGTGTTAGTTCTAGAAGGTCTTGTAGGTCTTCATAGAAGCATTCAGCTTCAGTCTCTTCAGCATTAATGGTTGGGGCAAAGACTTGGATTACTGTGATATTGAACTGTTTGCCTTGGAAATGAACAGAGATCATTCTGTTGTTTTTTAGATTGCATCCAAGTACTGCATTTTAGACTCTGTTGTTGACTATGAGGGGTACTCCATTTCTTCTCAAGGATTCTTGCCCACAGTAGTAGGTACAATGGTCATCTGAATTAAATTCACCCATTCTGGTACATTTGAGTTCACTGATTCCTAAAATGTCAGTGTTCACTCTTGCCATCTCCTGTTTGACCACTTCCAATTTACTTTGATTCATGGACCTAACAGTCCAGGTTTTTTACAGCATCAGACCTTACTTTCATCACCAGTCATATCCACAATTGGTTGTTGTTTTCAGTTTGGCTCAGCCTCTTCATTCTTTCTGGAGTTATTTCTCCATGCTTCTCCAGTAGCATATTGGGCATGTACCAACCTGGGGAGTTCATCTTTCAGTATCATATATTTTTGCCTTTCATTCTGTTCATGGTGTTCACAAGGCAAGAATACTGAAGTGGTTTGCTCTTCCCTTCACCAGTGGACCATGTTTTGTCAGAACTCTCCACCTTGTCTATTCATGTTGGGTGGCCCTACATGGCATGGTTCATAATTTCATTGAGTTAGAAAAGGATGTGATCCAAGTGATCAACTTGGTTCAGTTCAGTTCAATTCAGTTCAGTCGCTCAGTCATGTCTGACTCTTTGTGACCCCATGAATCACAGCACGCCAGGCCTCCCTGTCTAACACCAACTCCCGGAGTTCACTCAGACTCACATCCATCGAGTCAGTGATGCCATCCAGCCATCTCATCCTCTGTCGTCCCCTTCTCCTCCTGCCCCCAATCCCTCCCAGCATCAGAGTCTTTTCCAATGAGTCAACTCTTCGCATGAGGTGGCCAAAGTACTGGAGTTTCAGCCTTAGCATCATTCCTTCCAAAGAAATCCCAGGGCTGATCTCCTTCAGAATGGACTGGTTGGATCTCCTTGTAGTCCAAGGGACTCTCAAGAGTCTTCTCCAACACCACAGCTTGGTTAGTTTTCTATAATTGTCATTTCCATTCTGCATGTCCTCTAATGGAAAGGATAAAAGGCTTGTGGAAACTTCTTGATGGGAGGGACTGTCTGTGGAGGAATCTGGGTCTTGCTGTGATGGATGGAGCTATATTCAGTAAATTTTTAATCCAATTTTCTGTTGATGGGTGGACCTGAGGCCAAGCTATGGTAGGGTAATGGCAGTAAAGGTGACCTCCTTCAAAAAGACTTATGCCAGGACTCTTTTATTCAGTGCCCCTGACCCCATGGCAGGCCACTGTTGACCCATGCCTTGGTTGAAGGCTCTTGGACACTCACAGGCAAGTCTGGCTTAGACTCTTATGGGGTCACTGCTCCTTTCTACTGGGTCCCGGTACACAGAAAGTTTTGTTTGTGCCTTCCAAGAGTTTGTTTCCTCATTCCCAATCCCACTGGCCTTCAAAGTCAAATTCCCTGGGGGAATCTCAGTCCCTTTGCTGAATTCCCAGGTTGTGAAATCTGTTGTGGGCCCTAGAATTTGCAACAGTGCAAGAACTTCTTTGGTAAAATTGTTCTCCAGTTTGTGGGTTGTCTGCTTGGTGGCTCTATGGTGGGGCTCACACATTGCATCTCCCAGGTCTGCTGCAACCAGAACTCCTGTCCCTGCAGCAAGCCACTGCTGATCCTTGCCTCTTCAGGAGACACCCAAACACTCACAGACAAGTCTGGCTCAGTCTCCGTGGGCTTTCTGAGTTATGGTGTGCACAAGGTTTTGTTTGCGCCCTCAGAGTGTCTCTGGAGGGTATAGGGTTTGATTCTAAACGTGATTTCGCCCCTCTTACCATCTTCCTTGGGCTTTTCCTTTGCCCTTGGATGTGAGGTATCTTTTTTGGTGGGATCCAACATTCTCCTGTTGATGATTGTTCAGTGGTTAGTTGCAATTTTGGAGTGCTCACAGGAGAAGATGAGCACATGTATGAAAATGCTTTATTGGTTGATCGCACATAGGATAAAATCAAAATTCTTATTAGATCTCACTAAGCCTCTGAATGGACAGAGGAGCCTGGTGGGCTAAAGTCCATGGGGTCAGAAAGAGTTGGACACGACTGAGTGACTAACATTTTTACTTCACTAAGTCTCTGAAACTATCAATTTTGTTGGGCTCACCTTCTAACAACATCTTTTCACTCTTCCTAATCTAGTTGTACTGGACTTTTTATAATTCCCTGACACAACCTTAGCATCTTTGCACACGATATATTTCTGCTTAATACATCTTTCCTGTTCTTGAGCTAAGTAGCTCATTCATTTAATTTTACTCCAAAAACTTTAAATATCATTTCCTCCATGACTTCCCTGAGAGTGTTTATTATAGGTTTAACTTAAATCTTGCATTTCATCATGGTTCTCATTATACATGACTTCTCCAACAGTGAATGCTGTATATGTCTCTGTCACTTTCTGAATCTCTAATTCCTAGCCAAGTACTTAGAATATAGTGGGGATTCAATATTTTGATTAAATAACTCTCTATATGTGCATTTTTCAGAATTCAAATATATATTGCCTATTAAAAACTAGTCTTCATAAATATACATAATACATATTACATACATATGTATATACATGGCTATATAAATACAGATTATATATTATAGTGTGTATATATATGTTATACATATATACTATATCATATACATATACTATACATATATACTATATCATATACATACATATACATATATACTATAATCTATATATAAATGAAAGTGTGTTTTCATTGACATTAGTCTCAATATTTTTTTGGACATGTTTCCTCAGGTAATGGAAACAAAAGCAAAAGTAAACAAATGGGACTACATCAAACTAAAAGTTTTTATACAGCAAAGAAAACTATCAACAAAACTTTGTGGGAGAAGATATTTACAAACAATATGTCTGACACGGAATTAATATGCAAAATGTACAAAGAACTTATACAACTCAACATCACAAAACCCAGACAACCTGATTAAAAAATGGACAAGGACTTGAATAGACACTTTTTCAATGAAAACATACAGGTTGCCAACAGACACGTGAAAAGACGCTCAGCATCGTTGATCATCAGAGAAACACAAATCAAAACCATAGTGAGATACTCCCTCATACCTGTCAAATGTCTATCACCACAAAGACAGAAAATAAGTGTTGGGAAGGATGTGGAGAAACTGGAGCACTTATTCACTATTAGTGGGAATGTAAACTGGTGCAGGCTCTATGGAAAACATTATGAAGTATCCTCACAAAATTAAAAATAAGATAACATTCAATCCAGGGATTCCACTTCTGGGTATTTTTCCAAACTAAGCAAGCACACATGCAGTTATATAGAATTCCATTATGTATGTTCACACATGGAATATTACTCATACATATACGCAGGCACAATGGAATATTACTGTCAATAATGTGACTTGCCATCTGCAAAAATTTGGATAGACCTAGAGAGTATTAAGTGAAATGTGTCAGACAAGAGAATGACAAACACTGTATGATTTCACTTATATGTAGAATCTAAAATGCAAAATAAATGAATAAATATAAGAAAACAGAAACAGAACCATAGTTGCAGAAAACAAACAAGTGGTTGTCAGGGTGGAAGGATGTAGGGAGAGGAAAGAAATTGATGAGGGACATTAGGAGGGACAAACCTCCAGTTACAGAATAAATGAGTCATAAGGATGAAATGTAAAGGACGTAAAGCACATAAAGCATGGGGAATATCGTCAGTGATAACCTAGTATGTTTGTATGGTGACAAAAGTAGTCAAAAGGTATAAACTTCCAGTGATAAGTTAAATAAGTACTAGGCATGCAATGTACAACATGATTAATATGATTAACATGCTGTAAGTTATATATGAAAGTTGTTAAGAGAGTATGAGTTCATCACAAGGAAAAAAAATATTTTTTTAAAATTTTGTACCTATATGACATGATGGATGTTAACTAAGTATGTATATCGAATCATTATGCTGGGTACCTTATACTTGTAGAGTGCTATGCCAATTATATTTTAATAAAACTGGAAGGAAAATATATACATATATATCTATACCCACACACACACACACACACACACAAACATACACTTACACACATTTAACACACACAAACATGACTATCTTTTTTTGAACTAACATCACTTGATATTTCATGTTCATGGAATCCTTTCTCTTATATTTCCTCATGTTTTCTAAAGGGAATGTAGAACATACTTGGAAAAATGCCCCACTATATCACACATTTTGTGGAAAAGCTTATTTTCTGCCTAGTTTTAACTAGTTACTACTAAGGAATGTTATTTCAAATTCTTATGACTTTGGAGAGGTTATTTTAACCTCTCTTTGCCACAGTTTTCTCTGTTAAAATGAGGATAATATCAATAATTCTTTTATTGAACTGTGAGCTTAAGTGAGCCCACATATATATGAACAGAGTTTTAAATGGTTTCCTCCACATAGGAAGAACTCATTAGATTTGAAGTATTTTTATATTAAGTAATTTGCTACAATATAATTGTATCTTTGGGGGATGAGATCTTAAATTATAAATAAATATGTAATCTAGTTTTCTTTGAAATGTGTTTTCTAAAAAACATAGTGTAATAATAAAATATAGAAAACCTTGAGGATATTTTAAATTACAATTTTTTTCTTTTAAAATATTTCCATCCAACAGTCTTTGATGTGCTTTAATTTCTGTAGGACAAATATATAATAATGTGCCAAAATAGATAATTTTGGCTACTTAGGTTATGGATGTATGAATTATGAGCCTAGTACCATAGTTAATGTAGGAAAACATTGGGAAATTTATCTATCAAAAAAGAAACTACTACCATGGATTTTAATAGCATAAAACTGCTGAGGTCTTTATAAAATGAACTTGAAGTTTTACTTCCTCAGTTACTCTGATAGCACTTTGCTTAGTTTAATTAAGCATTATAATTACCATATATTTTGTGAGATTGTGGTGACTCATAAATTAATAACATTAATGATAGAAGAGAAAAATAATAATGAAAGCATATTTATTAAATGCCTATATTGTGTTGCATAAAATACAGATTCTATTCTGCTTTGACTACTATTTTTTCCAGCAACTTCCCTGAAGTTAGTTTTTATTTTTGTAAAATTTACTTTCTTGTAGTTTTACATGTTTCTGTCATCTGCTTTATTGCTCATTTGTTCTGCTTAGTGTTCATCTTATATCAAAATTTTGCAATTCTAATGGAATATAGTTGTTGTTGTTCAGTTGCTAAGTCATGTCCAACTCTTTGTGACCCCATGAACTGCATCACTCCAGGATTCCCTGCCCTTCACTGTCTCACTGAGTTTGCTCAAACTCCTATCCATTGAGTCAGTGTTGCCAACCAACCATCTCATCCTTTGTTGCTCCCTTTTCCTTATGTTCTTCATCTTTCCCAGCATCAGATTCTTTTCCAATAAGTCGGCTCTTCATATCAGGTGGCCAAAGTACTGGAACTTCAGCTTCAGTATCAGTCCTTCCAGTGAGCATTCAAGGTCGATTTCCTTTAGGATTGATTGGTTTGATCTCTTTGCAGTCCAAGGGACTCACAAGAGTCTTTTCTATCATCATAATTCAAAAGCACCAATTCTTCGATGCTCAGCTTTCTTTATGGCCCAACTCTCACAATTCTTGATGCTAGGAGTCTGAAATAAAGACATCGGGCAGGGCTGAGCCCTCTCTAGTTTCTAGAGAAGAACCTGTTGCATGCCTTTTCCTCAGCTTCTAATTGTTGCCAGCAATCTCTGGCTGTGGATGGGTCACTCAGTCCCTGTCCTTATCTTCACGTGGTATTCTCCCTGTGGGTCTGTGTTTCTGTAAAGGAAAAACACTCCTCTGTGTGTCTCTTCTAGTCTTATACTACATGCACAGCACTATCTGAGATCACATCAGATCCCACATATTAAGGACTCAGTTCCCTAGACTGCTTCCTCCCACACATTTCAGATCCCAAGGCACATTCAGGTTGTTACCTGTGCTTCTGACTGATTGGCTATAAATCCAGAGGTTCCTAAAACCCCTTCCTTGGGTTTGATTTGTTAGAGTGGTTCACAGAATTCAGGAAAACAGTTTGTTACTCTATTACTGATTATTATAATAGGATGAGATGATTGGATGGCATCATCGATTTACTGGACATGATTGGGCGAACTCCAGATGGTGAAGGACAGGGAGGCCTGATGTGCTGCAGTCCAGAGGTTGCAAGGAGTCAGACATGACTCAGCAACTGAACAACAACAACAAATAAAAAGATATAACTCAGAAATAGCCAAACAGAAGAGATGGCTAGGGCAAGGTATGTAGGAAGAGGTGCAGAGTTTTCATGCCATCACTGGGTTCCCTCCCCACTCTCCAGCACCTTCACTTGTTTATCAATGGAGAAGTTCCCTGAACCCTCTCGTTATGGATTTTTAGGGAGGCTTCATTCCTTGCTGGGCTTCCCTGGTGGCTCAGCTGGTAAGGAATCCACCTGCAATGAGGAAGACCTGGGTTCGATATCAGGGTGGGGAAGATTCCCTGGAGAAGGGAAGGCTACCCACTCCAGTGTTCTGGCCTGGAGAATTCCATGGACTGTATAGTCCATGGGGTCACAAAGAGGTGGACAGGCCTGAATGACCTTCACTTCACATTCATTGCCATAAACATGACTGATTAAATCAATGGTTATTAGTGATTATGTCTACCTTTGGCTCCTCTCCCCAACTCCAGGGGTGGAGCTAAAATTTCCAATAGTTTAATCACCTGGTACATTCCCCTGGCAAACAGCACCCATCCACAGGGGTTTTCCAAAAGTAACCTCATTAACATACACTCAAGGTTTGTCTAAAGGAACTTTCATATGAATAACAAAAGACACTCCTTTCCTCTTTATTGCTCTGAGTTATTTTGGGAACTGGGAACAAAACTAAGCGTTATGACCAAAGATGCCCCTATGGCTCTTATGTAGAAAATTATAAGGTTTTAGAAGCCACACATCAGGAAAAAGGAAGGAAGACCAAATACATTTTTCTTACTATAAGTTTTGTATTCAAATTTCTCTTTCTTTATGAAGATATCATTCATACTGGATTCACGTCCAGCCTAATACAAGATGACCTCATCTTAACTACTTTCTAATTGCATATGACCTTAAATAAGGAATGCAATATTCAACTCAGTACACAAATTCAAATTCAGCTGTCTGAGTGACTCCAAAGGATTGTTCTGGGGAAGGCAAATTTCAGTCTCCATTAATTGATCAATCCAACACCAAATGTTCTGAACATTTTTGATATGGAAGAGACTTAAATTTTGTCTCTAGCCCCAGAAGCTCAAAAGGTTGACAATTAGAAGAACAGGGTTGGTACTGAAGGAAAATATATGTTTTAGTCTAAGCATTGTCTTTTTTGCCTTGTTGCTTTGAGAAGAGTCATTAAACAGTTAGTTGATCATCTGATTGAGTGGAGAGGATGATCATATGGAGAGAGGGTTTGCCTGGGCACCTGATTATAGCAACATATATTTTAATGAAAGTGGGGAAGGGGTGAAAAGAATGTGATGAGTAATCACAACAAACACAAGTGTTTTTAAGCTCCTGACTTTTTTTGAAGAGGTCCAGTTTCCCATTCCCAAATCTCCTTGTCACTAATCCTCTAATCTTACTCTTTCCAGGATTCTTAGCAGCTAATTGAGCATGGTCATCCTACCTTTAATGCAAAGCAGAAAACATAAATACACATCTATGTCCACTGGAAGAATATTACTTTCTACAGTCCTTAAAGCCCACTTGTAGTGAAATTGTAACATCTAAGCAGTTAAATTCCATATAGAGTTGGTACAGCTTATTGGTCCTTTTGTAAATGAGACCAGAGGTTTTCCACTCTATCATGCAGTAATAGGAAACTCTTTATGAAGACCATTGTTTTGGGATGCAGGATGGGTGACAATATGAAAATAGTAGCTCATATTTAGAGTGAGCTGCTTTCTTATTCATATTTCTGCATTTAGGGCTATTTGGGTCTAGCCTATTTATTGTTGTGGTACTGTAGAGTTCATTTAATAGTACATAGATTATCGCGGGCATTTTCTGGCATTGTTGATGGGGTTCAAGGTACACAGTCCCAAAATATGACATATTAAATATGCCATAAAGGCTGAAGGAATTTTAAAAACAGAAGAAATCAGAAACTCATTCTGAAACCCACTCCAACCCTCACTTTTATTTTCTGCTACAAGTCATAAAAGATACCTTCCTTATACCATGAGGCAGGATGTCTCACCAGAAATGGAATTGGGGGCCAAGAAATCTATACAGACACTTGTCACACTAACCCTATATTTCAGTTACTGCTTACCCATTTGTTACTTCTGGCACAAATCCTTAGTGCTGTCAGTTCTTCACAAACTTATTGTTTCATTGTCCAAAGGTAAAACTTCCTACTATGTCACTTCTTCTGGTCTTCATTCTATTGTAAAAATTCCTCACGGTTGTTCAATTGTTCAGTCGTGTTCAACTCTTTTGAGACCCCATGGATGGCAGCACACCGGGCTTCCCTGTCCATCACCATCTGCTGATGGTGAGCTTGCTCAAAGTTATGTCCATTGATTTGGTGATGCCATCCCACCATCCCATCATCTGTCATCCTCTTCTCCTGTCTTCAATCTCTCCCAGCATTTGGGTCTTTTCCAATGAGTCAGTTCTTCTCATCAGGTGTCCAAAATATTGGAGTTTCACCTTCAACATTAGTCCTTATAATGAATATTCAGGACTGATTTCCTTTAGGATTGACTGGTGTGATTTCCTTGCAGTCCAAGGGACTCACAAGAGTCTTCTCCAATACCACAGTTCAAAACATCAGTTCTTAGGAAATTATCCTTTTAAGGTCCAAACCTCATATCCATATGTGACTACTAGAAAAACCATAGCTTTGACTATAAGGACATTTGTTTGCAAAGTGTTCTCTGCTTTTTAATATGCTGTCTAGTTTTGTCATGGCTTTTCTTTTAAGAAGCAAGCATCTTTTAATTCCATGGCTGCAGTCACATTCCACAGTGATTATGGAACCTACGAAAATAAAATCTGTCATTGTTTCCCCATTTGTCATGAAGTGATGAGACCAGATGCCATGATCTTTGTTTTTTGAATGTTGAGTTCTAAGCCAGCTTTTTCACTCCCCTCTTTCACCTTCATCAAAAAGTTCTTTAGTTCCTTGCTTTCTGCCATAAGGGTGATATCATCTGCATATCTTAGATTATTGATATTTCTCCTGGCAATCTTGATCCAGCTTGTGCTTCATTCAGCCTGGTATTTCACATGTTCTATTCTACATATAAGTTAAATAAGCAAGGTGGACATACACAACCTTAATGTAGTCCTTTCCCAATTTTGAACCAGTCCATTGTTCCATGTCCAGTTCTGACTGTGGCTTCTTGACCTGCATACAGTTTTCTCAAGAAGCAGATAAGATAGTCTGGTATTCCTATCTCTTTAAGAAATTTCCATAGTTTGTTGTAATCTACACAGTCGAAGCTTTAGCGTAGTCAATGAAGCAGAAGTAGAATTATTATTATTATTATTATTTTTATTTTGGAATTCTCTTGCTTTTTCTATGATCTAATGGATGTTGACAATTTGAAATCTGGTTCCTTTGCCTTTTCTAAATCCAGCTTGTACATCTGGAATTTCTCAGTTCACTTACTGTTGAAGCCTAGCTTGAAAGATTTGAGCATTATCTTGCTAGCATGTGTAATGAGTGCAACTATGCAGTAGTTTGAACATCCTCTGACATTGCCCTTCTCTGGGATTGGAATGAAAATTGACCTTTTCCAGTTCTGTAGCCACTGCTGAGTTTTCCAAATTTGCTGGCATATTGAGTGCAGCACTGTCACAGTACCATCTTTTAGGATTTGAAATAGCTTAGCTGGAATTCTATCACCTCCAATAGCTTTGTTCATAGTGATGCTTCCTAAGACCCATTTGAATTCACACTCCAGGATGTCTAGGTGACTGATCATACTATCAGGATTATCTGGGTCATTAGTATCTTTTTTGTATAGTTCTTCTGTGTATTGTTGCCACCTCTTCTTAATTTCTTCTGCTTTGGTTAGGTCCAAACCATTTCTGTCTTTTATTGTGCCCAACTTTGCGTGAAATATTCCCTTGGTATCTCTAATTTTCTTAAAGATATCTCTAGTCTTTCCCATTCTATTGTTTTCCTTTTTTTGCATTGTTCACTTTGCTTTCTTAGCTCTCCTTGTTCTTCTCTGGAACTCTGCATTCAGATGGGAATATCTTTCCTTTTCTCCTCATCTTTTTGCCTCTCTTCTTTACTCAGGTATTTGTAAAGCATCCTCCAACAGCATTTTGCCTTCTTGCATTTCTTTTTCTTGGGGATGGTTTTGATCACTGCCTTTTGTACAATGTCATGAACCTCCATCCATAGTTCTTCAGGCACTCTGTCTATCAGATCTAATCCCTTGAATCTATTTGTCACTTTCACTATATAATCCTAAGGGATTTGATTTGTGTCATACTTTAATGGTCTAGTGGTTTTCCCTACTTTGTTCAATTAAAATCTGAATTTTGCATTAGGGAGTTCACAATCTGAGCCATAGTCAGCTCCTAGTCTTATTTTTGCTGACTTTATGGATCTTCTCCATCTTTGGATGCAAAGAATATTATCGATCTGATTTCAGTATTGACCATCTGGTGATGTCCATGTAGAGGCATCATTTGTATTGTTAGAAGAGGGTTTTAGCTATGACCAGTGCATTCTCTTGGCAAAACTCTATTAGCCTTTGCCCTGCTTCATTTTGTACACCAAGGCCATACTTGCCTGTTACTCCAAGTATTACTTGACTTCCTATTTTTCCAGTCCCCTATGATAAAAAAGATATCACTTTTTGGTGTTAGTTCTAGAAAGTCTTGTAGGTCTTCATAGAACCATTCAACTTCAGCTTCTTCATAATTAGTGGTTAGGGCATAGACTTGGATTACTGTGACATTGAATGGTTTGCCTTGGAAATGAACAGAGATCATTCTGCTGTTTTTGAGATGGCACCCAAGTACTGCATTTTGGACTCCTTTGTTGATTATGAAGGCTACTCTATTTTTTTCTAAGGGATTCTTTCCCTCAGTAATAGATATAAAGGTCATCTGAATTAAATTCACCCATTCTGGTCCATTTTAGTTCACTGATTCTTAAAATGTCCATGTTCACTCTTGCCATCTCCTATTTGACCACTTCCAATTTACCTTGATTCATGGGCCTAACATTTCAGGTTCATATGCAATATTGTTCTTTACAGCATTGGACTTTATTTTCATCACCAGACACATCCACATCAGGGTGTTGTTTCTATTTTGCCTCAGCCTCTTCATTCCTTCTGGTGCTATTATTCTTTTCCTCCCCAGTAGCATATTGGGTACCTACCAAGCTGGAGAGTTCATCTCCTCAGTGTCATATCTTTTTGCCTTCTCATCCTCTTCATGAGATTCTCAAGGCAAGACTGCTGAGGTGGTTTTTACATATTATAGGTAAAAGCTCCTATGTATGTGCAAAAATTCAATAAAATTTTTATGTTTTTCTCCTATTAAGCTGTCTTTGTCAGTTTAAATTTCAGACCCAGTTAGGGTTCTCAAGAAGGCCAAGGTAAACTTTATCCTCTCCTATCTCTTATTTTCAAATATTCAATTTCCCAAAGTTCCTAATATAAGCCAGCAGGTACATATCAAAAAGAATGATTACTTTGTAAAGAGAGCATAGTAATTGCTGCCTCTTCTCCAGTCTAGTTGGTCAAATCCCAGCCTCCTTAATTCTGTGAATTATGCCATTTCCTTCCAAGTAGCTACTATTTACAATAAAATAATTTATCTCTAATAACAGCCAATTAAGAATTTCAATGCGTCTAACGATTCTATAGCCCATGGGATCATGGAGTCAGACACAACTGAGCAACTAACACACAATGCAAAAACTGACACTGAGACTTTAATATTTAGTATATGGCTTCAGACTGGTTCCAAATAGGAAAAGGAGTACGTCAAGGTTGTATATTGTCACCCTGCTTATTTAACTTCTATGCAGAGTACATCATGAGAAACGCTGGGCTGGAAGAAGCACAAGCTGGAATCAAGATTGCTGGGAGAAATATCAATAACCTCAGATATGCAGATGACACCACCCTTATGGCAGAAAGTGAAGAGGAACTAAAAAGCCTCTTGATGAAATTGAAAGAGGAGAGTGAAAAACTTGGCTTAAAGCTCAACATTCAGAAAATGAAGATCATGGCATCTGGTCCCATCACTTCATGGGAAATAGATGGGGAAACAGTGGAAACAGTGTCAGACTTTATTTTGGGGGGCTGAAAAATCACTGCAGATGGTGACTGCAGCCATGAAATTAAAAGATGCTTACTCCTTGGAAGGAAAGTTGTCACCATCCTAGATAGCATATTGAAAAGCAGAAACATTACTTTGCCGACTAAGGTCCGTCTAGTCAAGGCTATGGTTTTTCCTGTGGTCATGTATGGATGTGAGAGTTGGACTGTGAAGAAAGCTGAGTGCCAAAGAATTGATGCTTTTGAACTGTGGTGTTGAAGAAGACTCTTGAGAGTCCCTTGGACTGCAAGGAAATCCAACCAGTCCATTTTAAAGGAGATCAGCCTTGGGTGTTCTTTGGAAGGAAAGATGCTGAAGCTGAAACTCCAGTACTTTGGCCACCTCATGCAAAGAGTTGACTCATTGGAAAAGACTCTGATGCTGGGAGGGACTGGGGGCAGGAGGAGAAGGGGACGACCAAGGATGAGATGGCTGGATGGCATCACGGACTCGATGCACATGAGTTTGAGTGAACTCCGGGAGTTGTTGATGGTCAGGGAGGCCTGGCGTGCTGCGATTCATGGGGTCGCAAAGAGTCGGACACAACTGAGCAACTGAAATGAACTGAACTGAACTGATATGACTTCAGGTGAACAAAGGAATGAATAAGATATGAACCAAATGTCAATCTTTTGGTTCACCTCAACCAAATCATTGTTGTTTAGTTGTTCAGTCATGTCCAACTCTTGTAACCCCATGGATTGTAACCTGCCAGGCTCCTCTGTCTATGGGGTTTCCCAGGCAAGAATACTGGAGGTATTGCTATTTCCTTCTCCAGGGGAATCGTCCTGGCCCAGGGATTGAACTGCTTCTTCTGCCTTGGCAGAATTCTTTACCACTGAGCCACCACGAAAGTCCATCTCAACCCAATAACCAATTCCAAATACTTCACTTTTCCAAAATTATATTGTCCATAGCCTACTTTTGCTACTGATTTGATAACCATAAATGGTTATTTGATAGCAATCATAAAAAAACTTAAAACTTAAGACAAATTAAGTGAAAGAGTAATTTATTAGAAAGAAATTGCATATGTCACAGAGTTGAAGAAGGAACTTAAAAACTGCACATGCCTTTAGGAGCAACACTCAGGGACAGAATGAATTTAGCATTCAGCATACACCTGGCAGACGTGCAGAGGAGTATCACTGGATATGAATCTTTAGACCTAAATCAATGACCATCTTATACAAGTCTCTCATTCAGTTCAGTTCAGTTCATTACATGTTTTCAAATTAAATCACAATCTCACTTCATAAACTCTGTGACAAATTTTACATTATCCAAGTATGATTAAAACTCAGAAGGTTTTCATGGAATGTACCTGAATACGTTTTTCTAATTATATTTGTATATTTAGTATATGAATTTATGAACATCTCTACCTCCTATTTTTAAACTCTGTTGTCTATAAAAGTAAAGGTGACATTTAACCACAACCAATGTCATTTTACCTAGAATGTAGATATTTTACTTTATTAATATTATGCCTGATTTATTTCCAACAGTGATTATTTTGGAGATTTGTTGATTTGTAAAATGCTGTATTTCTCATTCTAGTATTGAAAATAAAAGCAAGATGGACATTTACATGAAACTGACATATTTAAATATACCCAGATAGAATAATCTCACACCCATATTAATTCAACAAGATTTAAGTAATCTACAAATTTGCATTTCTATATAAAAGCTATACTGTAGATAAATCTAAGCCCTAATTTAAAGTATATTCCTTATGAAAAAGCTCAAGTTCTTATCAGTCAACTTATTCACCTTTCAGAAAGTTTTTTTAATGTAGTTAAAGTTTCTGCAATAAAATTTATAAATCATTTCTTCATTTTGAATATTGAAAAAGAGATAATGAAAACCTTGCCCCTTAAGATTTAATTCTTTAAAAACTTCTGATAAAAATTGTGCTGATTCTTCCAAAGAAGGGATTAGCAATTCATAAACTAAAGATTTAACAGTTTTCCCTTTCTTAACCCCCACTAAACTAAATCTCTTTCAGTGGGTATTTAGACAGAGCCTAGCATTGCAAATGTAAAGTACAATAGTCATCTACTTGCATTCAGATAATCAGAATATTTGGGAATGTAGATCAATTATAGAATATAATTGCCAAAGAGCATTTTTATTATTGATGCAGCTCAGGGCAGGCCACTCCAAAATATGTCCCAATGGTATATTGATTATTTTGTTAAACTTAAGAAACAGTCAGTACAAGAACACGCTGACTCTCTGAAAGTAGAAAATAAACCTCCCATGTGAAAGGTACTCTTCTGACATCAGGAAGCAGAGAGATATTCTTATCACCAATTCATAGCCCATAAGGCTGTATAGGCAAACTTTGCTACTTTATTACTAATTTACTACTCTAACTCTATTTAGACTTTTAATTTGTAAAGCACCTGAGTACATTTATTTGTCTTGTCTATTCCTCACAAATTTATTGTTTCTTTGTCTAAAAAGTATGAAAGCTGCCTGCTTTAGTCATTTCTTTATGTTCCTTGTCCATGAGCCCTTTGTACATATGAAATTAAATTTATTTTTTCTCCTGTTAATTTGTACTGTGTCAATTTAATCATTATACTACTTAAATGAACTTAAGAAGGGTGGAGGAGAATTTTCCTTTCCCCCAAAATTATCAATAAAATTACTGCATTTAACTCACAAGAAGGGTGAAAACATAATTTGTGTAGATTAATAGGTTGCCTTTGCATTCTTGGATTTTGACAATGGAAGCTTATGCTTTGGTGATTTTTTTCAAGTAAGTAGAATTTTTTAAGTTCTTTTTATTTCATGTTGTTTTAAATTCTGTGAAAGCTACTATAACTACTGATGATGCTTAAATTACTTTAGAGAGTAATTTAGCATGAGGAAATTTCTATTGAAAAGTTAAAGGTATTTATTTCCTTTTATTCATTCAATAATTTATTAGGTTTACTGTGACATTAGACATTTGTGTCAGGCGCTTGGCTAAAAGTTAGGGAGTGGTTAAAGATTTAAAAGAAGAATAATTAAATGCAATTTTTAAATAAGAAGACATGAAATTACCAAAACTGGCATCTTTCTGAGAATTATGTCTAAATACTAGTTGATGATACTCCTCTCAGGAAAAACCATGGACTTAAAGAAATAAGAATGTTCCTCTGAGGTTTAATGAACATCATTTTAAAGTATATCAATTACCAGGTTTGAACACTAAATGTCTGTTAGTTAATTCTTAAACATAAGTAATCTTTCAGGTTAGTGTTATGTATGTATAATATTAAAACATTATAATTTTATGTATTATGGTAATACATATACATTCAGTTCAGTCACTCAGTCGTGTCTGACTCTTTGTGACCCCATGAATTGCAGCACGCCAGGCCTCCCTGTCCACCACCAACTCCCAGAGTTCACTCAAACTCACGTCCATCGAGTCGGTGATGCCATCCAGACATATCATCCTCTGTCGTCCCCTTCTCCTCCTGCCCCCAATCCCTCCCAGCATCAGAGTCTTTTCCAATGAGTCAACTCTTCTCATGAGGTGGCCAAAGTACTGGAGTTTCAGCTTTAGCATCATTCCTTCCAAAGAACACCCAGGACTGATCTCCTTCAGAATGGACTGGTTGGATCTCCTTGCAGTCATTCTTATATTCTCATAGAAACAAAATAGATAAATTACTCAGATTGTAAATTCACATTAGAAAGGATAACTCCTATAGATAGGTAGTAATGTACCACCTTTGTTTCTGTGAGAATATAAGAATGATTCCAGAAAGTTTCTTTTCAAATGGATGAGTGTTTGTCAGTCAGTCATGTCCACCTCTTTGCAACTCCATGGACTGTAGCCCATCAGGTTCCTCTGTCCATGGATCTCTCCAGGCAAGAATACTGGAGTGGGTAGCCATTCCCTTCTCCAGGGGATTTCCCAAACACAAGGAATGAACCAGGGCTTCCCACTTTGCAAGCAGAATCTTTACCACCTGAGACACCAGGGAAGGCCTTTCAAATGGATAAATTATAAAATATTGTGCTAAAAACAATGATTTTGAGTTTAAAAAATTTTACTATAGCCTAACATTCTTAGATTTTTTCCCCATACTTTTAGTTCCAGACAGAATGACTATTTGCATTTTGACATGTGACAATATTATTAAGGAATTTGGAACAATCTCAGGGGTTCACACATGTCAAAAAATATAAAAATATTTATTTGTGAAGTGCAAAAGAAAAATTAAACCTATCCCTTTCTGCACATTTTAAACTTGGGTCTTACTGTGAAATTCAGATAAGAATATACACTGAAGCCTAAAAGGAAATTTCTAAAGTCTCTGATGTTTAATAACTAAAGAAACAAAGTATTTAGGACCATGGAGACACAGGTTTATCAGATTAGGCCCATCATGTTTCCACTTCTAGCATCCTGTGATTATAAAATGGGTTAAATCAAATTTCTATGATCTAACTGTAGTTTTACATGTATAGATTAAACCCTTGCTTTTGCCTCAGACCTGTAATACCTTGTTTTTTTTGTCTTTGGCACCTGGGAATTTTCATGGTTTACTATATGGAATGTGGCTGTAATTTTTTAACTTGGGAGAGGAAAGGGAAAATGTTCTTATGAGTAAACAAAAGGTTATAGAGAGAAGGTTACATGGAAGTCTATTTACATAAAAATATCCTATAAGTCCTCTTGGGAAAAATGGTAAAGGTTATGTGGGGGTAATTATTCAGTTCTCTGAACAGCCAGGATTAATAATTCCTTACTAAAATCAAAACACAACGGGTTTGGGCAAATGTCCAGAGGTTATTCTTAAGAAAAGAAGCAAGAAAAGATATGCAATAGGTCTGGAAGCACTAATCAGAAATGCCTTTAAAAAATCATACAATAGGCTTGTGTGGAGAAATAAGTTAAATGGTATTGAACTTACCATTTATAGTAGTGAATGGTAAAAACAAACTGTAATTAATTACTTCATTAAAAATTCACTCCAATCTTGCTCTTCAGCATAGCATATATGTCTGTCTCTAAATCCCTGAATATTTTCTTCCATAACTAAAAAAATATTTATTTTTATCTGTTAATTTTTATTTTTGTAATGAAAGAAGAGAATTTACTTACTTTAGACCCTATTTACTTACTTTAGACCCTATTTTTTTTCAAATATTGTCTCCTATTGCATGGAGATAAGCACGGAGACTGACAGATTGTTTCATATATTATGGGCTTTCCAGAAAAGATGCTTTATATGAGAATCCAATAAACCTAAAGGATTACTTCTCATTTAGTTGGTTTTCTCTAGTTTAGCCTCAAATAAAAAATCCCAAAAAGACAATTCAAAAATGGTCTTAATCCACTGAGGCTATTAAAATAGTCTTTAATGAAAAAGAGAAATCTCTTTAGAGTCTATTTTACCTTTGATCATAGGAATGAGCCCTCAGATCAGCTATTGCATTAAAATTTGTAGTAGCTCAGTAGAACCATAGAGATGAAATGATCCATGATGCTTGCATGTTTATTTAAATTAAAAAGGTGGGGGGTACTGCCAACCAAAGTCAAATCAAGCATCAAGCCTCTTATTATTTTTCAATATTTTTCCTCAGATTTTTCAAGAAGACAGCTAAATTGCTGAGCAATTTTCACCAATTGAACAGATTTTATGCAAACTTTATATATTATCTTCAAAACTAAAACCACACAAGCTTTTCTTCTGGAAGTTTCAGGGTGTTAGTTCTAACTTTTGTTGGGATTTTTCAAATTTGAAGAGTAGAATAACCAAGGAAGGTCATTTTATGGATTATACAACAGAGAAAAAGACCTACAAATAACCCAACTACCTGTGCATTAGACTGAAATATGTCAGAAAGTGCCATCTGTTTTTCTACCCCTTATTTTTCTATTTTTTAGAATGAATATATCTGACAGAACAATGAGTTTGTGAATGTGAATGAATTTACAGTTAAGTGAAAGATAAAATCACTACAAAGTTGATCTGATAAATGATTATTCAAAACCCAAGATATATTTTACATAATAATAGAGCTCTGGTAAATGAGTGTATGTTAAAAGAAGAGATAATTTCTACCAGAAAGTTACTCTTTTAAAACGTTGCTTCCATTCTTCTCTGGCAGAATTAGTCATCACTTGAATACAAAATAATATCAATTTGGTCTGATGTTTTCTGACAGTTGTATTTGAAAGAAAAAATATTATGTAAACCCATGCATGTTCATGGGAGATGAGAAAAACGATGCTCAGGGCAACCTGGTGGTATTCTCTAATATATAATGCTGTTTGTGTCTCTTCTTTGATTATCTTTATGTCCCAATTATTAGCAACTGTTAGTGCCTTCGGGATAAAGAAGAGCAAAACAAAACAAAACAAAGACCTGTCAGTCTGTAACTGACAGATAGGTCTTTGAGGCTATAGAAGGATTTATTGGTTCTCTGTTTCTAAATCTGTCAAAAAGACCTGAACAATTTCTTGCCTGAAAGAGGTTGAGAACTGAGCACCTGGAGGCCTTTAATAATGATGATGGTGAGAAAGCATGGTACTTTTGAAGTTAATTTTCAATGTGAATTATATTGAGTACTCTGGCACAGAAAGAAACTCCTCTAGTGAAAGAAAGGGAAATATAACATTTCCTGAAGAGGGTATAAAACTTTTTTTGTTTTCCTTTTTTTTAGATTCTATTTGTAAATGGTATCAACAAGCCTAAGAAATAAAGCCTCATCTGGGCTCCACTGAATGTGATGAAATAAGTATTGATACCTACTTTTTTTTGTTTCAATTTTTATCCTGCATTTCATAGTTTGAAAAAATAAAAAAGTTAAATATACTTTTGTATTTCTTTAAAAAATTTTTAAATTTAATTTATTTTTTTAATTGAAGGATAATTGCTTTACAGAATGTGTTGTTTTCTGTCAAACATCAGCATGAATCAGCCATAGGTGTACATAGCGGAGCATATGATATGGTATGGTCTCCTGTCCTAAAATTTGATTTTATGATGTTACTAAAAGCAAATAGAATGTGTCAGTTACAGTTTCTAACTAAAATAAATGCCATTTTCTGCCCACATATGAGTATTATCTCATGGTATGTACTGGGACTAATATTCTACAGTATTACTTTTTTCAAATTACATTTATTGAACTTCTATTATGTACCAAACAGGGTACTGGGAGCCAGTGATTCAAAAATCATACTTGTGATCTGTTTATGTGTTCATTTTTTTTGTGCTCAGAATGTACTGAATAGGACCAATAAGTAAGAACTAAGCAGACAATTTGGAGAAGGCATTGGCACCCCACTCCACTACTCTTGCCTGGAAAATCCCATGGACGGAGGAGTCTGGTGGGCTGCAGTCCATGGGGTCGCTAAGAGTCAGACACGACTAAGTGACTTCACTTTCACTTTTCACTTTCCTGCATTGGAGAAGGAAATGGCAACCCACTCCAGTGTTCTTGCCTGGAGAATCCCAGGGATGGGGGAGCCTGGTGGGCTGCCGTCTATGGGGTCGCACAGAGTCAGACACGACTGAAGCGACTTAGCAGCAGCAGCAAGCAGACAATTAGGACAGTATACCAGATGCTGTAACAGAAGTGCCTGATACTAGTTGAAAGAGCCATATGATTTCTTTCAAAGTACTTGAACTCTCAGAGACTCAGCTTCTTTTCCATAAAGTGGTATTATTGTTTATTACCTGGGTGAGAACAATCAAGTGGAGCAGATACTTTCTTCCCAACTCTTGCAACCCTAACATCTACCGTTCATCATCATAATAATTTCTTGGAGGTCACTTAAAATATCCTAATCAAACTCCCACCTCCAGAAAACAATCATGAAATAATGAAGAACACAGATTCTAACCTTGTTTGCTCTTTAAGAGTTTCCAGAAAACGTTTGTTTGACATATAAAGACTCCCAGTTATTATGAGACCGTTCTACTGTCAATGATAATTGGCCATAGCATTTTAGTTTCAGCGAGGGACTCCATGGTCATCCCAGTACTGGTTTCTGTGTCCTCTTTTACAGATAGGCAGTTGGTAGTTTTTAATTACAAAAACTTCTTGCAAGTTTTTAACTTTCATATTCTTCTGAACATATTCCATAAGGCTGTGTAGGAAATTACCAGGAAAAAATTTAATAGTGTTCTCTTGATCATGATTACCTTATGAGGCTTCCAAAATAGTATCTAGAAATAAAATGAGAGAAAAGAAATAGACTTCTAAAGAATGTCCTAGTAACTGACATTGTTAGATTTGATGTGCTTCCAGAGAAGGTCCTCGTAACCGACATTGCTGTATTTGATGTCTTAGCACATGTCAAGCTTCGTATCTGAGTGTGCAAAATGTAGTACAAGTTTTGTGCATTTGCCATGACTTCAAATAGAAGTTAATATATGGATGGCAATTGCCAATATGTTACTGTATCTTTATATTTCAATTTAATCCCATATTTAATTTAAACAATATTCTCAGAATATAATTAAAAAATCTGCTCCCAAATAGGATAGAATATCATGTATCTAGAATGATTGACGTGGATTGCAATATTACTAAGATAGAAGAACCCTGGCTAGTCAAAGTCAATTTTAAAGTTAATTTAAAAAATATATTAATTTTCTTACAAAGGGATAAGATAACTCAAATCAGTAATGTGGTGTCATTATCACCATTATTATTATAGGAAAAAAGAAATTGGAGTAGATGACAACTTAGGTCATTTCAAGTGATAATGGCTTTTGGTAGTTCTTACTTTATCATAACACTATGAATTAAGTGAAATAATGTATGTATGTAACAGTGATTTGAAAATTACAGTGTTTTGTGTAAGTGGGCTAATTCAGGTCATCTGATGGTCACTTCTTCCTTAGTTGATCAGTTAATTCAAACAAATGGCCAATTTCATCTCTTAAAACAGTTTTACTTCTTCTTCATAAAAATGATCAAATGTGTTACTGTATTGACTGCTTTCTAACATATTGTTAGGGTCCTGCTGTAACATTATTTTGGAGCCAGAGCTGAGAGTATCATAGACCAGTATGTGGAACGGTTAAGCCACATCACTCCTTGGTGTTTTCTGATGGACAAACTGAACATCTACAGTATGGCTTGAGAATTGCTTTACCTGATACAGAATGTTCATTGGAATTTGTGCCTGGCCATACTTTTAAATTTACATGGTTCTTTGGAAGTTGGTGGAAAAGAATTTGAATCCTATCCATAACTGTGGTTTTATTAAGTATGAACTTATGTGAGGGAATGGACGTCACTAAAAGAAATGAGGCTGGTGAGGGAAAGAGTGGGTCCTTTGAAAAAAATATTCTGAGGATAGGCAAAAATGTGGCAGTGCACCTAAGCCAGCTGCAGGTGTGCTCAGAGGTAGGGGAGTTGTTTCTAGAGCAGCATCTCTGGGAGGGAAAGCCTAAAACAAAGGAATAACTGACCACTCTGCTGAGAGAATTCCCTGGGAAAGAACTGGTGACCCAAACAGAGCAGCATTTCTAACTGACCGGGAAAAGAAAGCGTAACAGGATGGCAGTTCATAGCAGGGAGAATGTTGATCCATGATTATTTTGTAATTATATTTGGGAATCTATTCATACCCCTCAGCTGCTGCTGCTAAGTCGCTTCAGTCGTGTCCGACTCTGTGCAGCCCCATAGACAGCAGCCCACCAGGCTCCCCCATCCCTGGGATTCTCTAGGCAAGAATGCTGGAGTGGGTTGCCATTTCCTTCTCCAATGCATGAAAGTGAAAAGTGAAAGTGAAGTCACTCAGTCATATCTGACTCTTAGTGACCCCATGGACTGCAGCCTACCAGGATCCTCCATCCATGGGATTTTCCAGGCAAGAGTACTGGAGTGGGGTGCCATTGCCTTCTCCACATAGGATTCTTCTTCCCTCAGAGGATCACTTAACTAAAGAAGCCATTGATAACTCATGTGCATAAGCTAGAAAGATGAGAAAAGACTATCATTACTTAAGCATGCACTTTGTGTCAGACAACTGTTTATATGCTGTATTATTTAATCTATCAATTATTTAACCAATATGTGCCTTTGATATGCCAGGCATTGTTAAAGGCCTGTAGATACATCAATGACTGTGATAGATGAAGTTTTATTCTTATGGGGCTTACAGTATAATAGAACTGGGATTAAAAATTTAAAAAAGTAGATTAAGATAATTTCTGTAATAACGTTTTTTTGTTAAATAGTAGTATAATGTTGTATCATGACTGAAGAAACTTTGATTAGAACTGTCAAAAGTTACATTTAATACAGAGCTGAAGATTGAAAAGATAGGTTTAGAGTAGTATCATAAGAAAAAGAAAGAAGAATCCAATTTATTAGATTTTGCTGAGAAGCAAAAGACAAGAACAGAAAAAATGTCATCAGACTTAGTAAGATACAGGTCATGGCTAAATTTGAGAAAACATGACTAAATAGAAATTGTTGAGAATAAACATACAAAAGTGGAGATGGTTTAGAGAAAACTCTATTTGTATTGCTATGAAAGAAATCAGGGGTAGTGCAGTTGATAGAGAAAAATTGTCACCCAACAAGTAACTTTTTAATAGTGTGAAATTAGATTATAATGATAGGCATGATCTTAGAAGAGTAGTGATACAGATAATGATAAATAATGGCAATGATGGTTTATAATCTGCCAGATAATTTTCTAAGGGATTTACCGTAATTATCTTTATTTATCTTCACAGCATCCCTTCAAAGAAAATTTTACAATGGATTCTGTTTTACACAGAAGAACACTGAAACTCAGGGATGATATCCTTTCTCAAGTTATACACATAGTAAACACAGAATTATGATTTGAACCCAAAACATTTGACTCCAGAGCATACGTTCTTTACCAGTTATCTTTAAATTGAGAAAGCAGGAGAAAAAGGAGAGAATCACTGAAGTTAGACATATTGTGAAGGTAAGTTATCTAAAGCAGGAGAAAAAGGAGAAAATCACTGAAGTTAGACATATTGTGAAGGTAAATTACCTATAAAAAGTCACTCAACTGCTCTACATAGATCCAGTATTTGCATCCCAATCTCTCTGATTCAAAAGTTTCCCCTTGTAGCTCACTGCAAAGTCAACAAGCCCTAGTCTTTCTAACATTACTCAACACTGTGCATGTTTTGGGATGAGTAAAGGAGAAAGTGAGTAAAGGAATTAATTATATAGAAATCTCACTCCAGTACTCTTGCCTGGAAAATCCCGTGGACGGAGGAGACTGGCAGGCTGCAGTCCATGAGGTCGCTAAGAGTCAGACACGACTGAGTGACTTCACTTTTACTTTCATGCATTGGAGAAGGAAATGGCAACCCACTCCAGTGTTCTTGCCTGGAGAATCCCAGGGACGGGGGAGCCTAGTGAGCTGCCGTCTATGGGGTCGCACAGAGTTGGACACGACTGAAGTGAATTAGCAGCAACATAAATATATACTTGCTTATGTTTTGGGATGCCTGCACAGTCCTTGGAATTTAAAGCTCATTTTCTTAGTTACGTGGCCATGCCCAAGTACCAACATCTTCAAGTCTTAGTTTTCTGTCTTTTGGCTATGCTGTGCGGTATGCTGGATCTTAGTTTCCCAGAACAAGAATGAAACCTGTGCCTCTTGTATTGAAAGCTCAGAGTTTTAACCACTGGACTTCCAAGGAAGTCCCCTAAGCCTTAGTTTCAATTTGTAAAATGGAGAGGTTAATAATTCTCTTAGTGGATTTTTTATAGATGAACTATATCATATAAGTGCAGGTACTGAAAAGTTGTTGCTGAAACACGAAAGACACCAGGATTCTTGGCCTCTGGAGGAGAAGAATGCAATCTGGGGCCAGAAGCTTGATTGCTCAGAGCTTTTGTGTAATAAAGTTTTATCAAAGTATAAAAGAGATAGAGAAAGCTTCTGACATAGACATCAGAAGGGGACAGAAAGAGTGTCCCCTCACTAGTAGGAGGCAAGTGAGTTATATACTTTTTAATTAAGGTGAAGTTTCTCAGTCATGTCCGGCTCTTTGTGACCCCATGGAACCAGGCTCCTCCACCCATGAAATTTTCTAGGCAAGAGTACTGTAGTGGGTTGCCATTTCCTTCTCCAGGGAACTTCCCAACCCAGGGATCGAACCCAGGTCTCCCACATTGTAGATAGACACTTTAGCCTCTGATCCACCAGGGAAGTCACTTTTAAATTAGTTATTACAATGAATCAAAAGAATGTCTGGAGATTGTAAAGGTCTTACTAGACTCCCTTCCATAATTTACATTTTAAGATAACAGGATTCAGTTCAGTTCAATTAAGTTCAGTAGCTCAGTCATGTCCAACTCTTTGCAACCCCAGGAATCACAGCACGCCAGGTCTCCCTGTCCATCACCATCTCCCAGAGTTCACTCAGACTCAGGTCCATCAAGTCGGTGATGCCATCCAGCCATCTCATCCTCTGTCGTCCCCTTCTCCTCCTGCCCCCAATCCCTCCCAGCATCAGAGTCTTTTCCAATGAGTCAACTCTTCGCATGAGGTGGCCAAAGTACTGGAGTTTCAGCCTTAACATCATTCCTTCCAAAGAAATCCCAGGGTTGATCTCCTTCAGAATGGACTGGTTGGATCTCCTTGCAGTCCAAGGGACTCTCAAGAGTCTTCTCCAACACCACAGTTCAAAAGCATCAATTCTTCGGTGCTCAGTCTTCTTCACAGTCCAACTCTCACATCCATACGTGACCACAGGAAAAACCATAGCCTTGACTAGACGGACCTTAGTCGGCAAAGTAATATCTCTGCTTTTGAATATACTATCTAGGTTGGTCATAACTTTTCTTCCAAGGAGCAAGCGTCTTTTAATTTCATGGCTGCAGCCACCATCTGCAGTGATTTTGGCACCCAAGAAAATAAAGTCTGACACTGTTTGTACTGTTTCCCCATCTATTTCCCATGAATTGATAGGGCCGGATGCCATGATCTTCATTTTCTGAATGTTGAGCTTTAAGCCAACTTTTTCACTCTCCTTTTTCACTTTCATCAAGAGGTTTTTTAGCTCCTCTTGACTTTCTGCCTTAAGGGTGGTGTCATCTGTATATCTGAGGTTATTGATATTTCTCCCGGCAATCTTGATTCCAGCTTGTGTTTCTTCCAGTCCAGCGTTTCTCATGATGTACTCTGCATATAAGTTAAATAAGCAGGGTGACAATATACAGCCTTGACGTACTCCTTTTCCTATTTGGAACCACTCTGTTGTTCCATGTCCAGTTCTAACTGTTGCTTCCTGAACTATGGAATGAGGTTCGTGACATTGTACAGGAGACAGGGATCAAGACCATCCTCATGGAAAAGAAATGCAAAAAAAGCAAAATGACTGTCTGAGGAGGCCTTACAAATAGCTGTGAAAAGAAGAGAAGCAAAAAGCAAAGGAGAAAAGGAAAGATATAAGCATCTGAATGCAGAGTTCCAAAGAATAGCAAGAAGAGACAAGAAAGCCTTCTTCAGCGATCAATGCAAAGAAATAGAGGAAAAGAACAGAATGGGAAAGACTAGAGATCTCTTCAAGAAAATTAGAGATACCAAGGGAACATGTCATGCAAAGATGGGCTTGATAAAGGACAGAAATGGTATGGACCTAATAGAAGCAGAAGATATTAAGAAGAGGTGGCAAGAATACACAGAAGAACTGTACAAAAAAGATCTTCACGACCCAGATAATCATGATGATGTGATCACTAATCTAGAGCCAGACAACTTGGAATGTGAAGTCAAGTGGGCCTCAGAAAGCATCACTATGAACAAAGCTAGTGGAAGTGATGGAATTCCAATTGAGCTGTTTCAAATCCTGAAAGATGATGCTGTGAAAGTGCTGCACTCAATATGCCAGCAAATTTGGAAAACTCAGGAGGGGCCACAGGACTGGAAAAGGTCAGTTTTCATTCCAATCCCAAAGAAAGGCAATGCCAAAGAATGCTCAAACTACTGCACAATTGCACTCATCCCACATGCTAGTAAAGTAATGCTCAAAATTCTCCAAGCCAGGCTTCAGCAACACGTGAACCGTGAACTCCCTGATGTTCAAGCTGCTTTTAGAAAAGGCAGAGGAACCAGAGATCAAATTGCCAACATCTGCTAGATCATGGAAAAAGCAAGAGAGTTCCAGAAAAACATCTATTTCTGCTTTATTGACTATGCCAAAGCTTTTGACTGTGTAGATCACAGTAAACTGTGGAAAATTCTGAAAGATAACAGGATTAGCCTGAAGGTTTTCAGGAAGGAGAAACTGTCCTCAAGTGGGATACATTGTTGTTATATAATCCTTAGTACAAAGTTTTAACTGAGTTGTTTGTTATGTAATCATCAGTTCCAGGCTTAAAGATAAAAATGTTTAATGTGACTAAGACTAAGGAGTATAGAGGAAAAAAAAAAAAAAATTGTCCTTTCCTCCTCCTTGAGAATTCCAGACCCTTCTCTCCTTGGAGACTCCCAGACTTCTTATCAACCTGCCTAGGAATTGACTCTTTCAGTATTTTTTAGACTATAAAGCGTTATCCTTCAGTAAGGTTTTATTATGATCATTTTTACTACAGTTGCTGTTATGAATCTTGGGAACTTGGGTGTACCAGCTATCTCTGGATTTTTACTTTCTCTTCTGGGTATTCCTTGTATTCTCTGTGGTGGGCGAAGAGGAGAGAACAGGGAGTGGCATTTGTATAATATATTAATGAGATCACTTTACTCTTTTAGTTGAGTTCTGCCAATAGGAGGTAAAAGTAGGAAAGTAAGGGATAGAAATAAAGATATCATCTGTCTGGGTTTCATCATGCCAGGCCAATTTTGGAATGGTTCTGTTTATCCTGCAGAAGCCACAGATTCTGTCTGACTCTAATTATGGTTCAGGTCATTGGATTCTACTGCTGCCCCTTAGTTGAGGTGGGTGGGGGGTAATGGATTTCTGCCCGTTGGATTCACTATACCAGTCCACTCCTTAGTTTTTCTTTTGACTATGCCAACTTTTTTTTTTTTTTTTTTGCCTAGACTGACTGCTTTGCCTTCCCTGGTAACTCAGAGGGTAAAGCATCTGCCTGCAATGCAGGAGACCCGGGTTCAATCTCTGGGTCAGGAAGATCCCCTGGAGAAGGAAATGTCAACCCACTCCAGTATTCTTGCCTGGAGAATCCCATGGACGGGGGAGCCTGGTAGGTTACAGTCCATGGGATCGCAAAGAGTCGGACACGACTGAACAACTTCTCTTTCACTTTCACTGACTGCTACCCGCTTCATGAATAACTCTTGCTGTGGGGATTCTCAAGGTTTCTCTCTCTCTACTTTTGGTTTTGCAGTGATTTCTGACTTTTTAGTCAGTGGCTCTTTTCAATAACCATTCTTGCCCAAAAGTATCTTAAGTGCTGACTCTGTTTTTTAAGAAATCAAACTTACATAAAACAGTCAACCACCATTTTGATAAATATGAAAGGGCCAACATTACAATCTGAAGTTTATTTTTTAAGTAGAGGCAAACATTATTAACTGTATCAGTCACATGTTATAAATACTTTCTACATTTGTACCGTGTTTTGTGATATCCTCTCATAAACAGAAGTTCTAACTTTTAATGTGGTTAAAATGTCCAGTTTTTCTTTAATACACTGTTTTTTAAAAACATATTTAAGAAACACTGATATTGCAACTTATTCTATGTTTTTTATTAAATTTTTTATGCTTTTATCTTTTGTATTCTATTCTTTAATCCAAGTGAAATTGGTGTTTTATTATGATATGGGGTAAGGGCTAAGTGTAATTTTTAAATGAATGCATTATCTTCCCCATTTGTATATAATATCAGTTCTATCATACACTAAATTTCCATATCCCTGTTCTTTGCAGTATTTAACTTTTTAGCCTTATACTAATACTTCTATCTTAATATAGATTTACAATGTCTTGATTGTTAGCTAGACATATCTATTCTATCTTATTATTATTATTTTTAGGAATGCCTTAACTATTCATTACATTTTGTATTACCATTTAGATTTTAGACTGTCATCAACCATTCATTACAAAACATGCTTATATTATAATTTTAATATATTAATTGTAGATTATTTGGGGAGAATAGACATCACATTACATTAAAAATCTTAATCTATGAACATGGTATTTTTCTTCACATTTGTTGAAATCTTTTAATAGCTTTGAATAACATCTCATGATTTCAGTCTTATCTATATATATATTTATTTTGCTATTAAAATCTGTAAGATCTGAAAAATTATGTGCTCAGCCAATACACTTGAATATGGGTTTATATCCAGTTGCTGAATCTTCTCCTTAAATCTAGTAATTCATTTGTAGTTTTACTTATATTTTCTATAATATTTGTGTACTTTTCTATATAGATAATAATACTGTCAAAAATAATGAACGCATTTTTTCCTTTCTTTCTAATTCTAGTAATTTTATTTCTTTGATTAATTATATATGTTTTAAGTTTTTATTCAGGCAAAGAGACCCCCAGATAATGTTGAATATAAAAGATTTTCTTTACTTGTATTTGATATTAAGATGAAAGCTTTAAATTTTTAACTTTATATGTATTTGCTTTAGTTTATTATATGTATATGTATGTATTATTTTACATATATCTTTTGCCACATTAATATAATTCCATTATATTGCTATTTTTTAGGTAATATATTGTTGAATATTATTGAATATCTTATCTATATCAATTTGTCATAATTTATGATTTTATTTTTGTTTAATCAGTTGACATTGTCTATCAAGTTAATTTACTTATAGTGTTAAACTGATATTGTAACCTGAGTACTTTAAGTGATGACAAATTATCTTTACATATTGCTGAGTCAGGTTGCTAATATTTCATTTAGGATTTTTAAATCCACATCCATGAGTATAATTTTCCTTTCTCATCTGACCTTGTGCTATTTTGGTATCAAGTTTATGTTAACTTCATAATTTGAGCTGGAGAATCTTCTTTCTCTGTTAGATTTTTAAAAAATCCTAAAATTTTAATTGCTTCTTTTTGTATTTGGTAAACCTTATCTGGAAGATATTAGGATGGATAGTTTTCTTTAAGGAAAAATTTAAATTACTAATTTATTATATTTATTTACAAGGATAATCAAATATTCTAATATTTCTTAAGCTATTTTGGGATTATTGGTCTTAAGAACTGTTATTGCCTCAGCCTAACACATGAAAAAAACATGGTCAGAGAATTCATCACTTTCCCAAGAGTAATCTGATGGAAAACTTTGAAGGAAAGATTTGAACCCAGAAAGCTAGTTCCAATATCCAGATTTTTAAACTTCCAAATATCACTGTCTATTAAATTGCACATTTTTAGAAAACTGTCTATTTCATCTCTGTTTTCAGGGTTTCAGAGAAAAACGTGTTTTTGTTTCATTTTCAAATACTAATGGTCTATAATTATAATGTCATTTTCATTCCTAGTTTTGTATGTATGCTCGGGTGCTAAGTCACTTCAGTTGTGTCCCATTCTTTGTGATCTATGGACTATAGCCCACCAGGCTCCTCCATCCATGGGATTCTCCAGGCAAGAATACTGGAAAGGGTTGCCATGCCTGGAGAGGGTTGTCATCTTCCTGACCCAGGGATCGAACCAGACTCACTTAGGTCTCCTGCATTGGTAGAAGAATTCTTTACCATTAGGGCTACTAGGGAAGTTGTTTGTATGCATACCTGCTATGTTTTTCTCTTACTCATCTAACTAAAGATGCTTTATTTTTTATCAGCTGGTTCAGAAACAAGTTTTGAATTGATTCTACTTTGTCATGTGTTATACTTTATTAATCTCTGCTCTCTTCTTCTATTTAATATATTTTCTGATTTTTATTTTGCTGTCTTTTCTAACAAGTTATAAGTTTAGTAATATTGGATGTATCTTATAACATTGTGGAAGTTTTCACATCCTTCATTTAGTATTAATTTAAACATTTTTATCCTGACTTGTTTTTTCGCCAATGAATTATTTTAAATATTTTTAATTTCCCTCTAAATACATGATTTTCCAAGTTTTCCTTTGCTGTTGGTATTGCTAAGTTAAGTTAAGTCACGGCAGGCATGTCCGACTCTGTGTGACCCCATAGACGGCAGCCCACCAGGCTCCCCCGTCCCTGGGATTCTCCGGGCAAGAACACTGGAGTGGGTTGCCATTTCCTTCTCCAATGCATGAAAGTGAAAAGTAAAAGTGAAGTCGCTCAGTCGTGTCCAACTCTTATTATTGCTACTTATTTCTAATTTTATATCATTCTTTTGTTCATATTTTCAAAGTTTAGGTACTTAAAATATATAATATTAGTAAAGATCAAGCCAAGAGACAGAAATCACCTGTTATATGAATAAGGAAGCTTCAACATTATGATTATTTTAGTACAAAGTAATTACCAAAAGAACAAAATAAGATTTTAAGGTATCCCCTTAATCTACTAAATATTTTGAGTTCTCCTGAATGTCACTTTCTCAATGAATAGCATTATTATTTATACCAAGAACTAAGTCATGAACCTCTGTTCCACTCCTCACCCACGTTGGAAATTACCTTCTTCATCTCATCTGGTTACCATGTAGTGAAGAGTTCAGATCCAGTGAATCCATTCCACAGTACCATCTGAGTGATATTTGGAAATGCAAATTTAATCATTTCTCAACTATTTATAATATTTCCATGCCTCCTTCTTCCCTTAAGTATAGAAATCTTTAATCTGCCCTAAGAAATCTTTAGTCTCCCACTGATACTGTCTTATTACCCACTTTCTGCCTTTTCTGCACTAATTACTTGCAATTTACTGATGCACAGCAGGCTTAGGCATGTATTTTCCCTACATTCTATATTGTACAAGTTTTTTAAATATATCTGTTCTTTACACTCTGGCGCAGTTCTACTCTTTTCCTCATCTCTCGTTCAGATAAAGTTATACTTGACTTATAAAGCTCATATAGCTATCATATCAATTCAGAAATCTTTCTTCTCTTCTTCCTGGGAAGGAGAATAAATGTTCTCCCTTAGCATCATCATCACATCCATACTGTAGAACTTATCATATAGCATTCTGTTATTATATCTAACTTACAAATGAATAAAACAAAGAATCAGATAAGCCTTTTACTCAAGGTCACAGAGGAAAATATACACTGCTTAATTTTATGGTCCACTTATTACCTTAATATCTGAGAGACAAATAAAAGTCAAATCATCACATGCATAGAGGTGACATAATTCTAAAATAAATTTTTAGTTAGGAATGATAACTAATGTTATCATTCAAATGTTTTAGAAAGAAGCAGAACACTTTTTGTAAAAAAAAATAAGAACTTGTCCTCAGAAACTCGATATGTAACATCCACTCCCCTCCCCTGCTTCCTGAGTATAACAGTCTGAAAAACACTGCTCTATTTGTTTTTCTTGTAGTATCAGAAACAATACAAACCTGCATGCCTAACAAATCATCTGTGAGATAATGGCAAGGGGGTAGGCAGCTTAAGAAAAACAGGAAACAATCCCCATGGTACTTTAAATATTAATCAAAACAAGTTTTCCTTAGGAAGACTTATAGTGAAGCTAAGATCAACAGAATGAGTCATATCCAGTCCAGAATGAGCCAGGGAGGTGGGGTGGGGGTGGGGGGGAATAGGGATGTGTCAGTTTAGGATTCATTCTACTACTGGGAGAAAGGTTTTACAATTACAAGTATAAATTATATAAAGCACAGCTGAATCATATGCCATACTTTTATACAAACTATTCCTAAGTTTCATGACTTTATTATTGAATTGTATTTACTGCAGTCATAGAATCATTTTTCAATATACTTGAAGCCAGTAAAAACAGGTGACAGTTCAACTGTAAGAAGTTTGATTTTGAAATCACATTATTTTTTGTCCCTTTTAAGGGAGCATTTTATTTTATAATGTTTAACAGGTTAAGATTTATAGTCAGGCAGACACAGCTTCAAATCTCAACAGTGCTATTTTCCAAATGGAAACCTTGGGCAACTTGCTAAACCTCTCTAAGATGGTTTCCTTGCTTCTATAAATGCAGATAATAATAGCTACAACATATGATTGTTGGAAGGAGGCATAAAATTAAGTACCAATTGTAAAATTATGAATAACGGACAAAAAAACCAGACCAGTTTATGAAAAAACAAATTCATTTATTGGTTCTCAAAACTCTCAAATGTAGCAATAATCTACTTCAGAGGAAGCTTGATCCAGGGTTCAGGCAAGATTACTAGACCCTGGCTATTCTTTCTATATATCTTAGTGTGTTTCCCTTGTGCAGGGGCATTCACAACCTTTTCCTCCATTTGTCATGTCAAACTATGGTGCTGATCCTCACATCCTTTTCTATTCATCCTGTAGGAAGCTCTTCATGAAAGATGGATTTTTGTTTTAGGTATACCTACCAAAGATACATTCACTTTATCGTCTGTCTTACATTACACGGTTCTTAGACCATTCACCATGGCTGGCAGAATGTAGTAACATGATTGACTTGGGCCTGATGTACATTCTCCATTCTAAAGCAAAATACTGATAGATCTTCCTCTTAAATGTCATGAGCTGAGACAGAGAAATAAATCTCTGAATAAGAATTAGAGAGATAGGAGGAGAAGTTCCAGAAGAGTTAATAGGTACTTGAGAAGAGCTGGTGAATAAACCAAATTCTGCTCTCTTTTATTAAAGAGAGTGACTCTCTAACTGCAGGCCTGAAAGATTTCAATGTATGACAATATCAAATAACAAACAATGAAAGAGAACCTAATCTTTATTTGTAACACTTCCTTTTTTTTAAAGCATTTAAGTTGCTAGACTAATGGTCATACATAGCAGAGTTCTTTAATTTTGACTAGATTTTCATCAACATGTTTCTTGTGGTTAGCAGGGTTGCATCTGAGTCTCTTTTTAAAGCAATGAAGATAATCAAATAAGAAATGCAAATTAAAATTTAAAAACATTTTCTAATGTGTTATAAATAAACTATTACTCTTCTCAATTATATTGGACTGAATAAGTAAAGAAGATTAAAGCAAAGAATTGTTGGGATTCAAAGGCAGGGTCATTTCATAAATAACATTTGAGTGACAGAAAAAGAGTCCAATCACTGCTACCATGTTGGACAAAGTAAATGGGAGGAAGTGCTGTGTCTGTATTTTAGTTTCCTTAAAGAAGTAAATATTAAATGATTGTTACTATGATGGTGGCAAGTTGTCCCAGATCTGTCTGTGAGAGTATTGTCACTGTTAAGCTGACTCCTCACTGAACACTCTTTCTAACATCATGTCTTTCAATTTGTTACAGCTTTAGAGAAAACTTTTTTGTTCAGATTGGATTACAAACAGTTCTAAATGTTTTGACTTAGTGCTGTAGTTTGCTACTCAAGTCACAAATGACGTGATTTCTCCATCTCTATCTCTTCACCTCTTTCTACCCCAAAGATCCGATATCAGTTTCTGGCAAGCCTGCTGTGATGTGGCAGCAACGCAGAACAATGTGTGCTAATCAGAGTTATTTTTAAATCACATTTGTGATAAAACAGATATAGGGTAAGTTTGTACTCCACTTGCAAAGATTTTGGCCTGTAAACTCAACAGACACTGTTGTATAAATAAGTTGGCAAGGATTTACCTAGTACTAGGTAACTGATAGTGTTTGTTGGGGACCTAGCTGCTGAGATATTTTAGTTTCTAAGTAGACTACTGCTACAAATGGAAAACCAGTTGCATTTGTTATTTATGGGGGCTTCCTGGGTAGCTCAGGTGGTAAAGAATCTGCCTGCAATGCAGGAGACCCCAGCTTGATTCCTGGGTTGGGAAGATCCCCTGGAGAAGGAAATGGCAACCCACTCCAGTATTCTCGCCTGAAAAATCCCATGGACAGAGGAGCCTGGTGGGCTACACTCCATGGGGTCACAAAGAGCCGGATACAACTGAGCGACTAAGCACAAAACATAGGTCTGCTCAAAACCAAGAGGAATTAGTTGAAATCTTAACAGAATTAGCATGCTTATGTGGATAACATAACTCTTGAAATTATTACTGTTTTTTTTTTTTTTTTTTACTTTTGGTAATTGGAAAGAATGAGAAACATTTTGTGAACTTAAAAACAATTTGGGATGTTGGATTCCATTTTGGGACCTCCTTAAGAAATATAATTTATCCTATTTTGTCTAAAATTTAACTTCTATGGGAGAAAATATGTCACAATTCGGGCTGAAAAGATAAATACCAAAAAAAGTTCCTCACTTTAAATTTTCAGAGCATATTTTCTTGAAGGATAAACATTTCCCATTTCCCTACATTTTAAGATGTGCACATCAAATCATCTTTGGATAAGACATTTGATGGCATGTATAAGAGATACTTGATCATTTAACCTTCAGCTCCTGCTCTGATTTTCTGGTTCCTCTCAAGGAGAGCTGAGAATGTGAGCCTACTTAGGCATTCTTTTGTGACATTGGGCAAATAATAGTTAATTCCTCTTTTCTTCAGAAGACTTGAACTATTTACAAGTCCTGTTCTAGGTTGAAAACAGCAGTGATACTGCAAGGCAACTTCCGAAATGAGAATGTTTCTTCAGTTCTATTTTAATTTAACCATAGCTTCAACACGAAGTTTCAACTTTGGAAACCTAGGTCTACTGCTATAGTTGATAAGCTTACAGAAGTTCTAACCTGTCTATGTGAAGATTTCACTTTTCTAGGCCACTGAAGAAAAATTTAGAGGAATTATTTCTTTGGGTACTGTGAAGGGCACTCTGGAGGGCTTCAAGTAGGAAATTACTTCACATGGTTGAACATTGTATACTCAGGGAGTCATTTATTCAACTTTGTTCCCTTCAGGATCAGCCCAAGTATAAAAAGATATCTTATAGATTTATCAGTTAGCATTAGCAAAGGGCACTAAGGAAAATTACAAAAGTTAAATTAGATTTCTGGAATCCAACCTGGCCAATTAAGACCCATTATCATATTGTTGTGCATTTTCACAAAAACTCACTGTTAAATATATTAAACTCCCCTTTGAGCACTAATTAAAGACACTCACAACTGACTTGAGAGGTATCATTTCTCATGCCAGGGCTATTATTTTCATGTATGAAATATTAAGCAAAGAGAACAAAGCAGTTGTCTACTGGTCATCAGTGAGTCAGAAGCTAGAGGTAAACAGATTCTGGGCTACAGTTTCTTCTGTGTTGGTAACTGCAGTCTCTCAACTGCTCTCTTATATCCTGGTCTTGTTTCCTGCCTCTGGGAAAGAAAAAAAGGCAATAGGTATACTTTTAAATAATAATTAAACTCTGAACCAATAAATCACCAACCTTTTAAAGCATTCAGTGAATTCTTGTTTTATCTAAATTTTTAAGAACGACTACTTTTCAATAAGTCTTAAGAACTCACTGTGAGATTGACCATGTTTAGGTCAAATGAGTCAAAGAGAGTTTAGAACAAAGAGGCTCTGCTTGGAGCACGCCTTCCTCTCTCCCTCTGCAGAGCCACCATGTCAGACAGAAGGCTGTGGCCAGTTCCTTCCTGTGGCTCTTACCTCAGCTGCTGAGTAGTAACAAAAGCACTTAAGAAAGATGAAAAGTGATCTGACGTTTTACCCAGATGTTGATTAACAGCTACAGACAGTACAAATAAAAATGTTTAATCACAGTGTTAAAGGAACAATATGAACATAACACCATCTGACCTCTGAAAACAAGAAGAAAAAAAAATTTGACCTTTACAGTGTGTAGTTCTTGCTTTTATCAAAAAAAGGGATGTCTCTTCAATGTGCTGTGTTGATTCTAGTACTAAATAACTGTTTTCTGTCTTATTGACATAAAAATATTAGTGTGTAATTTTTGTAACAACCAATTTTAAATACAAAAATGGGTCTAGTAACTCTAATTAAATATTTTATATAGTCTATTAAAATCTACATATCAAATGTACTGAGAAAAGTTCAATTTTTTTTTCCAGAAAAGCCATTTTATGTTATTTTTCCTGTGGGAAAAAATATTTACCTGAGTTAATATGTATTTGACTCCTAAGATAGATTGCTGTGGCAAAGTTTTATAATGTAATGGGTTAAAAATAAAATAAAACCACTGGGGCTTCCCTGGTACAATTAGAGACAGTGATTAGCCAATATTCATATATATATATATTTAAGGATCATATATATATATACATATATATAAGGGCTTCCCTGGTATCTCAGATGGTAAAGAATCTGCCTGCAATGTAGGAGACCCAGTTCATCTCTGGGTCAGGAAGATCTCCTGGAGAAGGGAATGGCAAACCACTCCAGTAATCTTGCCTACAAAATCCCATGGACAGAGGAGGCTGGCGTGCTATAGTCTATGGGGTCACAAAGAGTCTGATAGGAATAAATGACAAACGACTGCACTTGCACTTTTCAAAAATAGACTTAAATTATTTCTAAAAAACTGACAGAACAAAACCTCTCACATATCTTTAACTACTCCACCCACCATTCTTTACCCCTACAATGAATGACTTCCTCAAACTCCTGATGCTCAGTTCTTTTCCCAAAACTTCCTTAATAAAAAAAATAGAAGTAACATTTTAGTGTTTACATTTATGTATTACAAGATGCAGTCTTGGCAAGATGCGTATTAAAAAACATTTCTTTGCACCTGTGGGGTTGGTTGAAATATGTATGTAACCATTTTAATAACCTGGCTTTCTCTATATATGGATTAATACTTAAACAGAAATCTTCCCTGATTTCCAGTTTCTGTATATAGTGATTGATAGTGAAAGTTGCTCAGTCGTGTCCTACTTTTTGTGACCCCATGGACTTATACAGTCCATGGAATTCTCCAGGCCAGAATACTGGAGATGGTAGCCTTTCCCTTTACCAGGAGATATTCCCAACCCAGGGACTCAACCCATCTCCCACATTGTAAGCAGATTCTTTAACAGCTGAGCCACAAGGGAAGCCCATAATATTTTTTTTTTCAAAAATTGATTCAAGATTTGGAAAAATGAAATGTGATGCCTGTATTCTCCCTAAATAAACATTCGCCAAAGAGAATCTTACAAAAATCCCCTTCCAAGTAACATGCAACTCTAAATTGCAGCTGGCATTATTCTCCTAACACCAATCTAGTTAAACCAGCTTCATTAAATTGCTTAATCTTAGAAAAAGATATTCATTTCATTAATCCCACTTCACAAACATAATTCAATTTCATACCTAAAAGATATCTAGTATGAACAATTCTATTAAAACAACATGAATGATCAGATGCTATTTTTACTTCAAAGTGGTTTCTCTAATAAAATAAACTGCTTTTATTCAAAGTCTTGTTTTTCACTCTGGGCACTGACTAAAAGTGGAATCCAGAGTGAGGCTTTCAAATAGAGAAATCCAGGGACATGAGAATGTTCAGATTATTCACAGGCTTGACAAGGCAAGCACATTTGCCTACAGGTATCTTTTCTCCAGGTTCCTAAACATTCCTATGCTTCCTTTTCCTTCAGTTTCTTTCCTTTTTTCATTCCCATATGAATCACCGTACAACAGGGGCCCTTTCATGTGAATAATGAGATACAATTATTCGTCACTAGCTCAAAGCTATTTATACTTAGTAATGTTTGCAGTATTCTTCTTCACAAAGGAGCCACCACCACTACTGTTTCAGCGTGTGTATTTCATATGCATCGTTGCAAACGGACCCTCTGTGTTAGGAGATTAAGTGACTAGACAGCTCTTGTAGTTGCAGTGTCTTTTGAAACCCTGAAGGTGAGGGAAGAAAATGTGAGAAATTTTAGTGGTTATGTTACAACAGCAATTTTTGAGGAAATGGGTATTTATGAGGAAAGGAAAAGAAAGGTGTAGATTCTAATCACTATTTGAAGAGAAGTGCTTCTTTTATGTACCTCACACTGAATATTGACTCAGGGTAGGGCTTTTATACCACATCCAGCATCATTTGTCCAACTCTTTGTGAACCCATGGACTGTACAGTCTATGGAATTCTCCAGGCCAGAATAGTGGAGTTGGTAGCCTTTCCCTTCTCCATGGTGTATTCCCAACCCAGGGATCAAACCCAGGTCTCCCACATTGCAGGCGAATTCTTTACCATCTGAGCCACAAGAGAAGCCCAAGAATACTGGAGTGGGTAGCCTATCCCTTCTCCAGGGGATCTTCCTGACCCAGGAATTGAACCTGGGTCTCCTGCACTGTAGGCAGATTATTTACCAACTGAGTTATAAAGCTGTATATTGTCACCCTGCTTATTTAACTTATATGCAGAGTACATCATGAGAAACGCTGGGCTGGATGAAGCACAAGCTGGAATCAAGATTGCAGGGAGAAATATCAATAACCTCAGATATGCAGATGACACCACCCTTATGGCCAAAAATGAAGAAGAACTAGAGTCTCTTGATGAAAGTGAAAGAGGAAAGTGAAAAAGTTGGCTTTAACTTTCAGAAAACTAAGATCATGGCATCTGGTCCCATCACAGCATGGCAAATAGATGGGGAAACAGTGTAAACAGTGACAGACTTTATTTTTTGGGGGGTGGGAGGGAGCTCCAAAATCACTGCAGATGGTGACTGCAGCCATGAAATTAAAAGACACTTGCTCCTTGGAAGAAAAGTTATGACAAACCTATGCAGCATATTAAAAAGCAGAGTCATTACTTGGCCAACAAAGGTCCATCTAGTCAAAGCTATGGTTTTTCCAGTAGTCATGTATGGATGCAAAAGTTGGACCATAAAGAAAGCTGAGCACTGAAGAATTGATGTTTTTGAACTGTGGTGTTGGAGAAGACTCTTGAGAGTCCCTTGGATTGCAAGGAGATCCAACCAGTCCGTCCTAAAGGAAATCAGTCCTGAATATTCATTGGAAGGACTGATGCTGAAGTTTAAATTCCAATTGCTGTGGCCACCTGATGCAAGGAACTGACTCATTTGAAAGGACCATGGTGCTGGGAAAGATTGAAGGCAGGAGGAGAAGGGGATGACAGAGGATGAGATGGTTGGATGGCATTACTGACTCAAGACATGAGCTTGAGTAAACTTCGGGAGCTGGTGATGGACAGGGAGGTCTGGTGTGCTGCAGTCCACGGGGTCACAAAGGGTCAGACACGACTGAGTGACTGAACTGAACTGAACTGCATCGTTTGTTCCAGTTCTTTAATCCAGAAAGTTTGCTCCTTGTGCTATCTCTGCTCTTTGTTTCTCTTACATGTGCTGATCTTTTTTTCAGTCACTCCACAGAAAATGCTTCTTCAGGAACAGAATGATGGGTGTCAAATAGAACAAGTGCTATGAAGGAAATGTGAAAGCATTAGTCACTCAGTTGTGTCCAAGTCTTTGTGACCTCATGGACCTCATGTAGCCTGATAGGCTCCTCTGACCATGGAATTCTCCAGGCAAGAGTACTGGAGTGGGTAGGCATTCCCTTCTCCAGGAGATCTTCTTAACCCAGGGAACCATCCGGGGTCCCCTGTATTACAGGCAGACCCTTTACTGTCTAAGCCACCAGGGAAGCCCTTATATGAAGGAATTTCTAGAAGAATAAAGGGAGCAAGAGTCTCGTTACTGGGGAAGCAGATTTTCCTTTAGAACTTACATCATATGAAATTGGAGAAAGTATGCTGGCTTTGGGGTTTCATGGACCCTCACCCCCAGATGGCCCTGACTTACCCTGAACAGAAGTGCTGCTGAGAGTGTGCCTGTTCATTTTCCACTTGACTGCAATCTGAAAAGACAGAAATCTCACAAGGAACCTGGGTCTCACAAAGTTTCAAACCAAATTTTGCAGATTCAGGAGTGAAGTCAACTGAGCTTGATAAAATGGTACAATTTGGTTTTTTTCGCCAGCTCTAAAATGAACCATCTAAACTCTTCTATCAAGCACAGGAAGAGAGCCATGTCTTATTTAACCACTCCCAGGTCCCTAGTTAGCAATAACCATAGGGAGAACCATTTAATTGCATTCTGTGAGGGTGGGAAGTGACAGTTGCCTCCTTTCCTATTCATTCATACCTGCGTCTTGACCTCATGGAGACAGATTACTGTTTGATAGGAAAACCCCTATTCACTGTTCCCCTGCTGCTGCTGCTGCTGCTAAGTCGCTTCAGTCGTGTCCGACTCTGTGCGACCCCATAGACGGCAGCCCACCAGGCTCTGCCATCCCTGGGATTCTCCAGGTAAGAGCACTGGAGTGGGTTGCCATTTCCTTCTCCAATGCATGAAAGTGAAAAGTGAAAGGGAAGTCACTCAGTCGTGTCTGACATTTCGCGACCCCATGGACTGCAGCCTACCAGGCTCCTCCGTCCATGGGATTTTCCAGGCAAGAGTACTGGAGTGGGGTGCCATTGCCTTCTCTGACTGTTCCCCTAGACTATAGTAAACTGACATGGAGCTGTGTCAGTATGTTGCCTCAGGAAAAGGTGCCATGTATTGGTTTAAATTGGCCTGTTACATACCATTTGATAGAGTCTGAAGCTTACTCAGAGAACAGTGAGAATTGCACAAAATGTGTGCTAGGGAGAGTTGCTCTGTTCTGTGAGCAGGTCATCTACAATTACTCCTTTATCTCTTTTTAAGCCCCATTAGATTCCTTTCTCTTAATTTCTTAAATATCTGACTAGATATTTAAAATGTGAATTTATCTTGATATTATTCATGCATTTTGTCTCAGCCCAAATACTAGTTATTTGGAGTTAGACACTCTAAATAGTGAGATATTTCTTTTCTCCTTTTCCATTCGGAATGTGTTATCATATATTCCTTGTGTTTTGTACATAAAAATGTTTAGTTATATTTAACATATTATAGTTTTTCCTAATCATCTCTTCATATTTTTCATCATCTATAGGACATATAGCAGCACTATTTGTACTATGCTTAGTTTCTCAGTCATGTCTGACTCTTTGCAACCCCATGGACTGTAGCCCGCTAGGCTTCTCTGTCCATGAGGATTCTCTAGGAAAGAACACTAGAGTGGCTTGCCATATCCTCCTCCAGGGAAAGCACTATTTAAGTGCTGCTAAATAAGCACAGTGCTTGCCATGTGACAGGCCTTATGAATGAAAGCATCTGAAAGTGTTAGTCACTCAGTCACGTCTGATTCTTTGAGACCCCAAGGACTGCAGTTTGCCAGGCTTCTCTGTCTTTGGAATTCTCCAGGCAAGATTACAGGAGCAGGCTACCATTTCCTTCTCCAGAGGATCTTCCTGACCCAGGGATCGAACCTGGGTCTCCTGCATTGCAGGCCGATTCTTTACTGTCTAAGTCACCATGGTTAAGACCTTAACATGTTATTAATTCATGTAATCCTAACAATCCAAAAAATTGGTAATATTGTTATCCTCCCCATGTAAGTTAAATAGTTTGACTAAGGACAGAAGCTAGTGAAAAGAATTCCATTCAAGCAGTTCAGTTGCGGAGTCTATGCCCTTAACCACTCTACTATGCTGCCACATCAACTTAATGTTATTTTCTTCAGGGATAATATATTTTAGCTGCTATAGAGGGTTCTGGGAGGTTTTGTATAAGACTTGTTAAAGGAGTATACCATCCTCCCTTGTTCTTTTAAATAGCTGACTTCACTGCAACTACTTCTCTGTCAGTTAAGGAAATGCCTTAAAATCATCAAATGTTAAAGAAAGATCTTGTCACAAACATAACCCATTAAAAAATATATGTACCAAACCCACTTATATGAACAGTGAAATACACCTTATTTTCTTCAGATCATTTTAGACAAGTCTCAAAACCAGCAGGACAGGAGCTAAAATGATTGACTCAAAAATAGTTTGCATTGAAAAGAATATGGAAAGTAAATCTGTACTCTATTATTTCAGTTTAGTTCAGTTCAGTCGCTCAGTTGTGTCCGACTCTTTGCGACCCCATGAATCACAGCACGCCAGCCCTCCCTGTCCATCTCCAGCTCCCGGATTTCACCCAAACTCATGTGCATCGAGTTGGTGATGCCATTGAGCCATCTCTTCTCTGTCGTCCCCTTCTCCTCCTGCCTCCAATCCCTCCCAGCATCAGGGTCCTTTCCAATGAGTCAACTCTTTGCATGAGGTGGCCAAAGTACTGGAGTTTCAGCATCAGCATCAGTCCTTCCAATGAACACCCAGGACTGATCTCCTTTAGGATGGACTGGTTGAATCTCCTGGCAGTCCAAGGGACTCTCAAGAGTCTTCTCCAACAACACAGTTCAAAAGCATTAATTCTTCGGCACTAAGCTTTATTCACAGTTCAACTCTCACATCCATACATGACCACTGGAAAAAACCATAGCCTTAACTAGACTGACCTTGGTTGGCAAAGTAATATCTCTGCTTTTTAACCTGCTTTCTAGGTTGGTCATAACTTTCCTTCCAAGAAGTAAGTGTCTTTCAATTTCATGGCTGTAATCACCATCTGCAGTGATTTTGGAGCCCCCAAAAAGTAAAGCCTGACACTGTTTCCACTGTTTTTCCATCTATTTGCTGTATAGTGATGGGACCAGATGCCATGATCTTAGTTTTTTGAATGTTGAGCCAACTTTTTCACTCTCTTCTTTCACTTTCATCAAGAGGCCCTTTAGTTCCTCTTCACTTTGTGCCATACAGGTGGTGTCATCTGCATATCTGAGGTTATTGATATTTCTCCCTGCAATCTTGATTCTAACTTGTGCTTCTTCTAGCCCAGCATTTCTCATGATATGCTCTGCATATAAGTTAAATAAGCAGGGTGACAATATACAGCCTTGACATATTCCTTTTCCTATTTGGAACCAGTGTGTTGTTCCATGTCCAGTTCTAACTGGTGCTTCCTGACCTGCGTATAGGTTTCTCAAGAGGCAGGTTAGGTGGTCTGGTATTCCCATCTCTTTCAGAATTTTCCACAGTTTCTTGTGATCCGCACAGTCAAAGGCTTTGGCATAGTCAATAAAGCAGAAATAGATGTTTTTTTGGAACTCTCTTGCTTTTTCAATGATCCAGCAGATGTTGACAATTTGATCTCTGGTTCCTCTGCCTTTCCTAAATCCAGCTTGAACATCTGGAAGTTCACGGTTCATGTATTGCTGAAGCCTGGCTTGGAGAATTTTGAGCATTATTTTTCTAGTGTGTGAGATGAGTGCAGTTGTGCAGTAGTTTGAACATTCTTTGGCTTTGCCTTTCTTTGGGATTGGAATGAAAACTGACCTTTTCCAGTCCTGTGGCCACTGCTGAGTTTTCCAAATTTGCTGGCATATTGAGTGCAGCACTTTCACAGCCTCATCTTTCAGGATTTGAAATAGCTCAACTGGAATTCCATCACCTCCACTAGCTTTGTTCATAGTGATGCTTTCTAAGGCCCACTTGACTTCACATTCCAGGATGTCTGGCTCTAGATGAGTGATCATACCATCGTGATTATCTAGGTCGTGAAGATCTTTTTTGTACAGTTCTTCTGTGTATTCTTGCCACCTCATCTTAATATCTTCTGCTTCTGTTAGGTCCATACCATTTCTGTCCTTTATCAAGACCATCTTTGCATGACATGTTCCCTTGGTATCTCTAATTTTCTTGAAGAGATCTCTAGTCTTTCCCATTTTGTTCTTTTCCTCTATTTATTTGCAATGATCTCTGAAGAAGTCTTCCTTATCTCTCCTTGCTATTCATTGGAACTCTGCATTCAAATGGAAATATCTTTCATTTTCTCCTCTGCTTTTGGCTTCTCTTCTTTTCACAGCTATTTGTAAGGCCTCCCCAGACATCTATTTTGCTTTTTTGCATTTCTTTTCCATGGGGATGGTCTTGATCCCTGTCTCCTGTACAATGTCACGAACCTCCGTCCATAGTTCATCAGGTAGTCTGTCTATCAGATCTAGTCCGTTAAATCTATTTCTCACTTCCACTCGGATAATTTCTGAGGCTTTTTTTGTTGATATTGAAGCAATGTGGGAGAAGCAAGAATTTCAGATTGGGAATATTAAAATCAAGGTTGAGTTCTGATTGCCTTGATAGCTCATCCTACGTTTTATACAAAAGATAAATTACTACTGCATAGGTTGTGACTTCAGGATGACATTTGTCTTTGATCTGTTGGTTGAGTCCCCCATCTGGTGGCTGAGTTTTTCTTGAATGTTGCTACAGAGGAGATTCTAGGTCTCACACAAGCCACAGTAATGTTTTCTAGACCTCAAGGGCTTCAGAATAAATTCTTTTATTTGAGGTTTATTTTCAGAAATATTAAATGTTTTTATTTCATTATGGCCTTAAGGAGTGATTAGTTCCTCAAGGACTGAAAGTTTTCACATCTTATATGATCCTGCTGGGCTCTCTTCTTAAATGTTTCTCAAGTTGTGATCTGGGACCCACTCATCAACTGAGTGACTTGTAAAATGCAGACTCCTGAACCTCATCCTAGAAGCACTTACTCAAATTCTCTGAGATGAGACTCAAGAACCTGTATTTTAAATGAATATTTCATGTGGGTTTTGCATATTTCACACTAGGGAATCTTGGGAAAGGGTCTTAATGTGGAAACTTTTTAATATATTACTAATAGGCTTCTCTGTTGGCTCAGAGGTAAAGAATCCATTTGTCAACAGGAAATGTGGGTTCAGTCCCTGGGTCAGGAAGATCCCCTAGAGAAGGAAACATCAATCCATTCCAGTATTGTTGTCTGAGAAATCCCATGGACAGAGGAGTCTGGCAGGGTACAGTTCATGGGGTTGCAAAAAGAGCTGGACATGACTTAGTGTCTAAACAATAACAACAATAGCATTACTTTGAGGTAGGGGGAAAGTTTCAAATGCTAAGTAAAGGGAAATTATTACAGAGGCATCAGTGAAATAAAGTGTTATCTCTTTATCTTCTTCTCTTTACTCTTATCTCTTCTGCAAAGTGTTCTGCAGATAAGAGTATTTGTACTTGCTCTTAGACAGAAAGGTGAAGGAAAGAAGGTGAAGTTGCTCAGTCATGTCCTACTCTTTGTGACCCCATGGACTGTAGCCTACCAGGCTCCTCCATCTATGGGATTCTCCAGGCAAGGATACTGGAGTGGGTTGCCATTTCCTTCTCCAGGGTATCTTCCTGAGCCAGGGATTGAACCCAGGTCTCCCACATTGGAGGCAGACGCTTTAACCTCTGAGCCACCAGGGAAGCCTCTTCAGCATTTGTACTTGCCCATAGACAAGAAATCTGATATAATTCCTTTTGGTAGCCTCTTCAAGCATTTGTGGAAGAAAGGTTTAAAGCACACACACAAACATCTCTTTAATTTTTATATTAATCATATTCCTCCATGCCCGTTTATGGAAAAAAAAAATCTGCCAGAATATCCGTGTACCTGCAGCTTTGTGAAATAGAAAGTTTTTGTTCAAAGAACACTGTCCTTTTTCTTTCTTTCTTTCTTATTCTTTTTTTTTTTTTTAATAAAAACAAATGTCATCAGGTAAGATAGAGGATGAAATGACAGAGGCTGATACTAACTTACTGAGTCCTGCACAAAACTAAGATTGTAAATAAAAACATTTGAGAGACTTCAAAAATATTTTCAGTGTATAAACATATTGTCTTATTCTCATTGAACAAGGTATCAGAGCTTACTTGTTTCAGCTGAATGTCTTTCCTTGATTTTCTTGTGTGATTCAGTTGTAAATAACAGATACTTTCAGGTGACTAAAACACATTCATATCAATGTGAATATATTTTTTAAATGCTTTTTTATTTCAGTCCACCTGTCTCATAAAATAATGCAAAAGTAAACACAAAGATGCTTTACCTTTAACAACAATGGGCTTCTCCAGTGGCTCAGATGGTAAAGAATCCCCCTGCAATGCAGAAGACCTGTGTTCCATCCCTGGGTCAGGAAAATCCCCTAAAGAAGGGATGGCTACCCACTCCAGTATTTTTGCTTAGAGAATTCCATGGACAGAGGAGCCTTGTGGGTTACAATCTATGGGCTCACAAAGAGTCGGGCATGACTGAGTGACTAACACTAACAACAATAACAAAATAATAGAAAACTATCTTTGTAGATTTATACATGCTGCCATTGCTTTCCAGGATGACAAGCACATTCCTTTATGGCTTTGGTGGATAATTTTGTAAGTCAATAATTTTCTTGGACAATGCCTCTTCCCTGGAGGTAGCTGATTCCATTTGGTCCCTGAACTACAGACATAATCACATCACTGTATTTCCCCTATGATATTTAATTTTTTCCTCACAGATAGGGTGGGATACAACTGACTTCAGGAACAAAGTATTTGCAATGAAAATTTACAAAAACGTAAATATTTAGAGGTTATGTCATAGTCAAGGCACAGGAAATAAATAAACTATAGAACAATATTGTAACTAATGTTGATTTAAATTAAATTGTAATGTTAGATATTCTAAAAGGAAAAATAATATGTAAACATAAAACTAGGATTAATGAGGATTTTCTAGATTATGAGTTCTTGAAAAGATGCTATTTATCTTTGTTTATGCAAGTAGCAAGAGCATAAAGTCTAGAACTTACATTATAGAAGCACACAAGACGAATTTGTAAACTAGTTCTGCTATTTACTACTTACTACATGTGTTTGACTAAATTACTTAAGTTTTGTCATGTACATAATGGGAATAATAATGGTACTTATCTCATTATAGTCTGTAAGTATTACATGATATAATGAACACGCAACTCTTGGCATTTTTCTTGACATATTCTAAACTTCAATGTTAATTACTGCTATTTATCAGTACAGAATGAAAAAGAGCTTAACATTTAAATGAAGGCTATTTTAAGACTGTTATATATACTGTAACCTTCTTGGGTCTAGATTTTCTCCAACTATACATATTATTTTGCTCACCTTGATCTCTCTGACTGAAATTCCCTTTAAAGCACTTTACTATACAGGAAATTCCTTACTTATTGTTGAAACATAGAGGACAAGCATAACAAAATGCTAAAAAAAAAATGTTCTTAGAGATTTTTAACTCTGAAGGTAACAAATACATAACAATAAAGCTATAAATGCTTTCTTAATAGTATAACCCAATTCCCAAGGGAGCAGTATTTGACCCTAAATTACTGATTCCTCAAAGGGAGCATTTTTGCCACCAAAGAATTTAGCAATGTCTAGAGACATTTTTATTTCTTACAACTTGACAGAGAGTTGCTCTAATAGGCAGAAGCCAGCGATGTTGATACACATTGTAAGCCACTTGGCAGCCCCCATAGCAAATAAACATCTAGCTTTAAATTTCAATAGTGTACATATTGAAAAACTTGTACTAATCTGATAAAATACAAATATATTTAAAGAAAGAGAAAAATACGTCATTTAAATTCTTTTAAGTAACTTTTTTAAAAATTTATACTCACCAAGAAATCTATCAATATGGCTTCTCTTGTAGACTTTTTTTTGGAAAAGCTGGCTCAAGATTCTGCCTTAGATGAAGTCATTTGATGTAGGTACACATTCTCAACATTTAAACAAGGATGAGATCTATTTTTAAAGGAAATCAATCCTGAATATTCTTTAGAAGGACTGATGCTGAAGCTGAAACTCCAATACTTTGGCCACCTGATGGGAAGAACTGACTCACTGGAAAAAACCCTGATGCTAGGAAAGATTGAAGGCAGGAGGAGAAGGGGACGACAGAGGTTAAGTCCGTTGGATGGCATCATTGACTCAATGTGAATGGACATAAGTTTGAACAAGCTCTGAGAGTTGGTAATGGACAGGGAGACCTTGCATGCTGCAGTCCATGGGGTCACAAAGAATCGGACACGACTGAGTGACTGAACTGAACTGAACTGAAAATCTATTTTTATTTATTTATAAACCTGAAGTTCAGACTCCTGGACAATGGTCAACTTCTCAAAGTAAATATTAAATTGTAAACTGTATGGAAAGATGTTTAACTTCTGATTCAACTTTTCTAAGAGATATAGAGCTATTTAGCCTATCTTTTTCATCTCAAGTGAGCTTTGGTAGTTTGTATCTTGCTAAGATTCAGTTCAGTTCAGTTCAGTCACTCAGTCGTGTCCGACTCTGTGACCCCAGGGAATGCAGCATGCCAAGCCTCCCTGGCCATCACCAGCTCCCAGAGCTTGCTCAAACTCATGTCCATTGAGTTGGTGATGCCATCCAACCATCTCATCCTCTATTGTCCCTGCCTCCTCCTGCCTTCAATTTTTCCTAGCATCAGGGTCTTTTCCAATGAGTCAGTTCTTGACATTAGGTGGCCAAAGTATTAGAGTTTCAGCTTCAACATCAGTCCTTCCAGTGAACTTTCAGGACTGATTTCCTTTAGGATGGACTGGTTGGATCTCCTTGTAGTCCAAGGGACTCTCAAGAGTCTTCTCCAACACCACATTTCAAAAGCATCAATTCTTTGGTGCTCAATCTTCTTTATAGTCCAACTCTCACATCCATCGGAGAAGGCAATGGCAACCCACTCCAGTACTCTTGCCTGGAAAATCCCATGGATGGAGGAGCCTGGTAGGCTGCAGTCCATGGGGTCACTAGGAGTTGGACACGACTGAATTTCTTCACTTTTTCTTTGATGCATTGAATAAGGAAATGGCAACCCATCCAGTATTCTTGCCTGGAGAATCCCAGGGATGGGGGAGCCTGGTGGGCTGCCGTCTATGAGGTCGCACAGAGTCATACACCACTGAAGTGACTTAGCAGCAGCAGCTCACATCCATACATGATTACTGGAAAAACCATAGCTTTAACTAGATTGACCTTTGTTGGCAAAGTAATGTCTCTGCTTTTTAATGTGCTGTCTAGGTTGGTCATAGTTTTTCTTCCAACGGAGCAAGTGTCTTTTAATTTCATGGCTGCAGTCACCATCTGTAGTGATTTTGGAGCCCCTTCAAAAATAAAGTCTCTCACTGTCTCCATTATTTCCCCATCTATTAGCCATGAAGTGATAGGACTGGATGCCATGATCTTAGTTTTCTGAATGTTGAGTTTTAAGCCAGTTTTTTCACTATCCTCTTTCTCCTTCATCAAGAGGCTCTTTGGTTTCTCTTCACTTTCTGCCATAAGGGTGGTATCATATGTATACCCGAGGTTATTGATATTTCCCCCATCAAACTTGATTCCAGCTTGTGCTTCATCCAACCCGGCATTTCACGTAATGTACTCTGCATATAAGCTAAATAAGCAGGGTGACAATATACAACTTTGACATACTCCTTTCCCAATTTGTAACCAGTCTGTTGTTCCAGGTCTTGCTAAGATTAGATTGTTTCAATAAGATACAATTAAATTTGTTCAAAATACTTCATTATTATTCTCATAATATGTAAAGAATCCGAGTATCATTGCTTCTCACATTTCTTATGGTGTAACATTTCTTGTTCTTTTTTTTTTTTCCTTGATCATGACCAATCTGGCTAGAGTTTATCTGTCTTATTGACCTTCTCAAAGACTCTTCTTTTGGTTCCAAATATTTTCTCTATTATTTCTCTGTCTTTTTAAAAATGACTATTTCATTATTTCACAATTATTTTGTTACCTTTATCCTCCTTTGATGCTAATTTGATCTTCTTTTTCTAGTTTCTTAAGATAAAGCTAAGATCATTGATTTTATGCTGTTCTTTTCTAAGAATTTATGGATATGGTATTTCCTTTAAGTACCTCTTCAGTGGCATCCTACAAATTTTAATATTGTGTTTTCATTTTCATTCAGAGAAAAATAATTTTTCATATCCCTTTCATTCTTTCTTTGACCATGATTATTTACAATATACTATTTATTTTGCAAATATTTTGATATTTATCACAAATCTTTCTATTTTGGATTTCTAAATTATTTATTTATATACACAGGATATACTTTTAGTTACTTAATAATTTTAAATGTATTAAGGTTTCCTTTATGCCTAAGGATATGGGCTATCCTGGTAATGATTCTGTGTGAGCTGGAAAAATATTTATATTCCTTATTGTTTGTAGGCTTTTCTATAAAAGTTAATTGAGTAAGATAGTGAATAGTTTTGTTCACTTATTACTGCAAATGGTGAACTTGTCAAGGTAAATGTTCAACTGTAGATTCCTGCCTAGGAAACTACTTGGGTTGTAAGGCAAGCTCTTCTTTCTCATTAATGAAATTTTGGGTAATTTTGGCTCAGTTTTCCCTTAGGACTCAATCAAATGTTACCTACTTCAAGACGCCCTCTTTATTATTTTTAAAACTTACAATATTGTGTATACTTACAGTATATTTATCTGTATTTATTTTCATGCTTTTTTGTACCTTGATAAAAAATCTAATTCATATTTATCTGCAGTTACCTAGCAGATGGTAGAGATCCTACAACATGGCAGGTGTTCAAAAATGTTGTGGAGTAGAATTGTTATCTTTCAAAACCCTTGTGTTTATCATAATGTTAAATAGCATTTGCACAAACATTGATCTTCTTTTTGAGTGAATAGATTCCTTGTAATATATTCCAAACCAGTGACCATCCAATATTACTTTGAATACTTCTAAACACATGCAGCTTGCCTTGTGGCTCAGATGATAAAGAAACTGCCTGTATTGTAGGAGACTCATGTTTGATCCCTGGGTTGGGAAGATCCCCTGGAGAAGACAATGGCAACCCACTCCATTCTTGCCTGGAGTATCCCATGGACAGAGGAGCTTGGTGGACCACAGTCCATGGGGTCGCAAAGAGTCAGACATGACTGAGCAACTAACATATTCCCTTACTTTCATTCCAGAACTAACTTATTGCATGCTTGAATATTTCTGTTAAAATTTTTTATTATTTTATATTAAAATATGCCTTATTGTTATTTGTAGACAGAAAAAAAGAGATGCAACTTCTTTTCTTGTTTCTTCTGTCTCACTTCTCTTAGCCATTTCTTTGTCATGCTAAGAATTTCCAAGGTCTTTATCCATTCCCTTAAAAAAAAAAAAAAAAAACACCTTTTATTTTGTACTGGGGTATATCTGAGCGCCAAAGAATTGATGCTTTTGAACTGTGGTGTTGGAGAAGACTCTTGAGAGTCCCTTGGATGGCAAAGAGATCCAATCAGTCCATCCTAAAGGAGATCAGTCCTGGGTGTTCTTTGGAAGGACTGATGCTAAAGCTGAAACTCCAATACTTTGGCCACCTCATGGGAAGACTTGACTCATTGGAAAAGACCCTGATGCTGGGAGGGATTGAGGGCAGGAGGAGAAGGGGACAACAGAGGATGAGATGGCTGGATGGCATCACCGACTCAATGGACATGAGTTTTGGTGAACTTCGGGAGTTAGTGATGGATAGGGATGCCTGGTGTGCTGTAATTCATGGGTCGCAAAGAGTCGGACACGACTGAGTGCCTGAACTGAACTGATAGCCAATCAACCATGTTGTGATAGTTTAAGGTGAACAGCAAAGGGACTCAGCTATACATATACATGTATTCATTCTCCCCCCAAACTCCCCTCCCATCTGCCACATAACATTGAGCATAACATTTCCATGCGCTATACAGAAGGAGAGAGGGATAATTAGTGAGTTTGGGATGTACATGTGAACACTGCTATATTGAAAATGGAGCTATATTGAAAAAAACAAGGACCTACTGTATAGCTCATAGAACTCTCCTCAATGTTATGTCCATTCCTTTTGTATGGCATAGCTTGGTGACCATCACCATTATAGTTATTTTACTCATGTAGAGATGCATACTCTAAATTCTCAGTGTATGTAAGCAGTTTTCTATGCCTCTTACAATCATAAACTATCTTGAACTGAATGCTATGCTTCTATATTCAGTCATAGAAAGAGTGGAAGGCAGGAGAGACGAAAAAAATAGAGGTTGTCTCTTCTCTAACTCATATCCAGGGTCACCATACATCTTTCTGCAGGTTGTTCATTGCACAGGAGTATCCTGCTAAAGCTTACTAGGTGGCTCAGTGGTAAGGATCCACCTGCCAATGCAGGATACGTAGGTTCAATCTTTGGGTTGGGAATATCCCCAAACAAGGAATGGCTGCCCACCTCAGTATTCATGCCTGGAGAATCCCAAGGACAGAGGAGTTGGGCTGGCTAGTCCATGAAGCTGCAAAGAGTCATACATGTATGAGCACACACGTTTAGCTAAAGGGGAGAGTGAAGTATAAAATTAAATTTCGACTCTGTTGACCGTGTCTTTTACTTGGATCTAGGACATGCTTGTCCACCCAGCATAAGGAGAACCTTCTTCAAATTTGAGCCAGGTTTGGGTTCCTAGAATTTGTATCTACCCCAAGAGAGACACCTTTGTCTAATTATCATAATAGTACTGTATATTTTTATCACATCCCTCTTCTCAGCCATCCCTTACATTAATGACAAGAAAAAGTGAAAGAAAGTGAAAGCAGCTCAGTCATGTCTGATTCTTTGTGATCCCATGGCCTATACAGTCTATGCAATTCTCCAGGCCAGAATAGTGGAGTGGGTAGCACTCCCTTCTCTAGGGAATCTTCCCAGCGCAAGGATCGAGCCCAGGTCTCCTGCATTGCAGGTGGATTCGTTACCAGTTGAGCCACCAAGGAAGCCCCAAATGACAAGAAATTATACCTAAAGTGGCAAAGTCACTTACCCCAAGCTGTACACACAGTATATATTTCCCATAAAAAGTACTATGGAAATCACATTCTGTGTGAAATCTCTTTTGGTTTTTGACTATGCTTTCTCCCTTATTTATATTTAACAATATTTGCTCCAGATGCTTATTCAAGCAAGACTTTGTGAGCTTAGATTTTGTTTCTTGTGTCATGGGTTCAAAGCTCTAAAATAACTTCCAATCCTAATAACTTGAACATGAAATCGTCAGATGGGAAAATCCAGAACACAGATATTGCAGGAATAAAGGGTACACTTGACGATTTGAGGCAGTTTGATTCATTGTTGTGGTTAAATCCATATTTCATTTCTGGACAGCTTCACCATTGCTAGGTTAGTGAAGACAGGCCATATGCTTGTAATGATTTTTACCACAAGGTTTATAGAAATATCAGAATAAAAGTTGACATCACATCAGATGCAAAGAAGAAGTTACAAAGTGAAATGTATTAAAAATTAATTTTCTGAAATCTGTTGTATTTGCCTAATATACTTTATGTATTATTTCATTTTCTTTCTGCTATAAAATTCATTAATTTTAATCCAGGATTAATACAACAAGAAGAAGAGAATTGGTTTTCTGTAGCATCTTCCCCACTCAACATATCCTAATGTACTTTATAAATAATGAATGAGATACTGTTAGAGTAGGGACTCTGTAGGCAAACAGAGTAGCCATCATATAAACTGGAAATAATTCTCAAAAAAGATAAATATGAAAATGAAAGCCCTTTATGACCTTTCTTTTGTTCCTTTAAGTTTTTGGTAAAACTTTTAATAAGTTGTTGTCTGGAAGTAAATGTCATGTCTAAAGAGAGGGCTATGGGAAAGGATATGGGAAACGGTATGGGAAAATTCATTAATCAGGGTTGTATTTGTAGGTCATGATAATCATTTATTAGTCTAAATAAGACTGCTAGGTTTTTTTCACTTCTAGAACTTATCCTTCTGAAAACAATTTTTGGCTTAGGTCAAAGCCCCTGCCAAACAATCCAAGATAGTTTCCATGTAGCTTCCAGAGACTTGTGAAATTCAAGCATATTGTCTTTTACTAGAGGCAATCACATATAAAATAAACTATGGGGAGTCTACCCCAAACAGGTTTTTTAAGCTAAAAACAGAATTCAAATATAACCAAAATGATGACTCTGTGAATAGCAGTTTCCCACTGATTAGCTTTAGCGTTTCTCTCTCTGATATAAGAACAAAATGATTTGTGGAAATACAGCCATAGCTTGAACACTGTGATGGGTGAGGGAGCCATGGATGAACTTGGAAAAAGTTTCTTTTTAGTCCAAATTTCCTGACTACCTCTAAATTTACTCTTATTAGGGTGATTATACAACTTAAACATATTTAATTTGCTGTTTCTTCTTTAGAAAAATAACTGCTTAAAGCCTGGCCATTGTTTCAAAGAAGAAAAATGTTCTCTGTTGAGAAAAGATTAAGCAAGATGATGTGTTTCTACATTTGTAGAGATTAGAGAAGTGGCAAGAGCACACAGAGGAATGACCTGGATAATCACAATAGTGTGGACACTCACCTAGTGCCAGACATTTGGAGTGTGAACTCAAGTGGTCCTTAAGAAGCATTACTACAAATAAAGCTAGTGGAGGTGGTGGAAATCCAGTTAAACTATTTAAGTTCCTAAAAGATTATGCTGTTAAAGTGCTTCACTCAGTATGTCAGCAAATTTAGAAAACTCAGCAATGGCCTGGAAAAAGTCAGTTTTCATTCCAATCTCAAAGAAAGGCAATGCCAAAGCATGTTCAAACTACTGTATAATTCCATTCACTTCACATGCTAGCAAAGTTATACTCAAAAGTCCTTCAAGCCAGGCTTCAGCAGTACATAAACTGGGAACTGCCAGATATACAAGCTAGATTTAGAAGACCGAACCAGAGATCAAATTGCCAATATCCATTGGATCATAAAGAAAGCAAGGGATTTCCTGAAAAACGTCAACTCTGCTTCATTGAGTATGCTAAAGCCTTTGACTGTGTGGATCACAAAAGGCTGTGGAAAATTCTTAAAGAGCTGGGAATACCAGACCACCTTATTTGTCTCCTGAGAAACCTGAATGCAGGTCAAAAAGCAACAAGTTAATATTGGATTTGGAAAAGCTGACTGGTTCAAAATTGGGAAAGGAGTATGTCAAGGCTGTATATCATCACCCTGTTTGCTTAACTTATATGCAGAGTACACCATGAAAAATGTCAGGCTGGATGAATAATGTGCTGGAATCAAGATTGCCAGGAGAAATATCCACAACTTCAGATATGCAGATCATGCCGCTCTAATGGCAGAAAGTGAAGAGGAACTAAAGCGTGTCTTGATGAAGTTGATAGAGGAGAGTAAAAAAGCTGTCTTAAAACTCAGCATTCAAAAAATGAAGATCATGGCATCCGGTGCCATCACTTCATGGCAAATAGAAGGGGAAAAAATGGAAGCAATGACAGATTTTCTTTACTTGGCCTCCAAAATCACTGTGGACGGTGACTGCAGCCATAAAATTAAAAGACACTTACTCCTTTTGAGAAAAGCTATGATAAATCTAGACAGTGTATTAAAAAGCAGAGACATCACTTTGCTGACAAAGGTCAGTGTAGTAAAAGCTGTTGTTTTTCCAGTAGTCATGTACAGTTGTGAGAATTGGACTATAAAGAAGGCTGAGCATGGAAGAGCTGATGGTTTTGAATTGCTCTGGAGAAAACTCTTAAGAGTCCTTTGGACTGCAAGGAGATCAAACTAGTCAATCTTGATGGAAGTCAATCCTGAATAGTCATTGGAAGGATTGATGCTGAAACTGAAACTCCAATACTTTGGCCACCTGATGTGAAGAGTCCCTGATGTGTAGTCCATTGGAAAAGACCCTGATGCTGGGAAAGATTGAAGGCAAAAGAAGAAGAGGGCAGCAGAGGATGAGATGGTTAGATAGCATCACCAACTTAATAGACATGAACTTGAGCAAACTCTGGGAGATAGTGAAAGACAAGAGAGCCTGGGATGTTGCAGTCCATGGGGACACAAAGAGTCGGACACAACTTAGTGACTGAACAACAAGCACAATATATGTTAATTTAGAGACCTAATGCATTAGCATTCAATACAGAGGCCATATTTGTCAGATCAGATGAATCCAAAAGAAATAATCTTTGTGGGTCAAAGTTGAAGCGTAGAAGCCAGACTGACTCAGACTTGAATCAGTCATTCAAATGGCTGGGAGTTCTTGTGGTCTAATGGATGTCTATTGCTCTGCAGTTGCGTGGCAAAGGAGTCACAAATTGTCTCCAAAGACAGCTCTCAGGGTCAAACAAGAAGTCTCTCAAGAGAATAAGATGGCATAAGAGTTTCAAAGTCAAGCTGATCAGAGCCAGATCTTGAGGCAGACTTGGAGGAACAAAATGAAACTAAAATTAGAGGACTTGGTCTGAGTCATTCAAATGTGGTAGTGGTCTAAGGTAAGCAAACTTTCTGTGAAGAGTTAAATTACAAATATTTTATCTTTTGTTGATTATATGATATCTGTGGTGCCTACTGTATACCACTGTAGTGTGAAGGAGACCATAGACAATGCATGAAAGAATGGATGTGACTGCATCCCAATGACCCTTTACTAGCATAAAAAGATGGTGGTCTATGTTTGGCTCTTAGGTCATAATTGCCAATCTCTGATATAAACAACAACGCTGGGTTAAAGTTATCTATAGGTGAACAGCAGTCATATTGTAAGGGCATGGGACGTGAGCCCATGTGTGGTCCATATAAGGCCCTGTAGACTAGGCATTCTTCAGAGAAGGTAGTGCTATGGGAAGACTTATACTGGGAACTGGTCTTTGGTAAAATACCCTTGATGGTCATCCATTCAGAAAGAGACTGAAAAGTCTTATTTAATCTTTGAGAATGTATATATGAGAAATGGCCACCCACTCCAGTATCCTTGCCTGGAGAATCCCATGGACAGAGGAGCCTGTTGGGCTATATAGTGCATGGGGTAGCAAAGAGTTGGACGTGACTGAATGACTAACACACACACAGAGAAAGGATATCTGATGAACTTGCGGTGTTGATATATACTAGCAATGATCTAATGTAATATATTACCTGACTAAAATTATGATTAATGCAGAAGCATATGTATGTTTATGGATTATAAAAATATGCAAAAAACTTTACCAGTCAGAGGAAAGAGAACAAAGAGAAAACAAGGATAATTATGAATAAACTCATCAGTCCATGTTTAAGCCTTAAAAAAAAGTCCAAATGGAAGAATAGCCAAATATATTTTTGAGGCCTAGAGGCAAAACTTTTCTATGTTGAGATCTTTTTGAAAATATAAACTTTGAGTTATTGCTAAAATATGTTTGATCTTTACAGGTCTTTTAGATATTTGTGTATCTTGTTCATAAAACACTATATATATATATAAAATCTTTATTTTGTTTCTTATTTTTTCAGCTGCAATAATCCTAAATGACAGAGTCATACTATCTACTAGTACAGAACTATAATATCAAGGAGTTAGAATGAAATTTAGGTCTCTTTAAGGTCTTTCTCATCTCACACGCTAGTAAAGTAATGCTCAAAATTCTCCAAGCCAGGCTTCAACAATATTTGAAACTTGAACTTCCTGATGTTTAAGCTGGTTTTAGAAAAGGCAGAGGAACCAGAGATCAAATTGCCAACATCCGCTGGATCATGGAAAAAGCCAGAGGGTTCCAGAAAAACACCTATTTATGCTTTATTGACTATGTCAAAGCCTTTGACTGTGTGGATCACAATAAACTGTGGAAAATTCTGAGAGAGATGGGAATACCAGACCACCTGACCTGCCTCTTGAGAAATCTGTATGGAGGTCAGGAAGCACCAGTTAGAACTGGACATGGAACAACAGACTGGTTCCAAATAAGAAAAGGAGTGCGTCAAGGCTTTTTATTGTCACCCTGCTTATTTAACTTATATGCAGAGTACATCATGAGAAACGCTGGACTGGAAGAAACACAAGCTGGAATCAAGATTGCCGGGAGAAATATCAATAACCTCAGATAGGCAGATGACACCACCCTTATGGCAGAAAGTGAAGAGGAACTAAAAAGCCTCTTGATGAAAGTGAAAGAGGAGAGCGAAAAATTTGGCTTAAAGCTCAACATTCAGAAAACGAAGATCATGGCATCTGGTCCCATCACTTCATGGGAAATAGATGGGGAAACAGTGGAAACAGTGTCAGATTTTGTTTTTTGGGGGCTCCAAAATCACTGCAGATGGTGACTGCAGCCATGAAATTAAAAGACGCTTACTGCTTGAAAGAAAAGTTATGACCAACCTAGATAGCATATTCAAAAGCAGAGACATTACTTTGCCGACTAAGGTCCACCTAGTCAAGGCTATGGTTTTTCCTGTGATCATGTATGGATGTGAGAGTTGGACTGTGAAGAAGGCTGAGCACCGAAGAATTGATGTTTTTGAACTGTGGTATTGGAGAAGACTCTTGAGAGTCCCTTGGACTGCAAGGAGATCCAACTAGTTCATTCTGAAAGGGATCAGCCCTGGGATTTCTTTGGAAGGAATGATGCTAAAGCTGAAACTCCAGTGCTTTGGCCACCTCATGCGAAGAGTTGACTCACTGGAAAAGACTCTGATGCTGGGAGGGATTGGGGGCAGGAGGAGAAGGGAAGGGAATGACAGAGGATGAGATGGCTGGATGGCATCACTAACTCGATGGACATGAGTCTGAGTGAATTCTGGGAGTTGGTGATGGACAGGGAGGCCTGGCGTGCTGCGATTCATGGGGTCGCAAAGAGTTGGACACAACTGAGCGACTGAACTGAATTGAAGGTCTTTCTCAAAAATTATGCTTCTATCTTTCTGAGGAAAGATAATCTTCCTTAGAATGCTAACATTTTAGTCTGTTCCATTTGCTTGAGTTTAGTTTGTATGAATTGACATTGCCATTTTAATCATAATCATTACTATCACACCAAACATGGGTAAAAACACCTTGATATATTTTGCCTCTTAGTAGTGATACTTACAATTCAGGGAATTAGATAAGGCTACTAGATTCCGAGAGATTAAACATCTTGTCTGTGGTTACCAGTTGGTATGTGGCAGACAGAGCTAGGATTTGAAACCAAATCCAACTGATCCCCTTAACCATTATAGATAGTAATATAAAAATATGCATATATACAATTGACTCTTGAACAGCAGGAAGGGTTAGGGGTGTCCATCCTCTGGGAAGTTGAATTTGAAAATCTGTTCTTTGTAGTTGGCCCTCCATATACATGGTTCCTGTACATACTTGGTTCCTCTCATATCTGTGATTGCACAGACATGGATTCAACTGACCTAGGATGTATAGTACTGTAGTGTTTACCATTGAAAGAAGACCCGTTTATAAGTTGACCTGCACCACTTCAAATCTGTGTTATTCAAAGGCCAACCAACTATATACACATTATGTATCTAATAGCAAAAATATTTATGATATTACTGCTAAGTGCTAACATCTACTGAGTGCTTGTTAACTGAGATGAAATCTTGAGTCTGATGCATTTTCTATCACAATGCAATGACAAAGCATCAGCTCATCATGCCAAGAACTCTGCACTCCCGCTTCTGATTTTCACAGCTGACTTCTGAAATGTCAGTGACCATTTCATTGTGTAGCGCAGTGCTAAATGCCTCTGGCTTAATAACTAGGTCATTCATGTCTCACTTTATTTTGCTTCCCAGGCAGATGATAAGAATTTGCTTTTCGTGAACACAGAATCTTATATTTCTTGTGACATTTATTCTTCATTTACCATTTACATTTTATACAGAAAGATTATGTTGGTGATACCATTCCTCCAACCCATGGAAGGAAGTCAGCCAGCTCTCAAAAATTATGAATCTATTCTCTTTGTGTCCATTCACTCATTCATTTCCTGTGTGTATATAATATGCAAGGTGTTATTCTAGAGCCAAATTAAGCAGTGAAGAAACAAGCAAAGTCTTACTCTTATGAAGTTTTCATTTTAGTGCAAAAATAAATGAATAAATTCATATGATTTCAAGTGGTAACAAACACTATGAAGGAACAAAAAGAGAGCAAAAATAGAAATTGACACAGCAGAATAAAGATGTGATATTTTAGTGATCTTGCTCCAATCTCTGAATTTACTTATATAGAATCTTGCATACATGGGCTTTAAATGAATTTGAATTGTCTTATTTGTGATTCTCTCAGTTCAGTTCAGTTCAGTTGCTTAGTCATGTCCGACTCTTTTTGACCCCATGGACTGCAGCATGCCAGGCCTCTCTGTCCATCACCAACTCCTGGAGCTTGCTCAAACTCATGCTCATTGAGTCAGTGATGTGATCTAACCATCTCATCCTCTGTTGTCCTCTTCTCCTCCTGCCTTCAATCTTTCCCAGCACCAGGGTCTTTTCAAATGAGCCAGCTCATCGCATCAGGTGGCCAAAGTATTGGAGTTTCAGCTTCAACATCAGTCCTTCCAGTGAATATTCAGGACTGAATAAGTGATTCTCTAGAGGCATTTAAATATGCATGTTTTACTTTGTAACTTTAAGAATCCCATATTTCCTTAGCAAATTGACTTTGAAATGTTGTAAGTGATAAAATTTAAGATGGTACTCAGAGTAGGACAGAAAATCTGCAATGTCCTGTGCTAGGCTTAGTCACCTGACTCTTTGTAACCCCATGGACTGTAGCCTGTCAGGCTTCTCTCTCCATGGGTATTCTCCAGGCAAGAATACTGGAATGGATTGCCATGACCTCCTCCAGGGGATCTTCCCAACCCAGGGATCAAATCCAGGTCTCTTGCATTGCAAGTGGATTCTTCACTATCTAAGCTTCCAAGGAAGCCCTATAATATATCCTAGAGTCATCCAAAGAAACATACTTTTAATGTTTTTTCAGTGTTTATAAGAAACAAGCAGTCAGGGTTTCATGTTTCCCTGTCTAGAAGTTACATGATTAAAATCCCATGTTACCACACAAGGAGAAACTGTGGCTAGAAATTTTCACGTGTGTGTATTAGTGTGTTGCATGTGTGGTATGTACTATGTGGCTGTTTGACTTCAGCTGGAATATAGATTTGGTCCTATGTTCAGAAGGGAGCAATAAGATTTCTTTAAGGTGCATGATTTTAAAGATGGCAAGGGAGAAATTCTGGGTCATTATGTTCTGGAGTCCTAATGTGAAAAGCCTGGCATAAGGAAACTCAATTCAATAGTATCTGAATATGTTTGGAGATTGATGGAAGAGTCCTAGAAAATTGTGAACAGTGACTCATTGAGGTACCAACTAGAGATGGTGTGTGAGTGGTGTCAATAATGTGGACTAATCTATGAGAGAAGGACCTAGATCCAATGTTAACCATAATGAGTCACAGAAGTGAAAATACTCATGCCCAGGTGCAAAATCAACATTCCTTACAAATCTGTTGAGTAACTCCAGATGTTTGTCCTCTAGGTTTCCTTATAATTAATGTAAATTTTCCAGGTTTTGACAGCCTCAGACTTCATCTGGACCTGACTATTTTAAAGCAACTTAGGGGTTCTTGTTTGTTCTGAAAAACATGGAATGCCAATATCTATGATAATTCAAATTTAACTAATAAAGATAGGCATGATTTATTTAGATTTTTATTAGCTTAAAACTTTTGGGATTTTAAACTAAAACCATGTAGCATAAATTAATCTGTATTCAGAAAAAAAAAATTCATAGGATTTCATAGTGAAAAAGTTTCATAGGAGAAGGATAGAAGAGAATTTATAAAGATACCAGACCTCTAAGGATGTTAAATTGCCATAACATGAAAAATTAATAGTTAACTAAGAACATTATTTTAAAATACTAAGGATATTAATTTTTAAAAACTCTCATTCCTGAAATATTTGGATAAAAATGTTTAATGCATAAAGTAAGCAGGGGTACATTTGTTTTTATTTTGAATGCTCTCCCATGGAGATTTGGCCTATCTTTTATACATACAAATATAAGCTGCAAGGAATCTTTAGGCATTAAAGAGGATTCAAATAAATTTCAACATGGAGGGGAAGCGTATAAACACAAGACTTCAAAAGTCCTGAAAATATATCACTAGAGCCTGATGTAAAAAAAAATAATAATAATTGAACACTATATAACTTTAGGATTTTTCATGAAAACATGAACTGCAGAGAATTACTTACAAAGTAATGAAGCATTCAAAAATTGTTTTGAAAACCCTAAAAGAGAGATTAACAATAATTAATACGTACACACATATATACAACACAAAACACACAAACTCTATTATTGTCATGTTTTGTAAAGTGTAGGAAAATGAGTTATTCAGAATATAAAATTTGTGTCCTGTGTGTTGAACTATAGTGTTAGAAATTTGAATTTCACAAAGAGCTTTGTACTGAAGAAAGTTATATTTGAAAAAACTAAGTCAAAGTTGTCATAAAAGATTATGGGCGAATTTCTCTTTGGAACTTTGCTTTAAGCAGCCTGTCATTAATTGACATGATGGACAAGTGAACTTTTATTCTTCTGATTTTTATCTAAATTCTTGTATTAAATAAGACATTTACTTTTAAAAGATAGTTTTGCTAATTAGCCAAATAGCCAAATATGAAAATACTGAAATTATAAAGGTTACTTTTCACATTTAGAATAAAGAGTTTTAAAATGGAGTTTTAAAATGAAAACAAAAGGGAGAGGATAAAGAATGCCTACAATTAATGGAAATTGTATAAAAGGTGTTATCATCTCCCTTTCTTGATTTGTTGGTGTTATTTGTTGGTTTAGTCCCTAAGTCATGTACTGTAGCCTGCTAATCCTCTCTGTCCATGAGATTTCCCAGGCAAGAACACTGAAGTGGGTTGCCATTTCCTTCTCCAGGGGATATTCCTGACTCAGGGATTGAACCCGTATCTCCCACATTTGCAGGCAGGTTCTTTACCACTGAGCCACCTGGGAACCCCTTTTCTTGACCCTTTTTAAAAATTTATTTCCAACATTAGTTTTTTTTTTAAGTTCCAAGATGAAAAAATGTATACCTCTCTATCCAGCAGATTTATAGTTTTGAGTGAAGAAAGAGTACTAATAAATACTTTTTATTTTGTTGGTAAATACTAAAAGACTAATGATTAAGGTATTACAGGGACATAAAGTTTGGCATACTACCTTTGCCTTGTGGATATCAAGGAAGACTATGTGAAGGAGGTTACACTGAGTCGAACTTGAAGTTTGGCTAGGGAACTGGCCAAATGAAAGAGTGCCAGACCGGGATTCTAAGCAGATAGAATAGTATCAAATCTAAGAGCAAAACAATTATTATTCCAATATTCACTGAGCATCTAGTATTTACCTAACACTGTTCTGGGTGCTGGGTTTGTAAATCCTGCTTCTATTAACAAGGAGGTTACTTACTGAATGGAAAGAACAGATCATTTCAAGAAAAGAAAAAATAAAAGAGCTGTACAATTGAACCAAGGTAATGAAGGTTTTGTATTTTATTATAGTGAAGATTTGCTGGATTACAGGAATATGCTTCTCTTTATGCTTTAATAGGTATAAGATATTTGTTTCCCAAGTGTGATGTTTTGTTGTATAACCTGCTAATTTAGGATATGAGAAACATATTCTGTGTTTAGAAAGCTACTTGTAGTCTGGGGCTGCAGGAAGAGTGATTTTCTATCCACTTGGCCCCTTTTCTGTTAAATTCCTTGTTTGCTGCTGAATTCTTCACAATACCTTTATCAAATAGTCTTGTTCACCTGATGACTCTGGGAGCAGAGCTGGACCACAGGATAGTACCTGAACTCTGTTTGAGAGTTACTCTTAGGAATACAAAAGTAAGCTCTAAATGTGATGATTGTCCATGAAATAGTTTTGACATGCAGTTTGGAAACAGACTCTACTATATGGTTACTGGCTAAATTCAAATTTTTAAAAAACCTGTTGACTAAATTTATTCTAATAGTGAAAACAATTTCTTGGGAAAAACAAACTAGGGATATAGGATTAACAGATACAAACCACTATGTCTAATATAGATAAGTAACATGTACATACTGTCTAGCACAGGAAATTATAGCCATTATCTTGTAATAACCTATAACGGAGTATAATCTCAACAAACATGAAATCACTATGCTGTACACCTGAAACTAACACAATATTGTGAATCAACTATACTACAAAAAAATTCTCTTTATGCTAAAACTATGTCAAACCTTGACATAGTTTCAATCTCTTCAGTGGCCAATGACTCTCTTATTATGACAAATTTCTAGGTGGGTATGGACATAGTGAAAATGTGATCTGAATATGATCTAAGACAGTAAAAATACTACATTCCTTAGATAAAAACATCAATCCACTTTGTTAACTGCCATGGCAATATTATTTGAGAGGCCTAGGAAAGTTAATTTCAGAACATGAAAAGGCACTTCACACCTCATATTATTTTATAATCCTCTGGGTCCTGACAAGATAGAGTGGCCAATGGCCCTGACTGGTATGTATCAATGACCCCATTGGAAATTGTTAGCTGATGAACAAATAGGTAAGACTTATATCTTCTTCTGGATGCAATAATTGAGCTGAGGTGAATCCCTTGAGCAAGAAGATTAGCTAGGTTAGAACTAATAGTGAAGAAAACTGTATTTTCAAGTTTATTCCAACTTAACTCTAAGGACATATGACTTCAATTTACTGACTGAGCAAAGGTCATCAGGTGATGTGCAAGCAATGTTACAGCCATATTTCAAGGCATCTGCAGTGGATATCACTTAGAATCCAAAAGCTTAGGGTTAGAGTGGAATAATTTAAAGTATCAACAGCAAGTTTGTATCTGCGCTCAAAATTCAGCTTAGAAAAAGCTGTTTCTTTGGTAAGAAGTCTGCTAATACGAGATATGCCCTGGAGACTGACAGAGGATCACAACTGTGATAACTAAAAGTGATGTCTTTTCTGTTTGTCTAACTGAAACTACTTGTTATTTTTAAAAACTTGATTGATCACAATAAAAAACTAATCGCAATCACTCACATAGACGTCTTTACAAATTTCTCCCACTTGTTCATCATTTATTCATTCTTTCTTTCATTAAATATATGATTATTGAGTTTCAACTATGTAAGCCAGAGTTGAAGATATAGGAACAAAAATTGACTCCATCTCTGTCCTCTTGAAGCTCACATCCAAACGGAGCACATCAACAAAACACTAATTCTATAAAGTTACAGTTGAGCTAGCAGATAACAAAAAAGGTAAAGTTTGGTGGGATAGTAACTGAAAGAATCTAATAGTCTGGAGGTTAGACAATGTTTCCTTCAAACACTAGATTCAGCTGATCTCTAAAGGATGGATGGGCATGAATAAATGAGAGGGAAGAAGTTAGTGGAAATAGTGCTGTGGGCATAGAAAGTAGCATTTGCAAATATCCTGAAGCAGATGCCTTGAAGAAGGCCAGAGTCTCAGGAGGATAGAGATAATGAAATACAATGTCTGGAGAACTTTCTGGTAGTAGGCAAAGGTTATGGTCTTTTTTATAAGAACAATAAGAAGACATAAAAGGGTTTTAAACAAAGATGAACATAGCCATATTTTCATGTCAAAAAGATTGTTTGGATGTAACGTGAAGGTTGTTCTGGATTGAAAATGAGAGGAGTGAGTAAAGAAGACTAACAGAAAAAGCTGCATTTCTGTAATTCAGGGATTCACCTATAGAACCTTGAGCTAAGTGGTAGTAAAAATGGAGAAAATTACAGAGATGAGAGACATTTAATAGGTAAAGTTGATAGGATAGAGCAATTAATTGAAAATAGAGATGGGATGGATGGTTTGTAGAATGACTTCTGTATTTAGAATCTGTGTAATTAGGCAGAGTGGTGTCATTTATTGACTAAAACAAAACAAAACTAGAATTGCATTTACCATATGATCCAGCAATTCCACTTCTGAATATATATTTGAAGAAAACAAAAACACTACTTCAAAACGATATATACACCCTGATATTCATAGCAGCATTGTTTACAATAGTTAACATATGGAAGCAACCTAGATGTTCAGCAGCAGCTATGTGTGTGTGTATATATAAAAATCTCCATATTTGCATACATTCAGTTCAGTTCAGTTCATTTCAGTTGCTCAGTCGTGTCCGACTCTTTCCGACCCCATGAATTGCAGCACACCAGGCCTCCCTGTCCATCACCAACTCCCGGAGTTCACTCAGAATCACATCCATCGAGTCCGTGATGCCATCCAGCCATCTCATCCTCTGTTGTCCCCTTCTCCTCCTGCCCCCAATCCCTCTCAGCATCAGAGTCTTTTCCAATGAGTCAACTCTTTGCATGAGGTGGCCAAAGTACTGGAGTTTCAGCTTTAGCATCATTCCTTCCAAAGAAATCCCAGGGTTGATCTCCTTCAGAATGGACTAGTTGGATCTCCTTGCAGTCCAAGGGACTCTCAAGAGTCTTCTCCAATACCACAATTCAAAAACATCAATTCGTCGGCACTCAGTCTTCTTCACAGTCCAACTCTCACATCCATACATGACCACAGGAAAAACCATAGCCTTGACTAGACGGACGTTAGTCGGCAAAATAATGTCTCTGCTTTTTAATATGCTATCTAGGTTGGTCATAACTTTTCTTCCAAGGAGTAAGCGTCTTTTAATTTCATGACTGCAGTCACCATCTAGAGTGATTTTGGAGCCCCCAGAAATAAAGTCTGACACTGTTTCCACTGTTTCCCCATCTATTTCCCATGAAGTGATGGGACCGGATGCCATGATCTTCGTTTTCTGAAGGTTGAGCTTTAAGCCAACTTTTCGCTCTCCTCTTTCACTTTCATCAAGAGGCTTTTTAGTTCCTCTTCACTTTCTGCCATAAGTGTGGTGTCATCTGTATATCTGAGGTTATTGATATTTCTCCCGGCAATCTTGATTCCAGCTTGTGTTTCTTCCAGTCCAGCATTTCTCATGATATACACATATATATGTATAATTCATGTATACATTATTCATATACATATGTATAATGGAATATTAATTAATCAGCCATAAAAAATGAAATTTTGCTATTTGAAACAAAGAAGATGGAACTGGAGGGTATTATACTTAGTGAAATAAGTCATACAGAAAAATATAAATACTATATATTATCACTCATATGTGGAATCTGAAAAACAAAGTAAGCAAATAAATATAAGAAAACAAAAAGGGACACACAGATATAGAGAACAAACTAGTAGTTACCAGGCAGGAGAAAGAAGAGTGAGGGGCAAGATGGAGGTAGGGGATTAAGAGATACAAACTACTAGATGTAAAATGAATAAGCTACAAGGCTATATTGTAGCATAGCACAGGGAATATAGACAATTTTTGATGATAATTTTTAATGGAATCTAATGGAAATGGCAACCCACTCCAGTGTTCTTGCCTGGAGAATCCCAGGGATGGGGAGCCTGGTGGGCTGCCATCTATGGGGTCGCACAGAGTTGGACATGACTAAAGTGACTTAGCAATAGCAATCCATAAAAATACTGAATCACCATGCTGTACAACTGAAATATATAATATTGTATGTCATCTGCACTTCATTTTTAAAAACCATAAATTCAAAACAAAAACACTGGAGAAGAAACAATTTGGAAGAAAATCATTGATACACTTGAATAAGTTAATGATCCATAAATGTGTTACATATCAACAAATTAGATGAAACAAAATACCCATGTTTTGATAGAAATTTTCTATCACCTAAGCAATCACCAGTGTCACCCCCGTTTATGGATAAAGTAACTGATTATAGCATATTATTTGAAAAATATTTGTTTTCTTTTAGAAAGAGTTATTCTCTTACTCATCATTCATTCATTTGTTTATTCATTGATTATCTTAAAAATTTATCCAAATATATATTGCACAACTTATATATGAATAACGTTTTACTGGATACTGGAGACTTGGCAATGAACAAGGAAAATTCAGATCTGGGCCTTTTTGCCTTTCCAAACTTTCCAGCTAGAGGAATTTAAAATGTACTAGGAAGGAAATGGTGAAACTCTTTGTTAGGCAATTTAGTAATATTTCATTTTAGTAAAATGTCATAAATATTTTAAAGTGTTAATATTTTGATATAATAATTTACTTTCTAAAAATATACTTTAGAAGTATCTGAGGTAGAGGAAAAAATTTATGCTTAAGAATACTTTTCAGTGCATTTTATAATAGCAAAAAATCAGAAACATTTTAGTGACCAATAATCGATATTTTGACAAAATATGATATATTTGTATGGAATAATATTTTCTAATCACTAAAATCATATTATAGAAGAATATTTACAAATTTGGAAAATGTTTCTTCTGTATAGTCTAGTGCAAAAATTAGGCACATATGATTCTCATTTTGTAAAAAAAAATTATAAATATTGATAAATGTATTAATTTTTGGAACTCCTCAGCATTAGTATAAAAGCCTGAAGTTCTAGAATTCTAGGAACCCTAAATTTTTCCTTGTAAAATCCCATTTAGAATTAAGAATCATGACAACCAATCAATGAGGTACAACAAAAAAGGAATAATAATCTAATGTGAAAAAAAGCTGGGTTTGGGTGCTATCATCTACTTGTTCTGAGAGCTTGAGAACATTTCTGAGTCTTCTTCTTTGCTTATACATTAATGATATGCTTTTTCATTTAACAGTGATTTATTGAGTACCTACTGTGTGTCAGGCATTATGAGGCTAAGGCAGAGCAATGAATAAATTATGTGTGGTTGGAGCAACATTCTGAGCAAACGGAAAAGCACTGTGTTAAGTCCCTAAAATGGCTGATAGTGAGGAAGGGAGAAGGATGTGCAAGTTCAATCAAGTAAGACAAGAATATGAAATCGTATGTTAATTTGGATAACATAGGGCATGTGTTTTTTGCAGTTACACTAACGTTTAACCATTAATTCATCAGTTCTCATGTTTTGCTAAGTTGCTTCAGTCATGTCCGACTCTGTGTGACCCCACAGACTGAAGCCCACCAAGCTCCGCCATCCCTGGGATTCTCCAGGCAAGAACACTGGAGTGGGTTGCCATTTCCTTCTCCAATGCAGGAAAGTGAAAAGTGAAAGTGAAGTCCCTCAGTCATGTCTGACTCTTCGAGAACTCGTGGACTGCAGCCTACCAGGCTCCTCCGTCCATGGGATTTTCCAGGCAAGAGTGGGTGCCATTGCCTTCTCCTTCTCATGTTTTATTATAAAACTAATCTGAATAAATTTTATTGCTTTGTTCATCTGAATGTTTTAAGTGTCTGTAGTCTTGAATGATCTGTAGATTGTTTTCAAGACTAAAAAGAAATCTCTTCTGTGAAGTCTTCTGTTTTCTTTATTTAAAGAAGAGGCATCAAAGTTGAATCTGAAGTATGGCAGCAAGGTAACTCTTCTCAGATACTCATATATAGGTGATAGAATGGCTTCACTTTTCAGATACATCTGGAATGGCAAGCTGCATGACAGAGAATTAAGATCCAAGCTTCAAAATAGTCTTCAGTAAATAAAAAACTCTATCCAAGAGGATTAATGCAAAAATTGGTAATTGTTTGGGGATTAGCCATATAGGAAGTACACCTGGCATATAAAAGATATAGAAATGGTTCTGAATCGTGTTCAAGAAATACTTGTTTGGAATTGGGCTGAGAACCAGGTGCAGAGTGAAAAACTGAGAGTGAGCTCATGTTAACAGTATGCAAGTTTGTAGGTGGATAGAAAAAGAGAAGCTGCTGTCAAGGTTGAGAAGGAGTAGGTAATCCTTGAAAGCTAATTCACTGGTCAGGAAAAACCAAAGAGTAACCTATGTGCTAAGTTGCTCCAGTTAGGTCCAACTCTATGTGGCCCTATGGACTATAGCCTGCCAGGCTCCCCTTTCCATGGGATTCTGGAGTGGGTTTCCATGCCCTCCTCCAGGGGATCTTCGTGACCCAGGTATTGAATACATATCTCTTACAACTCCTGCACTGGCAGGTGGGTTCTTTATCACTAGTGCCCCCTGGGAAGCCCTGTAGAACCAATAAGTATTTACTTAATTGGAATATTCTCAAAGAGAGAAGCTGTTTCAGCCTATGATACTAAGCAATTCTAGTCTTTAATGGCATGGCCTCTTACTCCATTTTGTATTAAAGCTTTATTCCTCAATGAATATTAACAAATATTTATAGAGAGATGGAGACTGATAAACAGAAGTAAAGAACTTTTATTGGAGCTATAAGGGAAGAAATGAAATGAGGAGATTTACTATTACTAATACTTATATATTGCATTTATACAGATTTGGCAATTTCTAAAGCACTTTTGCTTGTTATTCTCTACTTTTGAGATTGGGCTATGTATTTTATATATGTTATACATATATATGTGTATATATAATAGGTGTGTATGCATATATATGTGGTTGTTCATGTGTGTGCATAGTTGTTCCTGTTCAGTTGGCACATGGTATTTATTCTACTTTTTGTTTATTGAAAATAACTTGTGCAAATGTTAATTTAATGCCAAAGTTCTAGGCTAACTGAGCTCATGACTGTCTTTTTCTGAATTATCTATGTTAACTGAGAGATGCCATGGCCAAGCAAATGCTGTCAAAGTAGGAACTGTTTTGTATTGCAGATGAGTAAGTTGAAATTCAGACAAGGAAAGTGGTCTCTCTAAGGTTTGAAATGTGAAAATGGTAAACCCAGGTCTCTGTACTTCAAATCTCTTGCTGGTTTAAAAGGAAACACAAAGCCAGCTGAAGCATCCAAGAGCAATCAGGAAATCCCTGAAAAGCAGTGGACTCAGGTAAATAGGAGAATACATAGAGGAAGGCAAAAAAAAAAGAAAAAAAATGAACAACAACAACAAAAAAATCCAGAATAGGCTGTGGAGTTTTAAAAATGGTTTTTCTCAATATTTTTGTCAATGGATGTATTTATTCCTACAATTTTAATTAGGTGATTATACAGCTATCACAAAAATGACATTAGAAAAATATATTGAGCACTTACTATGTGCCAGACATTCTCCTTTTAGGTTATGTACAACTTCATTCTTTACAACTCTCTTGGGAGAAGTAATTGCTATCATTTCCATTCTAAAGATGAAGAAACAGAGACTAATATAGCTCATATAAGATTTTCAAGTCTTCACAGAGTTAATCTTTATAATTCCATTTCTCTTCAATGCTAAACCACAAGCTTATTGAATCAGCAAATATCTATCAAAATGCCTACTGTGAGAACTTACTGTTTATTATGGAACTTAACTTGTAAAAAGGAGATAACAGTTGGTGAAAATGTTAGGATATTTACAGATACTAAGAGAACATTTGGAGAAGAAATATCCAATGCCATTGAGGGTGTCAGCAACAATTCTTGGAGGAATTATTTTCAAATACGAGAACTGAAGAGTGTATAAAGATTTAAAAGTCTTTTTACTATACCTAAAAATATTTTCAAAATGAAGGAAAGTAGATATCTTCAATGCAAATTATTTATATAATTGTCTAAACGATACACATCACCTAACTTTCCATTTCATTGCCCACTCATGCAAGTGTGACTTCAGACAGGAAAGTGTTACAAGATGAATGATCTTACCATATAGCAGAGAACAATATGTGAATTGATTTTACAATGATATAATTTACCAGCAAGTAAAAGACACTTACTCCTTGGAAGAAAAGTTATGACCAACCTAGATAGCATATTAAAAAGCAGAGACATTACTTTGCCGACTAAGGTCTGCCTAGTCAAGGCTATGGTTTTTCCTGTGGTCATGTATGGATGTGAGAGTTGGACTGTGAAGAAGGCTGAGCGCCGAAGAATTGATGCTTTTGAACTGTGGTGTTGGAGAAGACTCTTAAGAGTCCCTTGGACTGCAAGGAGATCCAACCAGTCCATTCTGAAGGAGATCCAACCAGTCCATTCTGAAGGCGATCAACCCTGGGATTTCTTTGGAAGGAATGATGCTAAAGCTGAAACTCCAGTACTTTGGCCACCTCCTGGGAAGAGTTGACTCATTGGAAAAGACTTTGATCCTGGGAGGGATTGGGGGCAGGAGGAGAAGGGGACGACAGTGGATGAGATGGCTGGATGGCATCACTGACTCGATGGACGTGAGTCTGAGTGAACTCCAGGAGTTGGTGGTGGACAGGGAGGCCTGGTGTGCTGCGATTCATGGGGTCGCAAAGAGTTGGATACAACTGAGCAACTGAACTGAACTGAATATCCAGCTCTGTTATGAAATCTTCTATATGTATTGTTAAGTGACATTTTTATCAATATTTCTCATATATCCTCTCTTTATATACAATATGTGGCCTTTCCTATCTTCTAAATATACTTTTATTTTCTATTTCACTTTTCTATGTAACAAGATTTGATTCATTTGTCTTTATTGTATCTGTGAGTCACATAGGCACAAAGTATATAAATTTGGCTTTGTCGTTTAAATTTCCCTAATTTGGGATATGTGAATGTTATCGATGAGCAATCTACGTCTCTTCCACCCACACCTTCATTTTGAATACCATGTAATAAATGAGAACAAAATATTCTACCAAGCATCACTACATTTCTGGTCTTGCTTTGCTATCTTCTGCTAACTTTTAATCTCCAAGAATGCTAAATGACTTTCAGTTTTAAGAGTGAAGTACTATAGTGCACTGCCAGATACATGACAGTTAAAACTCCCACAGACTTTTGGCAGGGAATATATCAGCGAATGTTCATATGGGTGAACAGTGTCTTAACAAGGGACCATATGTGTTCCAATGAAAGGGTTCATAAAACCAGCTTGATAAAGGTATTTTCCTTAGCTATGTAAAGGAAGAAATCATCAAAAATTATCAGGAAAGTAGTATTTTCCTTCATGCTTTTACATGTCAATAACAATTAGCCAAGATCATTGAGAAGTTGTTTATAACAGTATCTGTATTCAGCTTAAGACCAATATGTGACAGTCACATTTTCAGGAAAAATCTTCCCATGTCCTCTGCTTGAATAAGTACTGTTTTCTTTTTTTTCTCTTTAAGAACTATATAGGTATATGAAAGGAGAAAAAAGTGTAGGTTATAGTCAATGACAAGACAGGAGAAAGGCAAGATTCTATCTCTGTTTACAAGTTGCTCCATACAAACATTTATATATAGAATGGATAAACAACAAGGTCCTACTGTATAGCACAGAGAACTGTATTCTATATTCTGTGATAAACCATACTAGAAAAGAATACAGACAATAATGTATATGTATAACTGAATCACTTTGCTAAAAAACAGATTTTTTTAATACATCATACTGTAAGTCAACTATCCTTCAATAAAAATTGCTCTATATGTGGTGATGTTGTATCAAATATATATATATATATATATATATATATATGCATATGTATGTAGTTGAACAGTAGATATATATACACACTCTCACCTAAAACTTGGATTTTTAGAAAGTAAATGGTACAGAGCTTGTTTGATAAGCAAAAGAGATTTTTCCTTCCACTTTGATGGTTATCTTGGGAATTGCCTTATGTCTACACAAAACATGCACATGTATAGCAGCCTTTCATAACTGCCCAAAATTGAAAGTAAACAAGATGCCCTTAATAGGTGAATGGAGGAACAAATGGTGGTATATCCATATAATGAAATATTATTCAATGATAATAAAGAAATTAGCTGTCAGCAAACCACGGAAAAGCATAGTTGTATGTTGCTAAGTGGAAGAAGCTAGTCTGAAAAGGTTTCATACTGCATGATTGCAACTCAATTATGAGACATTTTGGGAAAGCAAAACTATAGGGACAATAAATACATCAATGGTTGCCCAGGGGTTTGTTATGGGGAATTTTAAATAGGTAAAGAACAGAAGATATTTGAGGACAGCAAACTGTTCCATGTGACACTGTAATCATAGACACACGTTGCCATGCATTTGTCAAAATTCATAGAAATTTAGAGCACAGAGGGTAAATCTTTATGCAACAAATTAAAAAAAATCATTTAGGAGGTCATGGCATTTGTGGATGGAAAACAGAATGTAACAAAATATAATCATATTATAAATGTAAGAAGCAGTCTCACTGAAAAAGGTAGGAGAAAAAGATATTGATATAAATGATTCTGGAAATGTGGTATCTGTGAGATGAAAGACAAAAATTTGTAAATGAAAGCTACACTCTAGTTAATAAAATTACTCCCCATAGAGTTACAAGTTTAAGAATTCTGATACCATGATACATGAAAATGGAATTGAATAGCTCATTAATTTGATAGCAGATGTTAGGAAATTAGATAGCAGCAGGAAGAGGGGCCAAGATCAGGGCAGCAACAGAGAGGAGCTACCTGATGTCCGAGGACAGGGGCGGCAAATGAGAGGAGCAACCCCAAGTCCAAGGAGCGGTGGCTGCGCAGGGGCAGGAGGGCCAATAGGAGCTACTCTGAGTTCAAGGTCAGGAGGGGCAACTCATCCAAGGTAAGGAGCAGCGGCTGTGCTTTGCTGGAGCAGCTGTGAAGAGATAGCTCACGTCCAAGGTAAGAGAAACCCAAGTAAGACGGTAGGTGTTGAGAGGGCATCAGAGGGCAGACACACTGAAACCGTAGTCACAGAAAACTAGCCAATCTGATCACATGGAACGCAGCCTTGTCTAACTCAGTGAAACTAAGCCATGCCCTGTGGGGCCACCCAGGATGGGCGGGTCATGTTGGAGAGGTCTGACAGAATGTGGCCCACTAGAGAAGGGAATGGCAAACCACCTCAGTATTCTTGCCTTGAGAATCCCATGAACAGTATGAAAAGGCCAAATGATAGGATAATGAAAGAGGAACTCCCCAGGTTGGTAAGTGCCCAATATGCTACTGGAGATCAGTGGAGAAATAACTCCAGTAAGAATGAAGGGATGGAGCCAAAGCAAAAACAATACCCAGTTGTGGATGTAACAGGTGGTAGAAGTAAGGTCTGAAGCTCTAAAGAGCAATATTGCATAGGAAATTGAAATGTTATGTCCATGAATCAAGGCAAATTGGAAGTGGTCAAACAGGAGATGGCAAGAGTGAACGTCGACACTCTAGGAATCAGGGAACTAAAACAGACTGGAATGGATGAATTTAACTCAGATGACCATTATAGCTACTACTGTGGGCAGGAATCCCTTAGAAGAAATGGAATAGCCATCACGGTCAGCAAGAGTCCGAAATGCAGTGCTGCTGGTGCTGCTGTCGCTTCAGTCGTGTCCGACTCTGTGCGAACCCACAGACGGCAGCCCACCAGGCTCCTCCATCCCTGGGAGTCTCCAAGCAAGAACACTGGAGTGGGTTGCCATTTCCTTCTCCAATGCAGGAAAGTGAAAAGTGAATGTGAAGTTGCTCAGTCATGTCCGACTTTTAGCGACCCCATGGACTGCAGCCTACCAGGCTCCTCTGTACAACGGATTTTCCAGGCAAGAGTACTGGAGTGGGGTGCCATTGCCTTCTCCACCGAAATGCAGTACTTGGATGCAATCTCAAAAACGACAGAATGATTTCTGTTCGTTTCCAAGGCAAACCATTCAATATCACGGTAATCTAAGCCTATGCCCCAACCAGTAATGCTGAAGAAGCTGAAATTGAACAGTTCTATGAAGACCTACAAGACCTTCTAGAACTAACACCCAAAAAAAGATGTCTTTTTCATTATAAGGAACTGGAATACAAAAGTAGGAAGTCAAGAAACACATGGAATAACAGGCAAATTTGGCCTTGGAGTACCGAATGAAGCAGGGCAAAGACTAATAGAGTTTTGCCAAGAGAACGCATTAGTCATAGCAAACACACTTTTCCAACAACTCAAGAGAAGACTCTACACATGGACATCACCAGATGATTGACACTGAAATCAGATTGATGATATTCTTTGCAGCCATAGATGGAGAAGCTCTATATAGACAGCAAAAACAAGACCAGGAGCTGACTGTGGCTCAGACCATGAAATCCTTATTGCAAAATTCAGACTTAAATTGAAGAAAGTGGGGGAAACCACTAGACCATTAAGATATGTCCTAAATCAAATTCCTTATATAATACAGTGGAAGGGAGAAATAGATTTAAGGGACTAGATCTGATAGACAGAGTGCCTGATGAACTATGGATGGTGGTTCATGATATTGTATAGGAGACAGAGACAAGATCATCCCCATGGAAAAGAAATCCAAAAAAGCAAAACAGCTGTCTGAGGAGGCCTTACAAATAGCTGTGAAAAGAAGAGAAACCAAAAGCAAGGGAGGAAAGGAAAGATATAAGCATCTGAATGCAGAGTTCCAAAGAATAGCAAGGAGAGATAAGGAAGCCTTCCTCAGCATTCAATGCAAAGAAATAGTGGAAAACAACAGAATGGGAAAGACTAGAGATCTCTTCAAGAAAATTAGAGATACCAAGGGAACATTTCATGCAAAGATGGGCTCGATAAAAGACAGAAAAGAATGGACCTAACAAAAGCAGAAGATATTAAGATGAGGTGGCAAGAATACATAAAAGAACTGTACAAAAAAGATCTTCATGACTAAGATAATCACGATGGTGTGATCACTCACCTAGAGGCAGATATCCTGGAATGTGAAGTTAAGTGTGCCTTAGAAAGAATCACTATGAACAGAGTTAGTGGAGGTGATGGAATTCTAGTTGAGCTATTTCAAATCCTGAAAGATGACGCTGTGAAAGTGCTGCACTCAATATGCCAGCAAATTTGGAAAACTCAGCAGGGGCCACAGGACTGGAAAAGGTCAGTTTTCATTCCAATTCCTAAGAAAGGCAATGCCAAAGATGCTCAAACTACCACACAATTGTACTCATCTCACAAGCTAGTAAAGTAATGCTCAAAATTCTCCAAGCCAGGCTTCAGCCATATGTGAACCGTGAACTCCCTGATGTTCAAGCTGGTTTTAGAAAAGGCAGAGGAACCAGAGATCAAATTGCCAACATCCACTGGATCATTGAAAAAGCAAGAGAGTTCCAGAAAAACATTTATTTCTGCTTTATTGACTATGCCGAAGCCTTTGACTGTGTGGATCACAATAAACTGTGGAAAATTCTTCAAGAGATGGGAATACCAGACCACCTGACCTGCCTCTTGAGAAACCTGTATGCAGGTCAGGAAGCAACAGTTAGAACTGGACATGGAACAATAGACGGGTTCCAAATAGGAAAGGGAGTACGTCAAGGCTTTATATTGTTACCCTGCTTATTAAACTTCTATGCAGAGTACATCATGAGAAACGCTGGGCTGGAAGAAGCACAAGCTGGAATCAAGATTGCCAGGAGAAATATCAATAACCTCAGATATGCAGATGACATCACCCTTATGGCAGAAAATGAAGAAGGAACTAAAGAGCCTCTTGATGAAAGTAAAAGAGGAGAGCGAAAAAGTTGGCTTAAAGCTCAACATTCAGAAAACAAAGATCATGGCATCTGGTCCCATCACTTCATGGGAAATAGATGGGGAAACAGTGGAAACAGTGAGAGACTTTTTTGGGGAGGGCTCCAAAATCACTGCAGATGGTGATTGCAGCCATGAAATTAAAAGACACTTACTCCTTGAATGGAAAGTTATGGCCAACATAGACAGCATATTAAAAAGCAGAGACATTACTTTGCCAACAAAGGTCTGTCTAGTCAAGGCTATGCTTTTTCCAGTGGTCATGTATGGATGTGAGAGTTGGACTGTGAAGAAAGCTGAGCACTGAAGAATTGATGCTCTTGAACTGTGGTGTTGGAGAAGACTCTTGAGAGTCCCTTGGACTGCAAGGAGATCCAACCAGTCCATCCTAAAGAAGATCAGTCCTGGGTGACTGATGTTGAAGATGAAACTCCAATACTTTGGCCACTTCATGAGAAGAGTGGACTCATTGGAAAAGACACTGATGCTGGGGGGGTTGGAGGCAGAAGGAGAAGGCGACAACAGAGGATGAAATGGCTGGATGATATCACTGACTCGATGCACATGTTTTTGGGTAAATTCTGGAAGTTAGTGATGGGCAGGGAGGCCTGGCATGCTGTGATTCATGGGGTCACAAATAGTCGGACACGACTGAGCGACTGACCTGAACTGAACTGAGGGATAGGGGACTAAAATGATTTACATAGTAATGGACTGGAGTTGGAGACATCAGAATCATCCTAACATAGATAATACAGAGAGCAACATAAATAAGTATTTATAGATATGCACATATGGATCAGTTAGTATGCATACAACTCCTTGTTCTGTCAACAGAGAATGCCTAGAAGCAACAATAACCGAGTAAAGATGAGCACACCTCTGCCCAGATCTTGATATCTAATACTACTTTATAATCAGAGGAATTAGGGATACTTGGATAAATAGTTGATCTTAGAAATGGGCAAGGAAATATACAAGATAATCCAAGCCTGGAGCATTTTTGTAGTGACAGAAAGTAAGGAAGTAATAAAAGAAAATCCTTAATACTGGGACTATGTCAAAGGGATAATAAAGGAAACAACTAAAGGATTCCCAGTGGCCAAAATGGAGACAATTTGAGCAAGAAAATAAAGTATGTCTGGATTACAAAGTAATTTATACTTTGATTGTATTAAATCAAAGCATAATATAAATAACTCCTATTCCATCCTGACATTAACAACAGGTTGAATGATTATTTGAGTGAAGGATAAGAGACCTATCTCCATGCAAAAAAATTCCAAATAATTTATGTAGATAATTTGCCCTCTATTTTTCTATCATCTACCTACCTATCTAGAGAGGCAAAGAGAGAGAAAGATAGAAAGTGAGAGAAAATTTGGAAGAACTGATGGCTTCAAGGATAGAAAGGCTTTTATACAGAGCATTAAGAACTTTTTGAAGCACCAAGAAAGGATTTAAAATTTGCAATTTCAGAAATGAATTTCAAGTACAGCATATAACCTGGCCACCATGGGAATTGTTGCTTTCGTAAGATTAGGCAACAGTGACTACAGAATTCTATTGGCACTGATGTGCTTAGTACTGCTGCCAGATCCAAAGACCTCCCTGTCATAAATTTCAAAGGCTAAATTGATAAATCACTCTTGAACCCATGAATGTAATGACTGGCCACTACAAACAGTAGCAGTGATTCCCCAGAAAACGCAAACTCTATGAATATCATGCCCACCTGGTAGAAGCAGCAAAAGAGCAGAGGTTCTCCCTTTGTCTCGGTTTTGCCTCCCAATTCATAAGAAAAGACATGGATTGCTTAAATCTAAATCTTACCCTCAATCTCAAGTTGCAGAAAATCTGTGAAACTTTTTTTTAATTTTCACTTTCATACTCTTTCCATAGAGGAAAGTATATTAGAAGCAGGGAGGACTGATGGTTTCAAGGATAGAAAGTCATCATGTCAAATGTTGCTGAATATTCAGAAAAAAAAAAGTGATTTCAATAGGATTTGAAAATACAGATCATTAGTGCCCTTGTCAAATGCAGTTTCCATCAGAATCAAGGGCCAAAACTCATATTCACTTGCAATGGAATACACATGAATTAAACTCTACACTCAAAGGATTAAAAAACGTAAATCAATTTTTAGGGTTTGACACCCAACTCACTGCTTCTCATCAGACATTTAATGTGAGGACCAGAGAGGGAAGAAGTCAAAGATCATGAAGTCAAACTGATGGCTTAGCAGTGGCTTGTCCTCAAAGTGTGGATATCAGTGTTCTATTAAGCTAAAAATATCAAGAGATATAGTAAAAACAGAATGCTGTTTATTTCCACAGTTGGCAAGATTGAAAGGAAAAATGTGCACAAGCATCAGATATGGACAATAAAAATAAAGTCTAAAGTAAATGAGCAAATTGTGTGTTTAAGTCTTTTGGAACCAAGTGCAAATGTTTTTGAGCAAATGTGTAGAAAGTTTCTATAAGTAACAGTATGAACTGATGTGTGCATTAGAGCTTCCTTTTTCACTATAGGGATGGTGCATGATACAGAAGTGAGTGTGACAGTGGTTAAAGGAACCTCGGTTTAGGTGAAGAAACTATAAAGTGATTAGCTGCAGTATTGATGTAAAATCTTGTTTCCACTATGTTTTCTTTCTGCTTTAGCTAAATGGATCAACAGAACACCTTGGTTCCGCTTTGATTAAAGCATTTATTTCATAGGACTTTAGTTCCCAAAATTTGTATTTTACCCAATTAGGAAGGAGTATTCCAAGATGCAATATATCATGTTCTCTTCTGAGCCCCCAAATTAATACATACACCTATGTTTTGCAAACTCAATTTTTAAATTGATCTTTATTTCTCACATATCATGAAATTTCCAGTCACTTCCCTAGTTCTATCCTTTAATAAATAATTTGCCCTCTCCCCAAATAATTTTACCAGTGGAATTCCTGTTTGAGAGCCAAAGATGACCTTCATGTAAGAACTTTTCCTGGTTTACTAAAATTTATATTACAAATGGCAAAAAGAGCATCATACTTTCTACCTATTTTTTGCTGTCCTTCAGTCGCTTAGTCGTGTCCAACTCTTTGCGACCCCATGGACTGCAGCACAACAGGCTTCCCTGTCCTTCACCAACTCCAGAAGCTTGCTCAAACTCATCTCCATCAGATGTTGATGCCATTCAACCATCTCATCCTCTATTGTTCCCTTTGCCTCTTGCCTTCAATCTTTCCTAGCATCAGGGTCTTTTCCAATGAGTCAGTTCTTCGAATCAGGTGGCCAAAGTATTGGAGTTTCAGCTTCAGCATCAGTCCCTCCAGTGAATATTCAGGACTGATTTCCTTTAGGATTGACTGGTTTGATCTCCTTGCAGTCCAAGGGACTCTCAACAGTCTTCTCCAACACCACAATTCGAAAGCATCAGTTCTTCGGCATTTGGTGTTATGATCCAACTCTCACATTCATATATGACTACTGGAAAAACCAAAGCTTTGACTATACAGACCTTTGTAGTCAAAGAATGTTTCTGCTTTTTAACATGCTGTCTAGGTTGGTCATAGCTTTTCTTCCAATGAACAAGTGTCTTTTAATTTCATGACTGCACTCACCATCTGCAGTGATTTTGGACACCTAGTAGACAAGGCAAACTTTTTTTTTTTTATTTCCATCCTTCCTCTTCCCTCCCTTCTTTCCTTTACTTTCCCTCCATTCTTCTACTGTTTCAAATTTTAGGACTGACAGATGTGTAACTGTCAACAGGTAGCAAATCAAAATAATGAAATGACTACATTTTGAGTGATGAAATTGCTCTGAATACTTGTAGAAATGGTGTGAGTAGCAATAGTTCACTTCACTCCTCTTCCCTCATAGCTTTCCTCCCACCCTTCATGCTTTTTCATGAACTGTAACCAATATCCAGTGTTAGTGATTCACTGTAGAAGACGCTTGGGGAAACTAGAGCTTTCTCCTTCACCTATCTTGCCCCACCTCCTCTTCCCATCCCACTGCACTATCCTCTATTTCTCTTTCTGTTTCAACAAGACTGAACCTCTAGGGGAGCATATTTGTTTATTTTAATTTTAATTTTTACTTTATTTTACTTTATAATACTGTATTTGTTTTGCCATACATTGACATGAATCCACCACGGGTATACATGAGTTCCCAAACATGAACCCCCCTCCCACCTCCTACCCCATATCATCTCTTTGGATCATCCCCGTGCACCAGCCCCAAGCATCCTGTATCCTGCATCGAACATAGACTGGTGATTCATTTCTTACATGATAGTATACATGTTTCAATGCCATTCTCCCAAATCATCCCACCCTCTCCCTCTCCCTCAGAGTCCAAAAGTCCACTGTACACATCTGTGTCTCTTTTGCTGTCTCGCATACAGGGTCATCATTATCATCTTTCTAAATTCCGTATATATGTGTTAGCATACTGTATTGGTGTTTTTCTTTCTGGCTTACTTCACTCTGTGTAATCGGCTCCAGTTTCATCCATCTCATTATGCAGCTCAAATCCAGAAAAATAAACGACCCAATCAAAAAATGGGCCAAAGAACTAAATAGACATTTCTCCAAAGAAGACATACAGATGGCTAACAAACACATGAAGATGTTCAACATCACTCATTATTAGAGAAATGCAAATCAAGACCGCAATGAGGTACCACTTCACACCAGTCAGAATGGCTGTGATCCAAAAGTCTGCAAGCAATAAATGCTGGAGAGGGTGTGGAGAAAAGGGAATCCTCTTACACTGTTGGTGGGAATGAAAACTAGTACAGCCACTATGGAGAACAGTGTGGAGATTCCTTAAAAAATTGCAAATAGAACTGCCTTATGACCCAGAAATCCCACTGCTGGGCATACACACTGAGGAAACCAGAATAGAAAGAGACACATGTACCCCAATGTTCATCACAGCACTGTTTATAATAGCCAGGACATGGAAACAACCTAGATGTCCATCATCAGATGAATGGATAAGAAAGCTGTGGTACATATACACAATGGAGTATTACTCAGCCATTAAAAAGAATAGGGGAGCATATTTATACTTTCAGTCATTCTGAGTCATGACTTGTGAAAGGCACTCTCAGTTCCTTGACAAGTTACATTTTGAGGAGTCTTGCCCATGTAACTTTTCACCAGATAGAGTGATAGAGAGAATGTGAGTAAAGCAGTGACTGCTTTCCTACGTCAAAAAGTTAGCATGAGTCCATAAAAAGTTGAAAGTGGATTGGCAGACCAACCTTCAAATCCTACCAATCAGAGGAAACCACCCTCATATCACTCATTAAATGGCACATATTTTATCGGTTGTTGCTGATGTTATCATAGATAATTTTATTTTCCATTTGCTCCAGATGCAATTTTGAATTTTTAATTTGGCTGCTAGTTATTTGAGGTCAATATTGGTGGGCTTTCCCTGTGGCTCAGTGATAAGGAATCTGCCTGCCAAGCAGGAAACATGGGTTGCATCCCTGAGCTGGGAAGATCCCCTGCAGAAGGAAATGGCAACCTACTCCAGTATTCTTGCCAGGACAGAGGAGCCTGGCAGGCAACAGTCCATGGGGTCACGTAAGAGTTGGGTGTGACTTAGTGACCAAACAGTAACAACAACAAACATTATTCTGCAAAGTAGATTTTAGTGTGTGTTTGTATGTATTTCTATGTCTTTGAATTTAGGATAAGCACTGTAAAGTGGAGAAAGTCTTGAGGATGCAATTGCTATCATTTGCAAACATGTACATATAACTGGTGGATGGAAAATAGCACATCATTACATGGAAAAGAAGCATATAATACTATGTGGAATCTAATATGTAAACCCTAGATAATTCAGTTCTTGCTTAGTGAGAACTAACTCTCACTTCTGTAGTGAGCCTGGGCACATAGATCCCAACAGTATTCTGGTGCTGAGCAGAATAATGTTGGGCAAAGAACCCTGGAGCAGGCATCAGATATTCTGAGTTTAATGAGATATCTAACACATTTGGTCTTGCATGAATTTGGGCAAGCTATTTAACTCTCTCTAGTCTTGATTTTTCTTATTCATGAAAAAGGGTCTGTTTATACAATGTAAGTGAAATCATTTTGTAAGATATAAACCTGTAATATTATGACATTTATTTTAATAAAAGAAAATCATTGAATACCTGCTGAGTACGACTGCCTCCAATCTCCACACACCTCCTCCTCACTTGAAATAAGAAGGGAAACAAAATTAACTCAATCCCTAAGATAAATGGTTTAAGTTTCTGGGCTATTTTCTATAGGGAAGGAAGCTGACCAGTGTTGTATTTTAAAGACACAACTGGCAGGCATTGGGCTTACTTTGATCTCTGGATGTGGCTTGTTTTGCTTTCATTAAGACCACAAAGCATTTTGGTGGCCATGTGAGTAGGCAGCTTTCTTCTAGGTACAGCACAAGCAACTCACACTCATATTCCTTTTATCAGACTTGATGATAGTTATGCTGACTGGACACTCCCCGCAGGTGGTTTGGCTCATGAGTTCTCTTTATTTATCATTTATTTATGGTCTCTATAAAGAGCCCCAGATATTTTGAGGGACTCAAGAATAAAAGTATCAACCTTGATAAATGTCTCCTGGATATGGCTAGTGCACTGATGGGGAAACAAAATTAAGCAGACAACAAATGACAGTATACAGCAGTATTCAATACATTCTATATGTGCTGTTAAGAGAATAGGACTGAGGTGATGAGGAACAATTAGATGGAGCAGAGGATATCTTCCACTTCAAGAGTGAGAGAAATGATAGAATGTAGAAATGGAAGGCTTGGGAATGAGGAAGGGCACTGCAGACAGAGAATGCCAAAGAGACTTGCTCGGAGACTCTTCCAAGCAAATTACTTGTTAAATTTCTGGATGCATTTGTGGTACTAACAGATAATTTTTCTAATTCAGCATCACAAAGCACAAATAAAACACCCTGAGGGATCAATTGATATTAAGTGTAATTGCTCTAAATATAATACAAGTTAAAATATTGAGCTTCCATTACTAATATTCATTCAATATAATATGATGAAATGTATCTTTAAGTTGAGAAATATTTATTTATTTGGCTGCACTGGGTCTTAGTTGCAGCGTGTGGGATCTTTCCTTACGGTACACAGACTCTCCAGCTGTGGTGTGAAGGTTCTGGAGAGCATGGACTCAGGATTTCCTCTGCATGTGGGTTCTTAGTTACCTGACCAGAGATCAAACTCATGTCACCTGCAATGAAAGGCACATTCTTAACCATTTAAAATTTTTAAAATAATCATGATTTAATCAGATTAAGTTAATCAGAGTGGCAACAGTCACTTAGACTACTATCTATGGTATCAAGGTGAGAGTGATGATAGTAATGATAGTCAATGACCATGACAAGTCTACTAAAAAGCTTTCAATTAAAATATTGTCTCTACAACATAGAGTCTGGAGCACGCTGCACTCTTTCCCCAAGCCAGATTATGTCTGAACTGAGGATAACTCCTGGTCTGACTAAGATTTGTAGTAAAGAGTAGTAAAAATAGTTCTGGACAAGAAACTAGAAGATCTGTTTCATTCTGAACTCTGCTTTTATCTAACTTGGCAGTTTTAATTCACGATTCCTTGAGAATGATCTTGACTCCTTAGTGATTAAGTGGACAGAAAATTAACACCAGCCTTCAAGTGCTATTCAAAGAAGGGCGTAGTTATAAATGGAACCAGAATATTTCTGAAAAGTTTAAGAACATCTATAAACTAGAAATCTACTGACTTTTGTCTACATTATTTACACTAAAATTTCTTTACTCTCTAGTGGCATTGGAGAGTAAAAATTGGGCACTGGATTGGTTTGCTGACCATGTGGTAATAGGAAGGCAATAGAAACAGCATAAAGTACATGGGGAGAGCCATGGACACGTTGTAATCATTGCAGCTAATGTCCCTAATTCTAGAGAAATTGAAGCTGAAAGTAGCGTAAAGAATTGCAGGAATGTGATACAGCTATTTGACAATTGTACCGAGGAAGATTTGCTACATGCATGAATGGTCCCTCTTCTCTGTGAGAGGCCCAACCTCGCTACACTGTAGTCACACTGACAAGATAGCCCTATACTGCTCCATGGAATCTTAAATGATACTTTGTGACAGCCAGGGGTCTTTACTAGGGCATTGCAGCTAGTTTAAGTAGGAAAAGATTTACTAAAGCATAGTTAAGTTTATGGAACATGGAGAAAATCAGAGAACAAGATTTGTGTGTTCTCTGAAACACAACAGGGAAAATGCCTGAAACAGGGGCAAATGCCTCACCACACCAGGCACACTTCTAGAGGAAACAGTCGTGAAGTTTTACCCATTCTTAGGAAACTATGGCTGGCCTGAATGCCAATATTCCACTATACTGTCTAGATCATCTGATTTTCTTTTGACTGGCTACCACATTATACAGGTGGATTGATTGGAAGAAATGATCACAGGCCTGCAGATTCATGAGACAGAGATAAAGAAAATTTGATTTTAACTTTCCAGCCTAAATATGGTAAAGAAAAGGAAAAGAAGATTGGAACATATGCTAAGTGAGTCAAGTATCAGTGTCTGCTATGGATAATATCAAATAATAATAACAGTAACAACAACACCACGGGTTTTCATATATATAGCACTCCTTGTGCACAAAGCCTTGCTCTAAGCCCTTCTAGGTGTTTTAGGCATACAATCCTTAAAAGCACCTTGTAGATATAAGTACTCATCCACGTTTTACAGAAACATGAAATGTAAGAGCTATAGTTAGCTATCCCAAATCACATAGCTGCTGAATAGCAAGACCAAACAATGGATCCTGCAGTCTGGCCCCAGAGGTCATGGCCTTCACCACTGTTCCACATTACGTCTCATGCACAGAGGGAGGGGTCTCTGACAATGAGGCGGAAAAGGAGTGCAACAAAATTTCACTCATAAATAATCAAAATCAGTTAGGCCAACTTTACTGCCTTTGGTAAACAGATGGGCTCTGATCTAGAATTTGGCCCCAAGCTGGAATTTTACTTTGGGAATCAGAGCAAAGCCCACCAAGCAAAGGAGTTTTCTCTTTCAGAGCACAATAAAGGTTGTGAAGTTTGGCAATGCTGTGCACTAGGGGGAGAAGCATTCTGATGATTTCTATTCCTTCCAGCTCTGCCTTTTGCTTTACTGACTTAAGAAACCTGGACAGGTGGCATAGCAGAGTAATGTGTTTAGGAAAGGTCAGAGGAGATTTTGTTCTGGTACTTGACATCACCAAGAAAATCTTTGGCCTCATTGTAATTACAGATCTTTATCAATAGCCAGGAGAAGAGACGGTGAGAATGCAGTTTGAGTTCCAAATCTAAGGCTGATCATGTAAAATAAAAATTGAGAAAAGTTGTCTCTGACTTGTAAACAGAAAATTTGAAATGAAAATCATAGGCAGAAACAAAACAAAACAAATATTGTCACAGCACAACCATTTCTAACTATACTTTAAAAATGCATCAGGCCAGATTTGCTAGAACAACAAAAATTACCCTTTCCTATTTGATCTTTTATTGTCTGATTTTGATGTGGAATTTTTGTCCTTTGATGTCTAGAACATCAGGACACATATGCCTGTTAATTACTTTGTTTAAAAATACCATTGTTCAGATGTTAACATGGCTCACGTTTGGACTTCCTGGGGACAATAAGGCTCTCCAGGGGGTACTTTGCCTGATGAAAATGTTATTCTTGTATGATCATGCCTTTCTTGCATAAGTGTGCTAATAAATACCACTAATGAGCTTATTAAATATGCTTCTTCCTTCATTATGTGCTAGGTCACCTCTGAACATACAACAGACGCATTTCACTTACAAAATGGAGTCATTAATTTACTTTTTAAGCCAGAGATTTTCTGTTTAAAAGCCATTTTATTATTCTTATTTTTTCCTATGCAGTGATCAAGACATTAGAAAGATCAAAATGTGAAGAGGAAAGAAATTTAAAATACAGCGTAGGAAAATATATGAACATTTCAGTAAGATTACAGATTTTTTTTTCTCTATTCAATAGGTAGGGAAGAAGAGTTTATTAATACTTATACCCTTTAACATTTTTATAATCATAATGCATTTCCTTCAATAAATACATTTGAGCCAACTTTCTGCTTTTATTCAAGAAATAAATTAATTTCTTATGGCTTGTTTTTCCTAGAGTCCCATGGATTTCCTACATCAATTAGGATTCTTTAGGAACACATTATATTTCACTGTGAGGGAGTATATACAGCTTAAATGGCTTTTTTTTGGATGAGATGCAATACTTCTTAATGTTTCTCAAACTGTGCTCCAAGGGAGTATAATTTGAGAAACACTTTTTGTTAGGAAACCCATCCAGCATACCATAGTTACAGCAAATGTTGTTTTCATGCTGATAGATGTTAAAAGACAAATCAAGGCATATTAAAAATACTGAGTTTGTTTGAACAAAAAGAGGTTTCAATTGGCCAGTGCCAAACCAAAGGGGCTAAGGAGATCCACCAATAGGAGTGAGGGGAAGGACTCTTACAGAGGAGAGAAGCAAAGCAAGAAAATTATTTGGCTATAGCTTAAGTGTTTGCCTTATTCGACTGTTTATGACTGGTCATCCTTAGGTTTTGACTTTTTTAACCTTGAGGTGTAAAGACAGGTTTTAAGATTGCTTACATAGTCTGCTGAGGCATTAGAACCACCTCAGCCAAATGGCCTCATTGTTTAATTAACTTAGAATAGCTGCACTGTGGAACACTGAAGAAGAAAGAATTGTCCTAATCTTGTGTAAGTCTGTAAGAATACCCAACAGACAGGTCAGTTGTTCGGAAGGAGAAACATTCCCACTTCCCTATGCAATCCCATTTTCTATACTATTAAAATCGGATGATAGTCTCTGTGCATCAACTTTAGGAAAAAAAAAAATTGATGCAGTCTTTCTGGTTGTTTTGATTTCTATTACATCATGTGATACCAATACAAATACAACTGAGAGTGACGAAGTTGCTTTGATGAAATCTTTTTGTTACATTTAGGTCTTTTCCTACAAAGCAGAACGTAATCTCATCCCGTGTGGGCTCTGTATCTCACAATTAAATAAGTTGTGTAAAAAGATTTTCACAATCTATTATGTATTTTCACCCTATAGATTGTTTACATCAAAGAGACACTGAGAGATCTGGTAAGAGAATTTAAGTTGAATAGCAAGTTTAGACATGTGAATTATGAGAGAAATGAGGAATACTCTTTCTGTTTTAATAAACAACTATCCAGAAAGACTGAATGCTCTTGATTAGAAACTAAGACCACACTTTACTAGCATGGGAAATATAAGAAGACAGGGGGAATAATTTCTCTGGATTGTTTCATCACTTAACTGACAGTCCCTTGAATGGTAGCCAATAAAAGCAGGCTATCACCATCAGTACCACTCATAACATAGCTAGAAAATATTGATTACTTGGTTTTCAAGAAAATTACATAATAAATTCAGACTTGATCCACCATTTCCTTTCTCTATATTTGTTCTGATTTGCTGTTGAATTCATTTTTTACATATTCAAATCTGACTCATTTCCCCATAGAAGAATGTTTGTTACACAAAATGAACAGGATCGAATTTGTGTTCAGATTAATGGATTGGTAACAACTGTTACTGTGCCATGCTTCTCTCAACAGCTGTTTATATTTTATTTAAAATCTGTAAAAACATTTCCAAGTAGTCTCTTGATCTGTATAATAATTTCCTTTTGTTCCAAGCCATTGAAGGTGTCTTTGAACCCACAAGGCACTATTCATCTATTCCTTCAAGACAGGTCCACTTTCATTATAAAAAATGAACATCATGAAAAATGAACTCTGGTATCAAAGTGAGAAAACAAAGGTGGGTGAACTATACAAGGCAATAGAATAAAAGTCCAGGCAGCTGCTGAAACTGATCAGTCACCATTGTTCTGAATCGCTCTTGATTTGCACTGGGAAGCTATCTTAGGGCACTACATCAAATCTTTTCCAGAGTTATCTTTTGTGCTTATTCTCTGCTTACAGTGTCTCTCAAAATTCTGCTCACTGTTTGTCACAGTCAGGAATAAGTCTGTTAAGCTCCCCCTTGTTGATAAGTAGGCGTTGTTACTTATGGATATCCTGTTGTGCTCGCCTCCCGTAGTCTTGAATTTTCTTATTGTTCAAGCCAGAGTGATCTCAGAAGAGTATTCTTTGTAAAATACAATGTCTACTTAAAATTTTGTCAATGTGCTTCCAAAAATAACCTGGATAGGAGTCCAAATGACTGTCCTCTCTGCAGGCTTCATTGTGATTAAAGTAAAACCAGAAAAAATAATCTTCAAAATGGGAGAGGGAGGCAGAGCAACATCCTGCAAATTGCTATATCACCTGTGAAATGCCATGAAAGGGCTTTCCTTTTTGAAGCAAATGATGAATAAGGAAATGTAAGTCCATAATATGCAACTGAAGAAAAAAATAATAAAAGGCCAAAAGCCGTTACTGCTTTGTTATTGAAAGGAACAGATAAATTGGGTTGGATGCGGTGGAGGTGGGGTGTAAGAAAGCAGAGAAAGATGCTACGACTAATAACTATCAGACTTCTGAGTGAGCAAGGTAGTTTTAAGTTTGAAAGTTTAATTACTTTTATCTAGAAAAATCTGAAGGTGTTCATTTTTAATTATTTTATACAGGAGTCTCTGTTTTACTGGGAACTCTAGAATGAAAAGGAAGAATTTGTTAAGTCATATTTTATATTGCTTCCCTATAATGTTTTGAGCTTCCCTCGTAGCTCAGTCAGCAAAGAATCTGCCTGCAATGCCAGAGACCCGTGTTCGCTTCCTGGGCTGGGAAGATCTCCTGAAGAAAGGAAATGGCAACGCACTCCAGTATTCTTGCCTGGAGAATCCCATGGACAGAGGAGCCTATAGTTCATGGGGTTGCAAGAGTTAGATACAACTTAGTAATTAAGCCACCACAATCTTTAGATGCAAATATTCTGGATATTTATTAGAAATAGGAGCATGGATTTGCATAACTTTTAACATCTTAATACACAAAGCAGTTCTTTGTAAACAAAACAGTTCTTCCTGGCAGTAGGAAAATTCCATCAGGGAAAGGAAGTGAGCAATACTGGGTAGCTGAGAAAAGAAAGGCTTCAGGCTACAAAAGGAGATATGTGACTCTACTAACTAAACAAAACACAGAAAAAAAATAGCAAAATATCTTAGAACAGGAATATGTTTAATTGTGGCCCCAGGAGAGGCAATTTATGTGCCAACAAGTCATGTGGGTTTTATGTGCCTATTAGTTTGCTATTCAATTTTAAAATGTGTACTTTCCATGGTAACACCTATCTCTCCTGATACACAGGCTAATTTTGAGTCATGAAGAGCACCTTCTCAAAACAACACAGTAACAAGGCCTCAGATTCGAATAGTTGCAAATTTCTTTAAAGCATATCATTGACACAGATGTGCTCCAAAAGCTGATTCTTTTTTTTTTTTTTTTTTTAGAAATGCTTTTTGTATTTCATGGTAATTCTTAGTTACAAAAGGGCTCTTTAAAAAGCAAGTTGCAAAATAGTAAGCACCAGAAACTATCAAGTGATCTTTAAAAGAACATCCATTCATTAAAGAGTCAATCTCCTAAATTAATTCTTTTACTGATTATTAAATTATCTTCTATTTTCTCAAAATATTTACTTCTATTTTTATTTGCACAACTGTAATCTGAATATATTAATGAAAAGAGATGGTAAAATAAGATTTCCCTCCTTTTTCATCTGTCTGTATTTTGAAGAACCAAAACCTAGTTAGTATGTTGGTTATCGGTCTTCCCTGGTAGCTCAACTGGTAAAGAATCTGCCTGCAATGCAGGGGACCCCGGTTTGATTCCTGAGTTGGGAAGAGCCCCTGCAGAGGGGATAGGACGCCCACTCCAGTGTTCTTGGGCTTCCCTGGTGGCTCAAATGGTAAAGAACCCACCTGCAGTGCAGAAGACCTGGATTCGATCCCTGGTTTGGGAAGATCCCCTGGAGGAGGGCAGGGCAATCCACCCCAGTATTCTTGCCTGGGGAATCCCCATGGACAGAGGACCCTGAGGAGCTACTGTCCACGGAGTTGTGAAGAGGAGGATACAACTGAGCAACTAAGCACACAGCACAGCATGATGGTTATTAAATTGGTTATTATATTGATATAGTGGATGAAACCTACCTAAAGACCCTCGGATGTCTTTAGGTGAATTTAATTCATTTTCTACTTAAAATTTTCAGACTGCATATGAATTGTTGTGTATTGCAAATGCTCCCGGTTAAGAATAATCTATTGCTGAAATCAGTCCTGGGTGTTCATTGGAAGGACTGACTCTGAAGCTGAAACTTCAATACTTTGGCCACCTCATCCGAAGAGTGGACTCATTGGAAAAGACTCTGATGCTGGGAGGGATTGGGGGGCAGGAGGAGAAGTGGACGACCGAGGATGAGATGGCTGGATGGCATCAGTGACTTGATGGACTAGTTTGAGTGAAGTCCAGGAGTTGGTAATGGACAGGGAGGCCTGGCGTGCTGCGATTCATGGGGTCGCAAACAGTCGGACACGCCTGAGTGACTGAACTGAACTGATTGCTGAAATAATTAGGTAGCTTAGTGGCTAAAACCAGGGGTTCTACATCTAAACGTTGCTCAGAGGTTAAAGCATCTGCCTGCAATGCAGGAGACCTGGGTTCGATCCCTGGGTCGGGAAGATTCCCTTGGAGAAGGAAACGGCAACCCACTCCAGTATTCTTGCCTGTAGAATCCCACGGACGGAGGAACCTGGTGGGCTACAGTCCACAGGGTCGCAAAGAGTCGGACACGGCTGAGCAACTTCACTTTCATTTTCACTTTCATAAATTCTACAGTTTAAAACTGGAAGACTTGAAGTAAATTCGTTAAACTGTCTTTAAACCTCCCTTTGCTTGGTTGTAAAAGTTGGGTAACTAGTTTCAAGAGGCCGTTGTGGAGATGACATAAATTAGTTACATAATACATTTGTGATAAATGTCAGATCTCCTCTGCAGTAAAGGTTGGGATCACAGTCAGATATTTTTAGCAGTTTGCAAAAATCTTAAACAACTAGATTATAAACTCTGTTTACATACAACACAAGCAATATACATAAAAATCTTAGCTATAAAATAGCTTTGATAACAAAAATGAGCTATTTTCTACTTCTGAAAAGGCATATGGCATTCATTCAATGAATAAAGATTTTCTCAACTCCTGTGGCACAGTTTAGCAATATCAGGTAACTTTTAAAATGGACAGTAAGACAATGTATCTAAATATATTGATATATTTTTAAAGTATTGGATAGTTTTTAAAAAGAAAATTAAATCTAAAATAAACATTAAAAAGGTACAAAATTGGAGCAGAATCAGTGAAATTGAAAACAAGATGTCAATAGAGAAAAGTGAAAACAATAGCTGATTTTTTAGAAATATCAATAACATTGATAAGCCACTGACCAGGTTACCATACTAACTAGGTTTTGGTTCTTCAAAATATAGACAGATGAAAAAGGAGGGAAATCTTATTTTACCATCTCTTTTCATTAATATATTCAGATTACAGTTGTGCAAATAAAAATAGAAGTAAATATTTTGAGAAAATAGAAGATAATTTAATAATCAGTAAAAGAATTAATTTAGGAGATTGACTCTTTAATGAATGGATGTTCTTTTAAAGATCACTTGATAGTTTCTGGTGCTTACTATTTTGCAACTTGCTTTTTAAAGAGCCCTTTTGTAACTAAGAATTACCATGAAATACAAAAAGCATTTCTAAAAAAAAAAAAAAAAAGAATCAGCTTTTGGAGCACATCTGTGTCAATGATATGCTTTAAAGAAATTTGCAACTATTCGAATCTGAGGCCTTGTTACTGTGTTGTTTTGAGAAGGTGCTCTTCATGACTCAAAATTAGCCTGTGTATCAGGAGAGATAGGTGTTACCATGGAAAGTACACATTTTAAAATTGAATAGCAAACTAATAGGCACATAAAACCCACATGACTTGTTGGCACATAAATTGCCTCTCCTGGGGCCACAATTAAACATATTCCTGTTCTAAGACAGAAGATACAGATTAATAATGCCAAAAATGAAAGAAGGGACATCACTACAGATACTATACAGTTTTAAATTATAATAAAGGAGTACTATGAACAGATCTTTGCCCAAAATTTGCTAATCTAGAAGAAATAAACCAATACATTTAAAGACACAATCTGCTAAAATTCATACTAGAAAAAAATAGATAATTTGAACAGGTTAAATGTATTAAAACATTGAGTCAACAATTAATAACCTTGCAAAAAGGAGCACCAGTCCCAGATAGATTCACTGGTAAATTCTACCAAACAGTTAAGGAAGAAGTTATGTCAATTCTACAATCTCAGAGAATAAAAGCAGAAAAAATATTTTCCAGTTTATTCTATGAGGCTTACACTAGCTTGATACCGAAACCACAAAAATTCTTTGAAAGAAAACTACAGACCAATTTCTCTAATACATATGGATGCAAAAACTCTCAATAAAACACTAGAAAATCAATAAGTAAAAATAATAATACACCACAACCAAGAAGGATGTATTGCATGTATGTGCACCTGATTTAACATTTAGAAATCAATTAATGTAGTACACTACATGACAGACTAGTGAAAAAAAATTACATGGTCATACAAATCAATACAGAAGGAACAATCAGCATCCATTCGAAATGCTCAGCAAATTAGTAGAGGGAAACTTCAACTTGATAAAGAACATCTACCAAAAACCTACACATTATACTTAAAGGTGTGAAACTAAAAATTTTTCCACTAATATGAAGAACAAGGCAAAGATAGCCTCTTCAATCACTCCGTTTCAACATTGCATTAGAAGTGCTAATAATGTAATAAAACATGAGAAAGCAATATAATAGTTAGGGAAGGAAGAAATTAAACTCTATTTACCGATGAAATGGTCATCTATGTAAAAAGTCTGAAAGAACTGACAAAGAAAATCTCCTGGAACTAATAAACAAATATAGCAAGATTGCAGGATGTAAGTTTAACATACAAAAGTCATTCTCTTCCCTATATCTCAGCAATGAACAACTGGAACTTGAAATTAAAACCACAGTACCGCTTATATTAAAACCTCCCCAGAACTATGTTGAATAGTAGTGGTGAAAGTGGGCACCCTTGTCTTGTTTCTGACTTTAGGGGAAATGCTTTCAATTTTTCACCATTGAGGATAATGTTTGCTGTGGGTTTGTCATATATAGCTTTTATTATGTTGAGGTATGTTCCTTCTATTCCTGCTTTCTGGAGAGTTTTTATCATAAATGGATGTTGAATTTTGTCAAAGGCCTTTTCTGCATCTATTGAGATGATCATATGGCTTTTATTTTTCAATTTGTTAATGTGGTGAATTACACTGATTGATTTGCAGATATTGAAGAATCCTTGCATCCCTGGGATAAAGCCCACTTGGTCATGGTGTATGATCTTTTTAATGTGTTGTTGGATTCTGATTGTTAGAATTTTGTTGAGGAATTTTGCATCTATGTTCATCAGTGATATTGGCCTGTAGTTTTCTTTTTTTGTAGTATCTTTGTCAGGTTTTGGTATTAGGGTGATGGTGGCCTCATAGAATGAGTTTGGAAGTTTCCCTTCCTCTGCAATTTTCTGGAAGAGTTTGAGTAGGATAGGTGTTTACTCGTCTCGAAATTTTTGGTAGAATTCAGCTGTGAAGCCATCTGGACCTGGGCTTTTGTTTGCTGGAAGATTTCTGATTACAGTTTCAATTTCCGTGCTTGTGATGGGTCTGTTAAGATTATCTATTTCTTCCTGGTTCAGTTTTGGAAAATTGTACTTTTCTAAGAATTTGTCCATTTCTTCCAGGTTGTCCATTTTATTGGCATATAATTGCTGATAGTAGTCTCTTATGATCCTTTGTATTTCTGTGTTGTCTGTTGTGATCTCTCCATTTTCATTTCTAATTTTATTGATTTGATTTTTCTCTCTTTGCTTCTTGATGAGTCTGGCTAATGGTCTGTCAATTTTATTTATCCTTTCAAAGAACCAGCTTTTGGCTTTGTTGATTTTTGCTATGGTCTCTTTTGTTTCTTTTGCATTTATTTCTGCCCTAATTTTTAAGATTTCTTTCCTTCTACTAACTCTGGGGTTCTCCAATTCTTCCTTTTCTAGTTGCTTTAGGTGTAGAGTTAGGTTATTTATTTGACTTTTTTCTTGTTTCTTGAGGTATGCCTGTATTGCTATGAACTTTCCTCTTAGCACTGCTTTTATAGTGTCCCACAGGTTTTGGGTTGTTGTGTTTTCATTTTCATTAGTTTCTATGCATATTTTGATTTCTTCTGTGATTTGTTGGTTATTCAGAAGCGTGTTGTTCAGCCTCCATATGTTGGAATTTTTAATAGTTTTCCTCCTGTAATTGAGATCTAATCTTAGTGCATTATGGTCAGAAAAGATGCTTGGAATGATTTCGATTTTTTTGAATTTATCAAGGTTATATTTATGGCCCAGGATGTGATCTATCCTGGAGAAGGTTCCATGAGCACTTGAGAAAAAGGTGAAATTCATTGTTTTGGGGTGAAATGTCCTATAGATATCAATTAGGTCTAACTGGTCTAATGTATAATAGCCAGGACATGGAAACAACCTAGATGTCCATCAGCAGATGAATGGATAAGAAAGCTGTGGTACATATACACAATGGAGTATTACTCAGCCGTTAAAAAGAATACATTTGAAGCTGTTCTGATGAGATGGATGAAACTGGAGCCGATTATACAGAGTGAAGTAAGCCAGAAAGAAAAACACCAATACAGTATACTAACACATATATATGGAATTTAGAAAGATGGCAATGATAACCCTGTATGCAGGACAGCAAAAAAGACACAGATGTGTATAGTGTACTTTTGGACTCAGTGGGAGAGGGAGAGGGTGAGGTGATTTGGGAGAATGGCATTGAAACATGTATAATACCATGTAAGAATTGAATTGCCAGTCTATGTCCAATGCAGGATATGGCACGCTTGGGGCTGGTACGCAGGGATGAACCAGAGAGATGTTGTGGGGAGGGGGGTGGGAGGGGGGTTCATGTTTGGGAACGCATGTACACCTGTGGTGGATTCATGTCAATGTATGGCAAAACCAATACAGAATTGTAAAGTAAAATAGAAAATAAAAATAAAAATATATACAAAAAAATAAAAAAAAAACAAAAATAAAACAAAAATGTGCTCATGCAAAAATAAAATAAATAAATAAATAAATAAAACCTCCCCAAAATGAAATACTTAGGTATAAATCTAACAAAATATGCCCAAGAACTATATGTTAAAAATTACAAGACCCCAGTGGAAAACAACTAAATAAATAGAAATTTCATGTTTATGGATAGGAAGATCAATATTGTCAAAATGTCACTTCTAACTTAATCTGTAGATCAAATGTAATTCCAATTAAAATCCAAATAAGTTATTTTGTGGATATCAGCAAATTGATTCTAACATTTATATAAACATTTGAATTTTAATTGTTCCAGATATTAAATATATTTTTAAAATATTAATATTGTGCTACTATGCCTATAGAAATGAAGTTTTCATATTAAATAAGCATACACAAAAGCAGGTAAAGTGAAGTGTTCCTATATATGACAATAGAAACAGAAAAACAATTCATGCAAGCTCTTTTCAGACATTTTGTTTATTTTTTGGAACCAAGTGAAATAGGAAGTGATCAAAGAATTTTAATCAAGAGAATCACAAGATTAGACTTGTGATTAGATTTCTAAAAGGTTACTCTGCGTGCTGCATGAAAAATACTCCATACAATGCATAAAGGCATGGTGTCTGATATGGGAGAGAAGGAAGAGTTTAGCTTATGTTGAGATTTAAAGGAAATTAGTATGAGAGGAAAGCAAGAGATGCAGAAAAAAGAGTAAAACACATGTGTATGATGAAAAAATAATTGGAGACATTTTTAAAAATTTGGTAATAGGGCCATAATCGGGGACATGTTCAGTAACATGAAATGCTCCATGACAATACAAATCATTTTTTAAAATGGTCATAAATGAATTTGATTAAGGAAAAGATGAAAGCTATAAATGATAAAGGAATAAAATTTAACTTAAATGTAAGTCTATCTTAGAAGAAATAAGACAACTGAAAATGAAGTGATAAATGAGAATATAAACCATGAATAATTTCCTTAGGAAGAAGTGGAAGTATAAATATCCAGAGTAAAATGCTATTTGAATCGCAAAATTAATTGAGTTACACATATAGATACAATCTTAAAATATTTTACTTTCCATGATAAAGGGAACAACTCATGTAGGTGCCCCAAATAGATTATTCACAAAAGCAAAAGAATTCCAACTCTAATGATAGAAAAATACCCATAGAGGTGTGATATAAAGATATAGTGACTGAAGTATTTTACATATAACTGAAAATATGACAATAATAGAACAAATTTAATTTATTAAAATATAGAAAGTAAACTACACACACCAAATTTTATTAGAAATCTGTAAAAACAACTCTTGCCGACCAAGAGATGCTAAAGAAATGCATACATTTATAATACAGAAAAAAGGAAATAACAGAAAACTAGAACTGGATATTTCTCTTTGTAAAGAGGAAAATTAAATTTGCAAAGAGCCAGACACAACTGAGTGACTGAACAACAACATTTACCTTTGCATGTGAAAGTTGCTCAGTCATGTTTGACTCTTTGCGACCCCATGGACTATACAGTCCATGGAAGTCTCCAGGACAGAATAATACAGTGGGTAGCCTTTCCCTTCTCCAGGAGATCTTCCCAACATAGGGATGGAACCCAGGTTTCCCACATTGCAGGCAGATTCTTTACCAGCTGAGCCACCAGGGAAGCCCCAATTCCTTTGCATACTTCAAATTAAATACTTTAATATGTTAGCTAGATTGTGAGTACATCATTATCTTCTTGGAATTTCTTTCTCATGTATTTCCTGAGTCTTAAGAAATTTGCTTATAAGCTTCCAGTATGGTCCCATGGTTTAGATAAACTCTACTGTGAATTTTTATATTCACTGACAGTAACAACGTCCTAATTCAGTAATCTGGTAGCTCAGCTGATAAAGAATCCACCTGCAATGCCGGAAACCCCGGCTCAATTTCTGGCTAAGGAAGATCCCCTGGAAAAGGGATAGGCTACCCACTCTGGTATTCATGGGCTTCCCTGGTGGCTCAGATGGTAAAGAATTCACCTGTAATGCAGGAAACCTGGGTTCCACCCCTGGGTTGGGAAGATCCCCTGGAAGAGGGCATGGCAATCCACTCCAGTATTCTTGCCTGGAGAATCCCCATGGACAGAGGAATCTGGTGGGCTGCAGTCCATGGGGTCGCAAAGAGCTGGACATGACTGAGTGACCAAGCACAGCACAATCCAGTAATCATTTCAATGAATAAACAATTTGCTTGATTATAGCACTATGGGAGAAGAATTAACCACAAATTTTTTTTTTCATTTAATCAAATTCTAGAAAAAAAAAGTAGATTTGAGAACTATAATTTCATTTTCAAGGAACATGAAAGATGACTTTTGCATCACTAAAACTCTTAAAAATTGATCCACACATTTTTTAATTTTGAAAAGCCCATAAACCATTCAGTTGAGTATATTTTCTACCATGAGTGCAGTTTAATTTCTTCTATGGTATGTGAAGTTTTGTTTCAGAATGTTTAAAAATTACTATGTCATCTTCTCATGAAACTATAAAAACTGCATTTAAAATCTGTCAATGGATATGACAAATCTTAACAGTGATATGAATGAATATTTTAAAATATGTGTATTCTTTATTTCTCAATTTTTATAATTAGATTATTACATGTTTATATAATCAAAAATTTGATATTTGAAAAGGCAAGCAGCATAATTTCACTGTATCATTTAGTCTCAATTCTAAAGATAAACAGAAATGAAAGAATAAAAATAACACTGCTAAGTAGTAAAATATGGATTTCTTATAACACAGACATCGATGACTGTTATGACACTCTGATGATTATAACAAATTGGTACTGCTATAAGAATAGACAAAAAGAACAATTAGATGAGACAGAAATTCCATGCATGTGTAGTCACTTCATTTATAATAAAAACAATACTAATATGTAGTAAAAAAAAAAAAAAAGAGTGATTCTTTCAATGGTTTTGGATCAACTCCATATCTATAACTGATTTAAAAAATTCTTGATCCTTACCTCAGACTATACCAAATTATCCATTCTAGATTAATGATTATCATAAATATTAATTGTAAAACATACATATAAAGAGAAAATACATAGTCTTTTGTAACCTAGGAAAAGGCAAAGATTTTCTTAAGCAGGACACAAAAAATGAAAATTAATTTTTAAAATTAATATGCTGGACTATACTGAAATCAAGAAATGCTATTTAATAAAAGATATTATTAAGAAAGCCTTCTCTGGTGACTCAGATGGTAAAGAATCTGCCTGCGATGCAGGAGACCCCTGTTGGATCCCTGAGTCAAGAAGATCCCCTGGGAAAGGGAATGGCTACCCACTCCAGTAGTCTTGCCTGGAGAATCCTATGGACAGAGGAGCCTGGCAGGCTACAGATCATGGGTTGCAAAGAGTTGTACACAAATGAGTGACTAACACTTTAGCTAGAATTGCTTAGGATCAGAAAATTTTTCTTCTGTGTTTTTTTCTGGGCTTCGCACATGGCTTAGTGATAAAGAGTCCACCTGTTGTTGCAGGAGACGTGGGTTCAGTCCCTGGGTTGGGATAATCCTCTGGAGGAGGAAATAGCAACCCAACTTCTGCATCTACCTAAAGTGAAAGTGAAGTCACTCAGTCGTGTCCGACTCTTTGTGACCCCATGGGGTGTAGCCTACCAGGCTCCTCCATCCGTGGGATTCTCCAAGCAAGAGTACTGGAGTAGGTTGCCGTTTCCTTCTCCAGGAGATCTTCCCAATCCAGGGATCGAACCTGGGTCTCCCGCATTGTGGGCAGATGCCTTACCATCTGAGCCACCGGGGAAAAAAGAAACTCAAAAACAGCAAAATATATGAATCAATGATTTTTAAGACATGAAATATCAGACAACAAAGAACAGTGTACCTGAGATCCATATAAATGGCATGAACTTTATAGTATTCCCAGGAGGAAAGAGTGCTCTAGGGAGAGCTTAGTAGACTTCCTGAGTAGGAGTGCCTTTGCTAAGAAACCAGAAAGACCATGGTGCCTGGAATTCTCAGAACAGATTATTGGAGAAAATATAGCTATGCAACAGGGGAACTCCAAAGTTCTGCTTTGGAGAATCCTTGAGAGAACCCTTGAGAGTTCGGTAGAGTATTGATCATATGCATATGTGGAAACTACCTAAGATGAGGGAAAGAACTGACCAAAAAAAGTATTAGCAAGAAGAGAATCTAGCATTCATGTAAATCTGGAAAGTGTCTTTTCTCATCAGCAATGTGGAGAAATGTGTAATTTACTAGGTATTGCACAGGTCCCCCAAGATTTTGCCTCAGCATTAGGGAATAATCATGCCTAAGCTGAATGTCATTGATACTACATAGAAAACTTTAAAAAAAACAAGAGCAGGAGAGATCAAACTATTCATAGGTAACTTATCTATATCCCAGAACAAAGAATATAGGAGTTTCAAAAGTCAAAGTTAAAGTGAAGTTGCTCAGTCATGTCCGACTCTTTGCGACTCCATGGACTGTAGCCTACCAGGCTCCTCCCTCCATGGGATTCTCCAGGCTAGAGTACTGGAGTGGGTTGCCATTTCTTTCTCCAATATAGGAGTTTAAAGATATCTAATTCACTACAGGGCTCATCTGTCCTATATAACTCAGTTGTGTATGACTCTTTGTGACCCCATGGAGACTGTAGCCTGCCAGGCTCCTCTGTCCATGGGATTCTCCAGGCAAAAATACTGGAGCGGGTTGCCATTTCCTCCTCCAGGGGATCTTCCCAACTCAGAGATCGAACCCAGGTCTTCAGCATTGCAGTCAGACTCTTTACCATCTGAGCCACCAGGGAATCACTATAGAGTAACTATGTCTGAATGCCAGACAGTTACCTTCATCTACAAGATAACTGTCTGGCATTCAGTTAGAAATTAATAAGCATCCAAAGAAACAGAAAAATACAATTAATAAGAATTATCAACTAATTGAAACTGACTGAGAATAGATTCTGATATTACAAGTTACTGATGAACCCCCTGCAGGACAGCAAAGGAGATGCAGACATGAAGAACAGAACTGTGGACACAGTGGGGCAGGAGAAGGTGAAACAAATTGAGAGAGTAGCATTGAAACATATACACTGCCATATATAAAGCAGCTAGCAAGTGGGAAGCTGCTGTATAACACAGAGAGCTAAACCAGGTGTTCTGTGAAAATATAGAGGGGTGGGATGGGGTGGAGGTTATGGGGGGAGGTTCACAAGGGAGGGGACATATGTATACTTATGACTGATTCATGTTGATGTATAGCAGAAAGCCACACGATACTGTAAAGTAATTATCCTCCAATTAAAAATAAAGTTAAAAAGAAACAAAGCCATCAGACAATTATTATAGTAATATTATATATGATCCAAAAGCAAATAGAGAAGGTATAAAAGAGACCAAATCTAACTTGTAGAAATAAAAATACAGTTGTTAACACAAAAATAATACTGGATGGAATTAATAGCAGTTTAGATGTTGTAGAAGAAAAGATTAGTGTGCTTGAAGGCGAGACATAAAAACAATCCAAATTGGTACAGAAAGGAAAATGACTAAAAAAGTGCACTTGATTAGGGGCACTGGTAGGCTTTGCCACTGAAAGGATCTCCTTAAAGGAGTTTCACATTTTGTATATAGGTATTTGGTGGTGATCATCCCCAAAAAAAGAGATGCAAAAAGGCAAAATGAGTGTCTGACAGAGCCTTACAAATAGCTGAGCAAAGAAGAGAAGTGAAAGGCAAAGGAGAAAAGGAAAGATATACTCATCTGAATGAAGAATTCCAAAGAATAGCAAAGACAGATAAGAAAGCCTTCCTAAGTGAACAATGGAAAGAAACAGAGGAAAACAATAGAATGGGAAAGACTAGAGATCTCTTCAAGATAATTAGAGATACCAATGGAAGATTTCATGCAAGTTCAGTTCATTTCAGTTGCTCAGTTGTGTCTGATTCTTTGTGACCCCATGGACCTCAGCATGCCAGGCTTCCCATCACCAACTCCTGGAGCATGCTCAAACTCATGTCCATCAGGTCAGTGATGCCATCCAACCATCTCATCCTCTGTCATCCTGTTCTCCTCCTGTCTTCAATCTTTCTCAGAATCAAGGGTTTTTTGTTTTTTTTTTTTCTATTGAGTCAGTTCTTCACATTAGGTGGCCAAAATGTTGGAACTTCAGCATTAGTCCTTCCAATGAATATATAGGCCTGATTTCCTTTAAGATTGACTGGTTTGATATCCTTGTAGTCCATGCAAAGATGGGTACAATAAAGGACAGAAATGGTATGCACATGACAGAAATGGTATGCACATAACAGAAGCAGAAATTAAGAAGAGGTGGCAAGAATGCACAGAAGAACTATACAAAACAGATCTTAATGAGCCAGATAACCACCATGTGATTATCTCATCTAGAGCCAGACATACTGGAGTGTGAAGTCAAGTGGGCCTTAGGAAGCATCACTATGACCAAAGGTAGTGGACTGGTGGAATTCCAGCTGAGCTATTTCAAATCCTAAAAGATGGTTTGCAGATATTGACATTGAGTGCAGCTATTAAAGTGCTGCACTCAATATGCAAGCATATTTGGAAAACCCAGCAGTGGCCACAGGACTAGAAAAGATCAATTCTCATTCCAATCCCAAATAAAGGCAATGCCAAAAAATGTTCAAACTACCACACAATTGCTCTCATTTCAAATGCTAGCAAAGTAATGGGCAAAATTCTCCAAGCTAGGCTTCAGCAATACATGAACCAAGAATTTCCAGATGTTCAAGCTGAATTATGAAAAGGCAGGGGAACAAGAAATCAAATTGCCAACATCTGCTGATCATAGGAAAAGCAAGAGAATTCCAGAAGAACGTCTACTTCTGCTTCATTGACTACTCTAAAGACTTTGACTATGTGGATCACAGCAAACTGTGGAAAATTCAAGAGTTGGAAATACCAGACCACCTGACCTGCCTCCCGAGAAATCTGTATGCAGGTCAAGAAGCAACATTTAGAACAAGAAATGGAAAATAAGACTGGTTCAAAACTGGGAAAAGAGTACATCAAGGCTGTATATTGTCACTCTGTTTATTTAACTTATATGCAGAGTACATCATGAGAAACACTAGGCTGGAGGAATCACAAGCTGGAATCAAGATTTCCAGGAGAAATATCAATAAGCTCAGGTATGCAGATAATACCACCCTTATGGCAGAAAGTGAAGAGGAACTAAAAAGCCTCTTGATGAAGGTGAAAGAGGAGAGTGAAAAAACTGGTTTAAAACTCAATATTCAAAAAACAAAGATCATGGCATCTGGTCCCATCACTTTATAGCAAATAGATGGGGAAACAATGAAAACAGTGTTAGATTTTTTTGGGGGGGTTGGTGGTGCTCCAAAATCACTGTAAATGGTGACTGCAGCTATGGAATTAAAAGACTCTTGCTCCTTGGAATAAAAACTGTATCAAACCTAGACAGCCTGTTAAAAAACAGACATTACTTTGCCAACAAACGTCTATCTAGTCAAGGCTATGTTTCTTTTTTTCCAATAGTCATGTGCAGATGTGAACTTTCTTTATGGTCCAACCCTCATGTCTGCTTGTTTTGCTGTTATGCTATTCTGGATTGCTTAACGCTGGAAAAAAATCCCCTGCCTGGATCAAGTTAATTTGTTTGTAAGAGAAGGAATGAGACTTCAACATATATTTATTCCTGCATCTGAAGTACCAAAACAGCAGAAAGACTCCCTCACAGTATTCATCTCAACACCAAGACCCAGCTTCACCCAATTGCCTGCAGGCTGTAATGCTGGAGACCTCACACCAAACAATGAGCAAGGCAGGAACACAGTCCTACTCATCAGCAAATTGGCTGCCTAAAGTCATGCTAAGCTCACAGACAACCCAAAACACACCCCTTGATGCAGCCCTTCCCATCAGATGGACAAGATTCAGCTCCATCCACCAGAGCTTAGACACCAGTCTCCATCACCAGGAAGCCTACACAAGCTGCTGGACCAACTTCACCCACCATGGTGGAGACAACAGAAAGAAGAGGAATGTCAAGCCTGAAGCTCGTGGAAAAGAGACCATGAACACAGGAAGTTAGACAAAATGAGACCACAGAGAAAAATGCTGCAGACAAAGAAGCGAGTTCAAAACCCATAAGACTAAATAAATGTAGATGAAATAGGCAATCTACCTGAAAAAGAATTCAGAGTAATGATAGTAAATATGATCTGAAATCTTGGAAATAAAATAGAGCACAGATCAAGAAGATACAAAAAAAATGTTTCACAAGGACCTAGAAGAACTAAATTACAATCAGTGGTGAGCAACACAATAACTGAAATGAAAAAATAAACTAGAAGGAATCAATAGTGGAATAACTGAAACAGAAGAACAGATAAATGAGCTGGAAGATAAAATGGTGTAAATAACTGCCATGGAGCAGAATAAAGAATGAAAAGAAATAAGGACAGTCTTACAGACCTCTGGGACAACATTATACACACCAACATTCAAATTATAGGACTCCAGGAGAAAAAAAAGAAAGAATCTGAGAAAATGTTTGAAGATATTATAGTCAAAAATTTCCCTAAATGGGAAAGGAAAGTGAACCAAGTCCAGGAAGCACAGAGTCCCATAAAGGACAAACAAAAGGAGAAACATGCCAAGACACATATTAATCAAACCAACAAAAGTAAAGTTCAAAGAAAAAATATTAAAGGCAAAGGAAAATTGACAAATAACATACAACTTTCCAAGACTGAACCAGGAAGAAATATAAAACATGAAATTGACTAATTACAAGTAATGAAAATAAAGCTGTAATTAGAAATCTAACAAACAAAAGTCCAAGATCAGATGGCTTCACAGGAGAATTTTGTCAAACATCTAGAGAAGCACTAGCAGCTATCTTTCTCAAACTCTTCCAAAATATTGCAGATATAGGAGCACTGCTGAACTCATTCTATGATGCCACCATTACCCTGATACCAAAGTTATAGACCAATATCATCAATGAACATGGATGCAAAAATCCTTAACAAAATACCAGCAAACTGAATCCAACAAACTGAATTCAACAACACATTAAATGAATCGTACAGAATTATGTTGAAATATAGTGTTAAAAGTGGACACCCTTATCTTGTTCCTGATCTTAGTGGGAAAGCTTTCAGTTTTTCACCACTGAGAATGTTTGCTGTACACTTATCATGTATGTCCTTTACTATGTTGAGGTAGGTTCCTTCTATGCCCATTTTTTTGAAGAGTTTTAATCATAAACTGGTGCTGAATTTTGTCAAAGGCTTTTTCTGCATCTATTGAGATTATTATCTGGCTTTTGACTTTCAATTTGTTAATATGGTGTATCACATTGATTGATTTGCATACATTGAAGAATACTTGCATCCCTGGAATAAACCTAACTTGATCATGGTGAATGAGCTTTTTGATGTGCTGCTGAATTCTGTTTGCTAAAATTTTGTTAAGGATTTTTGCATCTATGTTCTCAGTGATACTGGCCTGTAGTTTTCTTTTTTTATGTGTTGTTTTTGTCTGGTTTTGATATCAGGGTAATTATTCAGCATAGTTCTGGAAGTCCTAGCTACAGCAATCAGAGAAAAAAAAGAAATAAAGGAATCCAGATCGGAAAAGAAGAAGTAAAGCTCTCATTGTTTGCAGATGACATGATATTGTACATAGAAAACCCTAAAGATAGTATCAGAAAATTATTAGAGCTAATCAGTGAATTTAGCAAAATTGCAGGATACAAAATCAATACACAGAAATCACTTGCAATTCTATACCCTAACAATGAAAAATCAGAAAGACAAATTAAGGAATCAACCCCATTCACCACTGAAACAAAAAGAATTAAATATCTAGGAATAAACTTACCTAAGGAGACAAAAAAACTGTACACAGAAAATTATAAGACACACTAATTAAAGAAATCAGAGATGACATAAACAGATGGGGAGATATTCCTTATTCCTGGGTAGGAAGAATCAATATTGTGAAAATAGTTATACTACCAAATGCAATCTACAGATTCAATGTGATTCCCTATCAAATTACCGATGACATTTTTCACAGAAGTAGAACAAAAAAATTCACAATTCATATGGAAATACAAAAGACCATGAATAGCCAAAACAGTCTTGAGAAAGAAGAATGGAGCTGGAGGAATCAAACTTTCTGACTACTGATTATACTACAAAGCTACAGTCATCAAGACAGTATGGTACTGGCACAAAAACAGAAATATAGACCAATGGAATAAGATAGAAAGCCCAGAAATAAACCCATGCTCTTATGGGTACTTTATTTTTGATAAAGGCAGCGAGAATATACAATGAGTTTTATACAAAGAATATACAAAGACAGCCTCTTCAATAAATGGTGCAGGGAAAACTTGACAACTACATGTAAAAGAATTAAATTAGAATACTTCCTAACACCATACACAAAGATAAACTCAGAGTGGATTAAAGACCTAAATGTAAGACCAGAAACTATAAAACTCTTAGAAGAAAATGTAGGCAGAACACTCGTCATAAATCAAAGCAAGATCCTCTATGACCCACCTCCTAGAGTAACAGAAATAAAAACAAAAGTAAACAAGTGGGACCTGATTAAACTTAAAACCTTTTGCAGAAAGAAGAAAACTATAAGCAAGGTGAAAAGACAGCCCTTAGAATGAAAGAAAATAATATCAAATGAAACAACTGACAAAGGATTAATTTCCAAAACAAACAAGCAGCTCATACAACTCAATACCAGAAAAACAAACAACCCAATCAAAAAATGGGAAAAAGACCTAAACAGACATTTCTCCAAAGAAGACATACAGATAACTAACAAACACATGAGAAGATGCTCAACATTGCTAAATATTAGAGAAATGAAAATAAAAACTACAATGAGATATCACCTCACACCAGTCAGAATGGCCATCATCAAAAAGTCTACAAACAGTAAATTCTGGAGAGGGTGTGGAGAAAGGGGAATGCTCTTGCACTGTTGGTGGGAACATAAATTGATACAGCCACTATGGAAGGTAGTATGGAAATTCCTTAAAAGACTAGGACTAAAACCACCATATGACCCAGCAATCCCACTCCTAGGCATATACCCTGAGGAAACCAGTATTGAAAAGGACGCATGTATACCATTGTTCATTGCAGCACTATTTACAATGCTAGAACATGGAAGCAACTTAGATAGCCATCGACAGATGAATGGATAAAGAAGTTTTGATACATATACACAATGGGATATTACTCTTCCATAAAATGGAACACATTTGAGTCAGTTCTTATGAGGTGGATGAACATAGAACGTATTAAACAGAGTGAAGTAAGTCAGAAAGGAAGATAAATATATTCTAACATGTATATATGGAATCTAGAAAAATGGTACTGAAGAATTTATTTACAGGGAAGGAATGGATAAACAGACATAAAGAATAGACTTATGGACATGGGGAAAGGGGAGGAGAGGGTGAGATGTATGAGAAGGGTAACATGGAAACTTACATTACCATATGTAAAACAGATAGCCAACGGGAATTTGCTGTATGGCTCAGAAAACTCAAACAGGGGTTCTGTACCAACATAGAGGGATGGGACTGGGAGGGAGATGGGAGTGAGTTTCAAAAGGGAGGCAATATATGTATACCTATGGCTGAGTCATGTTGAGATTTGACAGAAAAGAACAAAATTCTGTAAAACAATTATCCTTCAATTAAAAAATAAATAAATTTTTAAAACTTAAAAAAAAGAATTATACACTATGATGAAGTGGGGTTTATCTCACAGATGTAAAGATTCTTCAATGTGATGCACTACATAAACAAATCAATGTATATACATATTATATACATGTATGTATATAATCAAATAGGATAAATGTGAATGGTGGGTGTATCTTTACAGATAACAAAATTACAGTCAATAATTTTAACAGTCACATTTATCTTTATTTATATTTTTAACTTTGATGTGAATATTGATGTTTCATTCTTGCAGACCCTCTTTCTGATCTTCCCTTCTTTTGTTTCTCACTTGGTAAAAACTTCTCATTTTTTAAAGACTTTAGTGTCAACCATAACGTGTTTGCTGTGCTTAGTCACTCAGTCGTGTCTGACTCTTTGTGACCCCATGGACTGTAGCCTGCCAGACTCCTCTGTCCATGGGGATTCTCCAGGCAAGAATACTGGAGTGGGTTGCCACGCCTTCCTCGATGGGATCTTCCCAACCCAAGGATTGAACCCAGGTCTCCTGTATCACAGGTGGATTCTTTACCATCTGAGCCACCAGGGAAGCCAGTAAAGTGTTTACCATTCCAAATCATGTACGATTAACCCCTCACTGTTGTGTCCCTAATTAATTAATTAATTAATGTTGTGTCCCTAATTAATTTTTGTATAAGAATATCTATGACAGCTTTTTACTCATTATTAAGATAATGTCTATTTGTTCTTTGAGGTTTTGTTTTTTTTTTTTTTTAAGGTAACAGCTGTGTATTCTATGGGCTTCCCTGGGGGCTCAGCTGGTAGAGAATCCACCTGCAATGCAGGAGACCTGTCTCCTGTATATAGCATATGATATATTCTTGGTAAATAAGTACGGCTACCAAATTTTCATGTGTGCATAAGCAGGGTCTAAATATACAATTACGTCATTTAGTGATTCATTCATTTTTCATCCATTCAGAATGGCCATACACAGTGAATGAAAGCTTCCTGCCTTTGTAAGTTGTTCACTGAGTGATCTTGGGCAATTTATTTTAACTTCCCATGTCTCAGTTTTCTCATCTGAAAATAGGGATACTAATAGTGCCTAATGCATAGAGACAGACTGAGCAGTACATGAGTAATGTGTATAAGTTGTCTGACTGACATAGGAAACACTCAAACATGTTAACTATGTTAACTTTTATTCAAAGAAACCTGAGCTGGGTTTTTACTCTGTGCCAGACACTGAAATATCATATGGTGCATTTTAAGTTTTCAAGGAACTCATAAGCTAATGCAGGAGATGGACAAACCTGAGAAATAATGAATAGTATGGATAAAATCCTGTGGGAGCACAGAGGGAGACCAGACAATATCCTGGCTATTTCAAAAAGGCATTGTTTGAGAAGACAATTGACAGAAATATGAGTGTATGTCAGTCTGAGAATAAGGGTGTGACAGGGCAGTGCAAATGGAGAGAGCTGAATGCCCAGAGACGTGATAATGTGAGAAGGAAGATATGGGATATTGGAGAAGGTTGAGAAATGCAGAGGCAGAAAAATGTAAATGAATACAATCACAAGACAAAAGAGTTGTCACATGCCTCTGGGTGGAAATAGTTCCTGATCTGAAGTTACGTAAGCCATTTGTGAGTGGCAGCCTTGTATATAGCTGAACGAAACACTCAAAAGCACAGATTTCTTTATTATCAACTCATATAACACTGCCTAGAACATGCCCAAGCATAGGCAGCTAGAAGGTACCATGGGACCAAATAAACTCTTTTGACATAGCTGAATAAAGAAAGGGCAAAAATTGGATATGTTACATCAAAAATAAATCAGACTTCCATTAGAGCTACTAATTTTCAAAAGATTCAGTGTAAAACTAATAAAGTAGAAGCAAAATGAGCTGATTTAAATTTCACCTTCTCTCACTTTTATATCCAACCCTATTAGAAGTGCTAATATCCATAGGACTATAAAATGGCCTAAAGACCTATTGTTGGAGGAATAAAATGAGGATAATAAGGGCAAATTGAATAAATTGCATCTGGAAAATAGGGAGTTATTTGAGAACTCAACAGAACTTTGCAGTTCTCCTATATTTGAACCACTCTTTATATTTAACCTATCGTTTTAGTGTAAGTTTTTCAAGTGAAATAAATGAACTAGAAATAATTCCTAGTTGGAATGAAGTGCGAATGGTGAAGCAAATAGATTTAGCCACAATATAAAATCCATTTTCAGATGAAGCTAAATTCTGACACCTGAGTTTCCATGTAGTTATTATTCTATAGAAAGAAAACATAATTTGGCATCCACAGATCTATGTAATGCCATGACACTGTAACTGAATTTTTATAAACTCAATATTTTTATCCTTTGTTAGTTTAGTCAAGTTATATCTGAGCAAATGCCATATTTTTCATTCTAAAGAACAAGATTGAGGTGATAAATTGGAATTCTGGGTAGTTGATATCCATTTTTCCTGTTGCTAAAAGCTATTACTCTCCCAGACAACAGACCCTGTTTTTAACCAAATAATGCCATATTCCCTACCCACCATAGAAAGTAGCAGATTACAGAAACACAAAAGAGCATGTGGTTTATTGATTAAGAATGCGAACTTGGAGCTTTTTCCCAGCTTTGTCACTCACTGGTTGAGTATTCCAGAGAAGGCAATGGCAACCCATTCCAGTGCTCTTGCCTGGAAACTCCCATGGATGGAGGAGCCTGGTGGGCTGCAGTTCACGGGGTCGCGAAGAGTCAGACAGGACCGAGCGACTTCACTTTCACTTTTCACTTTCCTGCATTGGAGAAGGAAATGGCAACCCACTCCAGGGTTCTTGCCTGGAGAATTCCAGGGACGGCAGAGCCTGGTAGGCTGCCATCTACGGGGTCGCACAGAGTCAGACATGACTGAAACGACTTAGCAGCAGCAACAGCAGCAACAGTTGAGTATTCAGTCTGAGGCAGTTTCCACAATCTGTCTGCTCTTTGTTTTTTGCATCTGTAGAATGGGGATAACAATACTACCTACCTCAAAAGGTGGTTACAAATATTTGATATGATAAGTGATAAAGCACTTAGAACAGTGTTAGACTGAAGTTTATGCTCAATATGTACTTCCTTTTAGCTACGATTTTATGCCTAGCTCTTCAGACAGAAAATTTACCAGCTGTCAAATGCAGTATTTATGGTATTCCTGCTGTTGTGTTAACTGGAATCATCTGCCCCAGGCTGCCCGTGCCTACTGCAGATCCTACAAGTTTTTTAAGGCTCAAGTTTGGCTTTGGGCCATCTTGCTAAAGAAGAGGTTCCTGAATTCTTCCAACGCTTCCTGTACTCATTATATTTCAGCTCCTAACTCCTTTCTCTATATTTGTAATAACAATTACTCAATTAGCATTTGATTCTGGATCATACATATTTTTCCCCTCTCAACTGTCCTATAGACTCAATATATACATGCTGCTGCTGCTGCTAAGTCGCTTCAGTCGTGTCCGACTCTGTGCGACCCCATAGACGGCACCCCACCAGGCTCGGCCGTCCCTGGGACTCTCCAGGCAAGAACGCTGGAGTGGGTTGCCATTTCCTTCTCCAATGCATCAAAGTGAAAAGTGAAAGTGAAGTCGCTCAGTCGTGTCTGACTCTTCGCTTCGCTACCCCATGGACTGCAACCTATCAGACTCCTCTGCCCATGGGATTTTCCAGGCAAGAGTACTGGAGTGGGCTACCATTGCCTTCTCCAATATATATACATGGACTTATGTTAATAGTAGTTAGGATGTATTGAGTCATTGATATCTATCAGGCATGGTGCTAAATGTTTGATGTATATACTCTTTGTCTTTCTGCCAAGAAGCTTTGATGGAGATTCTACTCCTGTACTCATTTTGTAGGCAAAGAAACTAAGGTTCAAAAGTTAAATAAAACATCTGCTTCTGTAGTTTATGAAGGATGTAGCTGTGATATGTGTTTACAACAGCTCTCAGGATCAGATATCCAGAGCCTGAGATACATGGCCTCTGCTTCTTCTGGAAATTTGAGTCATGTGAAATGGATTAATATTCAATTGCTTTTGATCTAAAAATACTATAAATTTCAAATAATATTATTTAGCTATGTATAAAGAAGTTGCTTAACAAAAGCTTGTTTTATTTTTATTATGTACAAAAAGGTTAAATGGCTCCCCTTCTCTACCATTACTTGGTAATCTTCCCATTTTATTCCTTTTCTGTTTGATTGTTGAGCCAAACTATTGTGATATGAACTTATCTAATGAAATATAATTAAGACCAATTGAAATCTTAGTTCCTTTTCAACAGAATGTATTCAGTTTTTAACTAATATAAGATTTCCATTATCAATTTACATAGATTTATATGATCAATAGTAAAAACAAGTTAATTTGTACAAAAAGGAATAAAAACTAAAGCCTTTCCAAGTTTTATTATGATTAAGCCTTATTGTTTTTCTCCTTTGAGTCTTTCCTAGTAACAGAGCCATTGACTGGTTTCCTTTGCCATTTTCCAGTTGCTGAGAAATCACAACAAATCATCATTTGGTCTTTCACTACCTTTCAATACACTAGTTAGAGATGGTAAGATGGCACATATGTCAATTACATACTCAAACAATTATATATATTTTTCAAAACAGTATATATTTTGCAAAATTATGAGCAATCCATGTAGAAGCAATGGAGAAATTCAGAAGAAAAGGTGGAGATCCACATTCTATCATTAACTAATATGAAATCTGGTACAAGAAATGTATTCTTTTTGAACTTGAGATTGTTCATGTGTAAAATGGAAACCATTGTACTCAACTCAAAAATAATTTGTGTAGGATTGGATTGTGAATTTTTTAATAAACTAGCAGAGTCTATGCAATGTCTATCCCTTTCCCCAAACTCTCAAATTATATCCATCTATTTTAGTTTTCTGACTTACAGCAAACTTATCGTTGATCTAACAGTAGAGGCAGAAATTACCACCAGATGATTATGGGGACCTCTCTAATGTGTAGCTGACATGCCTTTGCATCATTGTAATCCCCAAATCTATCACTTAAGCCTACATTGATATTGCTATAGTGGATCTACAAAAAATATGAAGAATTTAATGAAACTTCACTTTCAATTGTTTTTTGAGAACACTTCCATGTCTCTGAAGAAGTTAGTTCATCTTTAGGCTAGTTAGCTTGAAAAAATTTTAAGAATATTTTTGATAATATAGAGTAAATTATTGGTATTAATATTTCATGTACTCTTTCAGTCTATGCTATTTATTTTGTTCTAAGTGAAGGAAAACATCCACTTTGTAAGAGGTGAGAAATAAATGATTTTATAAATACAAAAGATATAACTTTTAATAATCTATATTCTCATATTAGTTTTGATGCAGCTGGACTATACTACAGATATGATGGTCCTTCCTGTTCTATCCAAGGAAAGAAGAGTTTTGAATCTCCTTGTCACATGATGGATGTGAGTGATTTTCCTGAGCAAGCACCACTTTTCTTTCTAGAAGAAGAACATAGTTAAGCATATCAACTTTGATACACCTCCTTTAACAATTTCAAATTGGGCAGTGTTGCTTTAATAACCCACACCTGGTTAAGATCTCTGTTCCATTGAATTCACACTGCAGTAATGAGCCCTGAACATCAGGTATAGAACATAATGAGAACAATGCAATTAATCACCAAATCGTGCTCAATTTCAGTAACATGAAAATTTCTCTTACTTTTTTTCTCCCTAGAAATAATATTTTATGTAGTGGAAAAGGTAGGTAAGGTTTCAGTGATGAACAAAAAAGTGTTCTCAGGTTTAAAAAAAGCTAACAGTCAGCAGGCCACATGAAGGTGAATGCATAAACCAAATACCTATACCGTCTGTTATAGAAAATTAACAGGAATTAAGTGGCACACACTTATAAAAATATATTCTTTCACAGCATGCTAAAGCATATTTTAAGAATTAAATTTCTGAAAAAGATAATAAAATTTATTAGAAATTAAGAAATCTTAACATTAAGTAAAACATGGGAGATTCTGGTTTTGTGGGGGAAACACACACACACAAACAAACTTCTAGGCAGGTAAATCTATAGCTGTAATTATTAAAAACAAAACATCTTGCTGAATATCTAGAAAGTCGGCACACAGGTCACTAGTTATTTGTGTGTTATAAGAAGAATCACTCAATTTCTGTTGGTATGTCTTCTCACCTATAAAAAATAAAGCAGTGGGACATTAAGTAAAGCAGAGTTTAAGAAAGTTGAATTCTAAGGCTCATGGATTTTGGGTAAAGAGTAGAAATTGCAATGGATAGTAATTTATCCCATTCACCTGTTTCATGTAGAAATTTTAGTGAAAGTAATGGGAGAAAAACGCATTTGTAAAGATTTACTTTTTTAGTGGGCTATACTCCCTTGCTGTCATTAAACCCTGACATACTACTTGGGTATACTAAATACAAGTGAAGGAGACTTGAATCTCTACTTTAATATTTAAGTAGGACATGGCCAGTTGTCTTGAAATTGACACAAGGCCCACATATTTATGACTACACATATTTCTGAATAAGACAGTTCATTAAGGACTGTCATTTGAAAAACAGGTGCAATGAGTCCACCTGCAAAATTAGTTTACGTGCATATTTCCTGTAATAATAAAAACAAATTGGGCATGTAGGCACTAGCTATGCATTTTTTGTAGATATGCTCTTCTTTTATAATTAAAAAACATTTCCCATGTATAATTTAGCATCTATATGTGGTATAAACCCTGTTCTTTCCACTCACTTTAGAAACAGTTAGTATGAAGGGCTACTATCCTTTATAGAGTGAACACTTTTTTGAGATCAAAAATGACAATGTGTTTCACACAATTTGCAGACCAGTTGACATGGCTGCATTTCTGATTTTAATTTAACAGTGTCATGAACACTTACTTTTTCAATTTCAACTAAGGTAACCAGGCAGGAAATTCAAATGAGTAAAAGTAGTGATTGATGCAGAGGATGACTTTTGACATATTTAAAATACACCTTCAAGCTTGAGTTTGATGCTCTAAACTAATTTCAGGCTACCTGGAATAGAATTTCATTTAGCTTAAGCAAACAATGTGTGCAAGGACTTTTTAAATGTAAGGACTTAAAAAAAAAAAAGTATTTGGTTGAGTAGTACACTACAAATCCCATAAAATGGGGATACTACAATTGTTTGAGCAGACATGATGAGATGATTCCTTGCAATAGTCATCACATCATGCATTTGAGAAAGATTATATTACCATCATTTTTCAAATGAGAAAAGTGAAGATCAGAGAGATGAAGTCATTTGCGTAAGGCTGCATAGCTTATAAAACTTCAGCATTGGAATTGAAAATTGGACAACTGATTGATGTCACCACTTTTCAGTAAAGGACTTTCAGATATTTTGTAAATAATTGAGATAAATAGATAGATAAAGAATTGTTTTTAAGCATGTTCTAAACCCAGTTTATGAACAGCCCCTTTCTGAGTAAAATCAGGGATTGAACGAACAAGATTGTTACTGAACTCAGGTTCAGCTGTTCATTACTCAAGAATCCCAAACTGAGAGACAGTGTTGGGTAAAAGGAAAGATAATTTTATTGAGGAAGCCAGAAATCCTGCAGAGAAAGTGGACTCAGGTCCCAAGAACATACTCCCCTTTGTCAATCAGGAGACGAGAGCTTTTAAAAGGGAGCTTCAGGGTTGCATAGGCGGGGGGGCGGGGGGAGGGTGGGTTTCTACATGCAGAACAGCCTAGACAGCTCCAACAATCTTCTTAAAACTTGCCATGTGGTGGTCTGATTATTATCATGATTGTTTTAAGTACAGTTAATCTTCTAACGCAGGGTTTTTTTGTTCCCATTTCCTTGAGGCTAGTTCTTAGATTGTGAAAGATGGAGAAATACAAGTCATGGCTACAGCCTGGTCATCATGTAGCCTTCTTCCACTGGTGAGGGTTTTAGGATCTGCAAAATGTCTAAAATGACATGGCTCAAAATATTATCTAGAACCTTTAAGAAGGAACTAAAGGTCTTTAAACTTTTTAGTGGCTAAACCAAAATTATTTTATCTTGCTTGACAATTTTCCTTTCTTTCTGTAGTTTCTCACTTCTCTGATTAAATTTAACCTTTGGAACTTGGGGAAGGCCTAGGAGACTAAAGTTTTCCTAGAAATAAGAGGCAATTGGAGGACAGGAGAAGGGATGCCCTGTCTCAGAAAGGCCCCATATGGTCCTGCTCAGTTGCAAGATGATTTCATATTATTCATAGGTCTTTCTTTCTACGCTTAGGGCATGGAGTGGGTAAAGGGCTTTACGGATAAGCATCAACTTTCAGTTGAGTGGCACCTCCTGCTAGAAATGTTGGAGAAATGTGTTGTGGAAAAATCGTACATTAGTTTTGGAAGCAGGATAGGTTGAAATCTATGTGAAGTGTTAATGAGTGTCACTTCCTTTCAATCATTAATACATTTGAAAAAGAATAAATAAATTAGAAGATAGATGCTTTCTCCAAGGTATGGTGACAATATCATAGGAAAGACAACTCTGGTCATCTAATTTTGAAATTAATCATGCCTTTTGGAATAACAATTCTAATTACATTCACTTCAATTTTATTTCAAAAGAAAGAAAAAAAAATCTCAGTACTAGCATAACATCAATATTTTCTTTTCTCCAGAAATGACTCTAACACTATTGTGATGATATCTAGGACTGTAAAAAAATCCAGACAATGCCCTTTATTTAAAAAAAAATAATAATAATTTCATCAATAGTAATCATGCTTTTGTTTAATGCCCTTAATATTGTCCCATTTCTTTATTCTTATTCTTGGCCTCATGGGACAAGCCACAGGCAGATTATGATGTAATATGGTGCAGCAAAAGTTATTAAAAGTGGTGAAATAAAATGCTGACTGTGAACCATGGTCATGGGTGCTTTATGTGTTTTCACAGGTGTAAGTCTTTTTCAGAAATTTTCTTAAGTTTAGTTAATATTATTTTATGAATTCTTAATAAATGCTTCAATATTCATTAAAATAGTAATAAGGACTATTTTAAAAGTCAGCTTTGTCACTTCTCTCCCAAAGGAGAGCAAGCACAAGGAATATCATTTAACTGGATCTCTGAGCCTAAATGATGGGGTCACCCTTGTAAACAGATCTTAGAATACTAAAATATTGTTTACAATATGTAGTATTTGACCATCATTGCATTTCCAAGCAGCTTATAAACTTTATGGAAACGACTTTATTAATCAATTTACCATCTCTTAGAAGTAGGCATGGGGTAAAGTATTTTAACTACTACTTGAGACCAACTTCTGGAATATTTTCCTTCTGAACTCTGATTGGAGCCCTGGTTGGCTTTAGAGTTGTGGTGACCGGCTTTGGGTGAAATGTGAAGTGAGTGACTTTGCATTTGAAAGTGGTCCATTAGAACTTGTGAAGAGTTTTGAATAGAAGGGTCTGGAGAGGACATTGGATATACTCCTCCATTACTTTGCCCCACTCTCCTGAGCTACCCCAGAAATAGGATAATCTGTCCTAAAATAGAAATATGTTAATATCAAGTTGACAGTACATTCAGTTCAGTTCAGTCACTCAGTCGTGTCCGACTCTTTGCGACCCCATGAATCGCAGCATGCCAGGTCTCCCTGTTCATCACCATCTCCCGGAGTTCACTCAGACTCACGTCCATCGAGTCTGTGATGCCATCCAGCCATCTCATCCTTGGTCGTCCCTTTCTCCTCCTGCCCCCAATCCCTCCCAGCATCAGAGTCTTTCCCAATGAGTCAACTCTTCGCATGAGGTGGCCAAAGTACTGGAGTTCCAGCTTTAGCATCATTCCTTCCAAAGAAATCCCAGGGTTGATCTCCTTCAGAATGGACTGGTTGGATCTCCTTGCAGTCCAAGGAACTCTCAAGAGTCTTCTCCAACACCACAGTTCAAAAGCATCAATTCTTCGGCGCTCAGCCTTCTTCACAGTCCAACTCTCACATCCATACATGACCACAGGAAAAACCATAGCCTTGACTAGATGGGACTTAGTTGGCAAAGTAATGTCTCTGCTTTTGAATATACTATCTAGGTTGGTCATAACTTTTCTTCCAAGGAGTAAGCATCTTTTAATTTCATTATAGATTACAAAATCCATGAAGGGAAATGATATTGCTTTAGTTTACCACTGAATATCACAGTAGGAGTTCTATAAATATTTATTGAATACATAAATTAATGAGTAAATAATAACAGTTAAGACATACTGACCATACACTGTCTTTCAATCATAAGTCTGTTAGAGTGTGCAAATGTATTCATTAATTAATAGAGTGTAATAATTAATAACAATAGTAATAAATTCAAGGGAAAACTGCATAATTTTCTTATAGTAATTCCAATAGCTTACAGTTTTGTGAGGAAATATTTCCTTCTGCCTGAGCTAAATTTTTATATCTTTTCATTTTTGTGTTCATTCAAGAAGAGAAATATTAGCTAAAAATACCTTAAATAGTTTATGAATATAAGAAAAAAGGAAGATGGGCACTTTGAGGACTTAATATAAACATTATTTCTATAAAAACATAAATAGCATTTAAATACAGAGTAACGTGAAAATTATTTTATTTAAAATTGTGTGTATGCATATATGCTCAGTCATGTTTGACTTTTTGCAACCCCATGGACTCTTTGCGATCCTATGACTGTAGCCTGCCAGGCTCCTCTGTCCACAGGGATTCTCCAGGCAAGAGTGTTGGCTGGGTTGCCATGCCCTCCTCCATTGTCCTCCAAGGTCTGTATAGTCAAAGCTATGGTTATTCCTGTAGTCGTGTATATATGTAACAGTTGGACCATAAAGAAAACTGAGCAGTGAAGAATTGATGCTTTTGAACTGTATTGCTGGAGAAGACTTGTGGGTCCCTTAGACTGCAAGGAGATCAAGCCAGTCAATTCTAAAGGAAATCAGTCCTGCATATTCATTGGAAGGACTGATTTTGAAGCTGAAGCTCCAATATTTTGGCCACCTGATGTGAAGAACTGACTCATTGGAAAAGACTCTGACGCTGGGAAAGATTGAGGTTGGGAGGAGACGTGGATGACAGAGGATGAGATGGTTGGATGGCATCACTGATTCGATGGATATGAGTTTGAGCAAGCTCCGGGAGTTGGTGACAGACAGGGAAGCTTAGCATGCTCTAGTCCATGGGGTCACAAAGAGTCAGACAGAACTGAATGACTCAACTAATGAGTCATTTAAACTAATGAGATCTTTAAAGGCAACTGATATCAATGGTTCCGAGAAATTTTAGCAAAACAAAACTCATGTCAGAAAAAATGCATGTGCCTTCCTTTCACGGTAAAACCAAAGATATTCACAACACTGTCATTGTCCCAAGAAATGTGTCATCTGAAAGTAAGAGGGTAGAAGGAGCAATTGCCTTAGTATTTTTTGGTTTGTAATAAGCCAACCACTCTAAGACAGGCCTAACATAACCAACAAGTGCAAATGGGTACTGTAACTTTGAAGTTAATTCATTTAAAAAATAGGAATTTGCAAAAAGCATATTAAAATCTCTCTCTCTCTGGTTTGAAAATTTGCTGTTACTTTGTTGTAAAAGAGGTCATATGCAGTATTTTCCGATTCTATTTCATTGGTTTTTTTAGGCCAAAAATATTGAGATCATACTGAGCAATTCATAAAATTTGTATCCTGCTGTAAAAGTTCCATATCTGTTCAAAATTTACACTTTTATTAAAAGTTCAAAACAGAGTTGCAGTAGACACATTTTATCTGAAGTTTTAAAATAATGTTAAAATGTTTTCCTTTTCTTTCCATTACACTAAGGAAAAAAATCTGTCTACAATTCAGTTGGTGAAATAATCATTGAAGCATTCATAAATATATAGGCTTAATTTCTAAGCATGGAGATTAGGTTTTTAAGGGGGCCTGTTTTGCAGTCACTGTCTATGCTACTACTTTTGTAGTGATTGTTTTCTGCATGTTATTCCTAGCTCTTTCCAAGAGAGAGCAGTAGTGAATCACATTCTTTGTGCTGGCTATATAGTTTTACTCAAAAGTACTGATTTTCATTTTCAACTTTATAACCTTTCAACCTATTGACCATGAAAAATGCTCTGACACAAGGTGGCACATATAAATGTTTAAAGTCCAAAGGGTAATTATCTATATTCATAGTTAAAACTGTGCCTTGATTTCACAATAGAAACCATATGTTCACTGAAAACACTTTCAATAGGTTAAATAACACCCAGATTAACCCTGAGTTAGTTTACTGGTTAAAATAATAGCAGCATCTTCTTCCAATTCAGTAGTTCATTTATCATCTCTGATCAAGGCACTAGACATGAACTTTCAAGATTTAAAAGCTTAAGTTTAAAAAGAAAAAAGAAACAGGAGAAAAAGCCTACAGATGTTTAAATATCCTCTTTCTTGACCTTATCATGGTTTTATCTGTTCAGGTACTTAATACCAGCTTTGAGAGTCATTATTGAAAATCATATTCAACTTTGTCTTACATTTAAGAAAATAAAAATTTTCTCCCTCAAGTCATGAAGGCAATAACTTGATGATTTTTCCTTGGCAATTTAACCTTATGGAGAACAATTCAGAATGATTATGGAATTAAAAAAAAAAAAAAAAAGCAAATTGCCTTAAGCCTAGTTCAAACCAGTGGAGTGGCCCAAATGGAGGAAAGTAGAGCTCTTCTATCATGGCCAGACCAGAGCATCTTGCTTCACTGGTTTGTGGAAAGATTTTTAGGAGACTGAATAATGTGATGTGAAACTTAACTTTCAAATAAGTCAACTCATACACACACACACACACACACACAAACACACACACACACACACACGTTATCATCCTTGCAATAATTGATTATTCTGAAACTTTGAAATCACTGCAGCAGAAAATTACAAACTGAAAACAAAATTGTGTATTGTGGAAGTAATTACAACCCAAAGGAAAGAGACACTGAAAGAAAAAAGACAAACAGGCAAATGACTTTTGAGCATGTGCCGGCTCTGCTGACACTAGGCGGGCTGCACGTTGCTCTTCGCCCTGCTTTGTAATGTCACACACAGCTCCTTGTCAAGCTGCAGAGATCACCTCCAGTGAACAGATGATCTACAGGGGACTTTATCAGAAAGGGCCTTTCTGCTTCTGAAGAAGAAACATTTTTTTCCCCTGAATATTCTATTCAAACCTCTTTGGAAATAGCATAAAAGCATAATACAGAATGAAGTAGGGGGCCGGTGGATGCTTGCTTGATATACTTGTTCTGGTCACAATATTATTTTTATAATTACTTGGAATCATCATTCCTCTATACAGAAACAGACGAAGGCTGTGTAAACTGGTGAGGGGATTATTCCCTTTGGACATAAATGAGTTCAGTCTTCGTAGGCAAAAGCAAGAACTCCAGAGGGGGGCTTTGAACTGAGTGTCCCTTCCCTTGAAATTGAAAAATGATATCTTTTGACATATAAAAACCAGAAGCTCTGTTTGTTAGAGAACCATTCTCTTTCATTTCCTGAAAATGACATTCTAAAATGTTGGTTTTGCATCCATCACAGGAAGATATACGCTAAACAAGCCAGCAAATCCATTCACCTTTAGAAAAGCCGCCTCTCCCCCAATGCACTCTCTCTCTCTGTGAGTTTTCATATGTTCTTTTTATACACCTTTACCATTGTTTTTGCATCATTTACCATAAAGATAGGACTCACTAATAAATCTCTTTTATAGAATGCTGAAAAGAAATCCTAGAGGTCTTTCATATTTAATATTTCAGTGACTCTGCAGCCTTCATTTGGTCATGGTATAGGCTATTTTGGATAATGTTTGCCTGAGCCCTAGTGTTATTTATCAATGCAACTCTGAATGTGTGAATATCAAAGAAATTTCCTGGCATTTACATTGGAAGAATATGCCAGGCTCTCCTCAGTTCCAGTTACTGAAAACTAACACCAATGTAGCAAGGCTTAGAGCTACTTTCACTCATAAGAAGTTCACAGCAGTGGCTGCTAAAGCCCAGGAATCCAGAAATGGTAACAAAACATTTATGGTACATTACCTATCAGCTCAAAGCAACAAAAGGCAGGTAGCGGTGCCAGGGTGAGTGTTTCATTTAGTTTTCCAGTCGGTGAGTTAGCACTTGGAAAAAAAAGGAAACAATACATGGTTAATGTTACTAGAGAAAAGGTTATGCTCTGTAGACCTAATAGATTCCAAATATAAGTAGTGCTTAAACCAAGAAGAAAGGAGGGAAAGTTGATGTCAGAGAAATTGTGTCTATTCATTTGTAAGTGAAAAGTAATTGAAATACCTATGGAAAATGACCAGAGTTACTGTTTTTCTTGCTTTACTGCTCTCACTTTACTTTATGGAATAAAAGGGAATTAGTATTATTTTACCAATAAAAGGAGAAATTGAGTCATAGGGTACATTTTCACTATTCTTTACTAGGTTTGATGTTCATTGTGGATACCCTCAATGGACAGAAAAATTAAAAAAAAATCAGCTAATTGAAGGCAAAGAGTAGCATTCTTGGGCCTAATTCAGTGTTTATTAGACAGCATTCTTTAATAATGCTATTCATTTAGGTTGCTTTCTTTCTTTCTTTCTTTCTTTTTTCCCCCCTAGGCAATCAGAAGCTGAAATACTATACTTCTGCAACACCCTCTCTGTCCTATTTGAGGGTTTGATAGCTCTGGACTTAAGACAGCCTCTAAAGAGATTTTTAATGAACATAGAAAATTTTCTGTATTTAACCATAATATATGCAATAATCTCAAAAAAAAAAAAAAAGGCAGTGAAGTGCTGATGTTAACTTTCATTTTCTCCTCCCTGAGCACCTAGTGAAGACTGTTAATCAGTGTAGCTGAAGTGTCTGAACTGACTTCTTTTGGGTTGTTTTGCAGATTGTTTTCTCTGCTTTTTCTAACCTCATCTCTACGTGCCGTTTGGTTTGGGGGGCTTTGCAATGCAAATCCACAATGGGAACTTTAAATTCCACCAGTAAGGAAGTCTTGTTCCTTTTCAAAATGCTCAGAAAAAATTGCTGGCTACCTACTTCGCTTGTTAACTGAGAGAGAAGCTGGTTTTTGTCTTTATGTTGGCCCTGCCATTTTTCTTTTCAGTCTGTTCTGTGTCTGTGTTCTTTCTCCCACACTGCAGTGAAAGCAAGAAGTGAGCTGATCTCCAGGGTGGAAGCAGCACTTCCTTGTTGGAGACAACAGAAAACAGATCTCCCTCCTGTTGAGGGGTGCCTTGTCATGTTCTATGTAACAACATTAAAAATGCATCTGAAGAAAGGGGCTTGAGATGTGAGTGTGTAACCACTTCATATCCCGAATCACCTAGGGCAGAGAGTCACTGATGGGGTGCAAGAGAGGAGAGAAGGGTATTGAAGTAGAAAGAAGCTATGCAGGAATATCAATACCTACTTGCTTCTTAAAGTTCCTTGATGTTTACTTAGCAAAAAATTTACATACACTTTATGACAAGCACACCAGGGGATTAAAGATGACTTAGACATAAAACTATCTTTAATAACTGACAGTCTAAAATAGGAGAAAAAATATCAGATGTACTAATAACCTTGGCACTAAGTAGTTAGGGTCATTGGTGAGGGAACAAGTTGGTGGCAAAAGGATGTGCTGGGAGGGAGGGCAGAGAGGGAGGTGATAATAAAGGAAGGATTTCAGGAAGAGGTAGCCTTTTATTTGGCCTCTGAAGGTAAGAACCTGAGTGTGAATAGGGAAGATTTGAGGTTCAAAGTGATTTAGTGCTAAAATGATCCTTCACAAATAGTAATGTGTAGTTCTGTTTAGTGTATTTTGTATGGAAAGAGGACAGTGGAAAATAACTTTTAAAAGGCAAATTTGAGAAGGAGATTCCATAAAGGAAAGGAACCTCAATTTTATTTTCTAGAGCACATTTTTTCCAATTTTGGGTCTCGTCTATCAGAATCTCCTGGAATTTTTTTCTTTTAAACAATCATATTCATAGTCCCTGTAATGCACATCCCAATTACCGGTCACTCCAAGTTGCTATTTTGGATTCTCAATTTTTAAGCATATGAAATTTATTACTATGTCCATGGAAGATTGAGAATAATGGATCTAAGGAACATGGAGCCAGTGAAGATTTTCTTTCATTCAACAGATATTGAACACCTACTAAGTGCTAACTCTGTGCTGGCCACATAGTCAAAGACGACACTCATGAAAGAATAATAACATTTGCAAGCTGCTGCAAATGATGACTCTAAAGGAATGATTGCAGTTCACTAGAACTATTTATAATAATCAGTTAACTTTGTACACTTTTTTCACTAGCTTATACTAGAGGCTACTGTAGAAAAACTGATGACCTTAACTAAGCACAGTATTATAAGTTGCAGGTAAAAAATGTTATAAATCTTTAAAGAAAGGGCTGTTAGTGAGACTAGGGTAGTCAACAAAGGTCTCTGGGGTGCCAGAATTTATATTGAAATTTCAAATACAGGTAGGTTTGGACCAGCCATAGAGGCACTAAAGCAGTACCAAGAGGGACAATAACATGAGTGGAGGCAGAGGCATCATGAAATGAGTCTTTCTAAAGAGAAGATATTCATTTTGGTGCTTCTGAGCATCAGACTGAGGCAAGACAAATTGTACGGGAGGATATTGACAACAAAGCAAAATGGTTTCAGACAACGGAAAGCATGGAATATTTCTAACAAGCAGCACATGCCAAAGGAAACCTTTAAAAGATGTGTGTTAGAGAAAGAAAGGAGAAAACATGGGGAATGGCAGAGCTAATGATATCTGAGGAGGAGAAAGGAGAGTGAATTCAAGGAGTTAAGAGATTTTTGGAAAAGTCTGGATCAATATGAATATCAAGTCTGGGAGTAGCACATATAGTCTGGAATGGAAACTTTGTCTATTAGAGTTCTCAATATATATAAGCACTCTAACAGACAATATTTCCAACAATGATTTGGCCAAAGGTTAGAAATATTTTTGTGTAGTTATTATTTATGTTACCTTTAGACTAAAATCAAGGCGAAACATTGAATCATAACACAACAAAGGCATCATTAAAGGAAGTCAAGCTAAGAGATTTCAAGGATGTTGGTGTCTAGTAACCTTATTTAGAGGATATAAGACTGAATTCCATGCCTGGTGATCAAATTATAGATTTTGTGCTATTGTTTGCAGAAAGATTCATCCCCATGAGATATGCAAACATTTGACAGCAACCCTACCCTTTCCTTGTACACATTAGGACTCATAAAAGGATGGTCACCTTACCACTGCATTGGAATTTGTGATGCTTTCCAGAAAGAGATTTTAATACAGAAGCTTGAATCACAATTCAATTAGCATGGAGTTCTGTGTATAAAATAATTTATCTGGACATGAAATATCTTGAAAGCATACATGTCTTCTCCATAAAAAAAATTCAGTGTTGGATCAGAATTGCTCCAAATTTTAAGTGGTGCTATAAACTGATTGGCCGACAGGGAGTTGGCTGCAGAGCACTCTTCTAAGATGAACTGACTTGCAGCATGGAGTTATTTCATAGTGTCCATTTTAACAGCTGAGAACTCCTGCCAAAGACAACTTTAGCTTCAGTGGAGTTGACATTAAGTTGTTTTGTCTGACAGTAATTAGCCCAAAGATTTTATTGCTTCTTGAGGTTGCTCTTAGCTCCTGATATAAAAACATGTCAACACTATAGAAGAGGATAATTTTCTTCCTTTTGGTATGGCAAGTGGGCTTTCATCCAACTCATCTAAAACCAGAATCAAGCTATTTAAATGTAAGTTAAAGAGAAAAGGGGTCACAGCAGAAGTCGTTTTCCAAACCATTTAGAATTAGAATTTGATTAGTTCAGAAATTCTTTCTTTTCATCCTTCTTCTGACATAATATTGCATTATAGTACAGGAAATCAGACAAGCATACCGATTCAAGGTTCTACAGGGAGATCAATACTTTGGCATGAAGGAAATTCCTGCTTGCTTCTTGTCTGTTGCAGAAGAAGCTGATAGGAAGATGAAAATACGGTGCATGCTCAGTTGCTTCAGTCATGTCCAACTCTTTGCAACCATATGGACTGTAGTCCACCAGGTTCTTCTGTCCATGGGATTCTCCAGGCAAGGATACTAGAGTGGGTTACCATGCCCTTCTCCAGGGGATCTTTCCAACCCAGGATCCAACTCGCATCTCCTGCATTGTAGGTGGATTCATTGCCCATTGAGCCATCTCTGGAAACCGTAAAACACGATACACACTGACATTACTCAAAGCATCTGTAATTATAATTAGAGAGAAACTGTCGATGACTTTGTCAAATATCTATGGAGTCAAATTTTAATCAAAGAACACTGAATGCTCAGAGAGGTATTATATTATCGTAAACTTAGTGAGATGGAGAGTGCAGGATGATCAGTAATGTGAATGTGCTTACCACAATGTCCTGAATCTCACACATGAGGTTGAGAGGCATGGCCCAGTAGAGGCAGCATTTTAAGAAAATCCAGAAAACTCATGAGTCTATATTTGAGGATAAAATAAGATTCCTATGTTCAAGGTGGGATATTGGTGGACATTATGAGTTTATTGTCAAGCCTAAAGGAAGAGGACAGAAGAATTATTTAGGAAAAATAGTCTGAGAAAGACTAGAATTTGCTGAGCAAGAAAAATTTTAGTGTATTTGGAAGTTGATATTCTTCTTATGATAGTTGTTTAGCCTAAACTGACTGACTAAATGTTTACAGTAGGTAGAGTTTCTATACCCAAGAGGAAAATAAATCTGAATTCTACTAGATAAGGGAACGTTAAATAAAAATTGGTAATTTTCAGATTTAGCTCAATTAATTGGGATTTTTCTAATTACTCTCATAAAATTATGTGAGGAATACCCATGCCGAAATATGCAATTATTGTTAGCCTTGACAATCTCAAAACTTCCCATTGAAATAAAAAAACACTTTTAAAAAGTAAATTTATTCGGCAGTTTGAATTTAATCAACATCTATGTGATTTCCTTTGTACTGTAATTGAAATTTTGTTTTGTTAATTTTATAATGTCGTTGAACTTCTGGGAAAACTTTTTTGAGCCTAAAGATAGGCTGATCAATCTACTGCCCACATATTATTGGACTACTACCATTTTCTACTTTGTGGCTATATAATAAACAGACAAAAAGTTTCCCGTCAGAGTGTGGTGGTATTTTTTTTTTTAATTATATTGTTATCTATGGAATCCTGGAAATCCTTACTTCATTTTTTGTATTTGAATGGAGATATCACTATTAAGGAATTTAAGGGATTTAATATGGAAATGGTCACTTTTTATTCTGCCTAAATTGTAGGTAAGAAGACAATGATTACTAGTCATTAAATAAAGCTAGTTTCTTAATAGAGAGCAATAAAAATGCTCATTCCTTATTTTCTAGCCTTCCACTTGCAAAAGACTGCCATTTAATAAAACAAGATTGAAACTGTAAATGGGTTTGAGTAATTTTTTCTTTAATTAACTCTGTAGACCTACAGGGGGCTTTCTTGGTGGCTCGGTCTATAAAGAATCTGCCTGCAAAGCAGGAGACCTCTTGCAATGTAGGAAACCCAGTTTTGATACCTGAGTCAGGAGGATACCTTGGAGAAGGAAATGGTAACCCACTCCAGTACTCTTGCCTGGGAAATCCCATGAACAGAGAAGCCTGGCAGGCTACAGCCCATGGGACCGCAAGAATTGGACATGACTGAGTAACTAAACCACCACCACCATAAACCTAGGGAATAATCCACACTGAGGTTATATTTTAACTGCAAGTGTTCTATCAGTAAGAAATTGGCAGAAATTGTTGCCAACACTAGTATTTAGACCTCTCATAATTGGCAATAAAAGATACACAATTTAGTAATCTATCAAGTTATCATTGAGCATGACAAGATTCTAATGAGACCTTGCTGCTGCTGCTGCTGCTGCTAAGTCACTTCAGTCATGTCTGACTCTGTGCGACCCCATAGACGGCAGCCCACCAGGCTCCACCGTCCCTGGGATTCTCCAGGCAAGAACACTGGAGTGGGTTGCCATTTCCTTCTCCAATGCATGAAAGTGAAAAGTAAAAGTGAAGTCACTCATTCATGTCCGACTCTTAGAGACCCCATGGACTGCAGCCCACCAGGCTCCTCCGTCCATGGGATTTTCCAGGCAAGGGTACTGGAGTGGGAAGGAGATGTTACCTAGAAGTAAATAGTTATGATATTGGTCAGATCAAGAGTTAGATCATTCAAACTGCCAATGACCTTATCATAAGATATTAAAATAATGCAAATCACACAGCACCATTTCCAAATATATCCAAAAGTAAACAAATAAAATATTTTCTAACACCCAGTGGTGAGGTTGTAAAGAAATACAAACTCGAAAGGAGTCTAGTGGGTCAACTTATTTGCATTAATTTATCCATCATTTTCCAGATGTTTGCAGATAATTTAATTTTAGATGCAGGGAGTTATGTCCCCAAGTTGCCTAAGGAGTAAAAATGAGGGTTAGTGATATCTTCTGTTCTTTGGATCCTGACATTATTTATTTCTCTGATTGTGATCTATGTCCACCTAATGCTCCAATTAGCTGTAATATGAATAGGCTTCCTCCAAAAGCCACTCAGTAAGGTGTAGCTCTGAGAAAGAGTACTGGTCTGAGGTTGGTCAAAGTAAGGTTAAAAGAGTCTAGAGTCAGCTTGAAAGCCTACAACATCTGTAGAAAACAAGTTTGGGAGATATGAGGGCCTGAAACATTTCCTTCAAGATAAATTTAATAGTCTTTTATTTTATAGTCTTATTTTCTGCATTTTGCCAGATATTAAGCTATTATTTTTCAGCTTAAAACCCACCCTTCCTTATTCTGCTTTATGATGTTGAAATTTGGAAAACTCATATTTTTGTTTGCCAATAGGGTCCCTTAACACCCTATCAAGAAGGGGTGCTGAAAGAGAGATAGCAAAGCTCAAGGAAGAACACTGTCCTTTCTGTCTGCTGCCTTTGCCTGTGTCTATTTCCTACTCTTGTTAGTGTCACTCCAGCAACACTTCTTCACCCTAGTAACAACGGTTGATTTCAGCTTGCAAGTTTTTACAAGATGTGAAGAATCAGAGCAGCACTAATTGATGTTACTCCCTCATCAGATATTTGGGTTCTAGATCCTTGAGCCCCTAATTCTAAGCTCAGAGATATCAGTACCAGCTAAACCCCTTCCCAGAGGCCCATGTTACAGTGCTGTGGGACCTCTATTCTACATTGTAAGTTTTAACAATGTTGATCCCTTTGTTTGTTATCCCAGCTCCATAAATAATGTCAAGTTCCATAAATTGTTAGCGAAGGGATACCTTAGTTTACCTTTTTTGAAATTTCATTTTTAATATTGAATTTTTATTTTGAAATATTTTTATTAAAATAAGTGGTATTGTTTTCTTTCTGTGTTTGGAGCCTAGGAATGATATCTAGGTACAGTCATTCAGTTCAGTCGCTCAGTTGTGTCTGACTGTTTGTGACACCATGAACTGCAGCATGCCAGGCTTCCCTGTCCATCACCAAATCCTAGGGATTGCTCAAACTCCTGTCCATTGAGTCAGTGATGCCATCCAACCTTCTCATCCTCTATCATCCCCTTCTCCTCCCAACTTCAATCTTTCCCAGAATCAGGGTCTTTTCCAATGAGTCAGTTCTTCGCATCAGGTCACCAAAGTACTGGAGTTTCAGCTTCAGCATCAGTCCTTCCAATGAATATTCAGGACTGATTTCCTTTAGGATGGATTGGTTGGATCTCCTTGCAGTCCAAGAGAAACTCAAGAGTCTTCTCCAACACCACAGTTCAAACGCATCAGTTCTTCAGTGGTCAGCTTTCTTTATAGTCCAATTCTCTTATCCATACATGATCACTGGAAAAACCATAGCTTTGACTAGATAGACCTTTGTTTGCAAAGTAATGTCTCTGCTTTTTAATATGCTATCTAGGTTGGTCATAGCTTTTCTTCTAAGGAGGAAGTGCTTTTTAATATCATGACTGCAGTCTCCATTTGCAGTGATTTTGGAGCCCCCCAAAATAAAGTCTGTCACTGTTTCCCCTGTTACTCCATCTATTTGCCATGAAGTGATGGGACTGGATCCCTTGATCTTAGTTTTCTGAATGTTGAGCTTTAAGTCAACTTTTTCAGTCTCCTCTTTCACTTTCATCAGGAGGCTCTTTAGTTCTTCACTTTCTGCCATAAGGGTGGTATCATCTGCATATCTGAGGTTATTGATATTTCTCCTGGCAATCTTGATTCCAGCTTGTGTTTCATCCAGCCTGACATTTCACATGATGCATTCTGCATATAAGTTAAATTAGCAGGGTGACAAAATACAGCCTTGACATACTCCTTTCTGATTTGGAACCAGTCTGTTGTTCCATGTCCAGTTCTAACTGTTGCTTCTTGACCTGCATACTGATTTATCAGGTGGCAGGTAAGGTGGCCTGGTATTGCCATTTCTTGAAGAATTTTCCACAATTTGTTGTGATCCACACAGTAAAAGGCTTTAGCATAGTCAATAAAGCAAAAGTAGATGTACAAGAGTACATTACATTAGTACTGTCATTAGTACAACAAAATGACTTTCCTTTAGAGGTATTGATGCTGCTGCTGCTAAGTCACTTCAGTCGTGTCCGACTCTGTGTGACCCCATAGATGGCCTCCCACCAGGCTCCCTGTCCCTGGGATTCTCCAGGCAAGAACACTGGAGTGGTTTGCCATTTCCTTCTCCAATGGATGAAAGTGAAAAGTGAAAGTGAAGTCGCTCAGTCGTGTCCAACTGTTAGTGACGTCATGGACTGCAGCCTACCTGTTTCTAATAAAAAGCAAACAATGAAGAAATTCAACAAGATAATAAATAGTATGTTCGGGAGTCCTGGTGGGCTGCTATCTATGGGGTCGCACAGAGTCGGACACAACTGAAGCGACTTAGCAGCAGCAGCAGCAGCAGAAAGAAAAATAACACTGTAAGATTTTTTAGGCTTCTAGAAAATCATATGCATGCAAGAGACAAACCCAGAAGCTGGGTAGATAGATTTTAATCCGAAATTAGTCAGATTTTAATCTGACTTTCACTTATAGGTGAAAGTCACTCAGTCATGTCAGACTCTGTGACCCCATGGACTATGCAGTCCGTGGAATCTCCAGGCCAGAATACTGAAGTGGGCAGCCGTTCCCTTCTCTAGAGGATCTTCCCAACCCAGGGATTGAACCCAGGTCTCCCAATTTGTAGGTGGATTCTTTACCAGCTGAGCTACCAGGGAAATCCCTTTTATAATAGTATTTCACAGCATTAAGGGAATGGGAAATAATTTATTCTCATGCTTCCACATCATTGATAAAGAGATCAAATAAGTAAGAAATCTAGCAAAAGAGTGTGCTTATTTTTTTAAACCAGTCTTTGTAAAAAATCTCAAATTCACCCCCGAGGCAAACCTATAAATTAATCTATGTCAGTTTACTGAAGGAGTAGAAATAATTGAAGAAGTACCACTAAGGAAATAGAAGTTTTAAATCTTGGACAAGATATTACTTATTTCTCAAGATATGTTATATTAAACAGAATTTATTGACTGGCACACAGAGGCATTATGCCCTATTCTAAATGTGTACTACCTCATTTAAATCTCCCTGCAATTCCATGATGTATTATTATTATTATTCCCGTTCTAAACCTAAACTGATGCTTAGCTTAGGTAACTTGCTTATGATCACAGAGTTTGTAAATTTATCAGCAAGAATTTGAACTCCATTCTAACCAGTTTCACATTTTATGCTCTTAACCATTACTACCAAGGCTGTGAGGCAACATTCTCAATTATTTTCTCCTGACAATAGGGTTGCATAACAAGTGAGCTTGTGTGGGCCTCTGAGAGTCACGTGCAGCCAATGAGGGGAGGGGAGGGCAGTGGACAATTTGTGGTGAGACATGAAAATGGAGGGTGTATATTTTTCTCCAGTAGAAAGAATCAACCCACTATGATTCATCCTTAAATGTACCTCAGAGATTTTTAATTTTTACATGATTTGAAAGTTTGGAGTTCAGTCTTTGGTTGTGGAAAACAGTACCATCCCAGATGGGAATGATACTTGAAATCATAATCTCATTAGCATTTTCCCAACTGAATTTACAGTCTAAAGATTGAGAAATATTCCTAACAAGCAAACATAGTTTGACTCAAGCTATAAAAAATGATGAAATATTCAGAGACTATAAAAGCCTTTATTGATATTATTAAATCCTCAACCATCCAGAGGGAGATTTTTCTGAACACAGAGAGGCAGACAAAAGGCAACATTGATTTCCTGCCAGTTTTCACAGGTTTACCACCACAAACATGGCAAATAAAATCAGTGTAACTATATGAACTTTCAAAATAGGAACACAATTATTTCAAAATTTCCAGGCTTTTCCTCTCCATCTTGAATGCTGTTGGAACGTCCAAAAAGTTCAAGATCAATGTTCCTTATTTCATGAAAAGGTAATAAATGTATTACCTTATAGTCTTATGTATGGCTTCATAGTCTTCTTTGTTGATCATATTCTGTTAAGAAATATGAAAAGCCTGGCCCTCCCAGAATTGCCTTGTGACTCTAGGGGATTAACAAAAACTCACTGGATAACTGGTTTGCAAAAGAAATACATTTTCCTTAGGAACTTGCCACTAAACAGTTATGCAATTTTGGCAAGTTTGACAGCAATCTCCTTTTAAGCCATAGTTTTCTCATCTGTATCATGAACAGATGATGTTAAACTAGTTTTATGACCCTGATCAGGTCTAAGGCCACATAATATATCACAGAACAGCAATAGAATTAACGCCTTAATTCATATAAGACAATGCCAGGTCACCAGATTTTCCAGGTTTCATTTGTGGTGAGCATAGAAGAGGAAGTTAGCTTTGAGACACAGATCGCTTTTCTGAATGAAAAACAGATTGGATTTCCAAAACTTCCATCTTCTCATTCCCTGTACTCTCCAGGGAAAATGGCTGAAAGTGAGCATAAGGGACATAACTGAAAACAGAAGATGCTGATGGAAACCACAGTGAAAATCTTGTAAAAATGCTGAACAGGTCTTAAAAGATAATTTCCAATGTAAAAAGGATACTTGGAGATGATATTACTTTGGGACTGAAAGCAGACTGATTAACAGTATGAACCTTTCATAATTTAAATCCTCAACCATATCTGTAAGTGCTCCCTTCATCATAAAAGTAGAAGTATGAGTGCTCGTTGGACCCCACCAGAACTTTACTCTTTACTCAAAATTTCCATGGCTCTTCTCTATAACTTTTTAATGGAATAGACTGAGTTTTACAAAAGTAATTGCTGTGCAAATAAAACAATTACTCATAAGCTGTGAAAATAATGTACCTATCAGTCAGAAGTGAACAAGAGAAGTATTGATATACAGATACACATTATATATCTTAGTTGTTTATTTAAATAAACTGCTTCCCAGGTGGAGCAGTGATAAAGAATCTGCCTGCCAATGCAGGAGATACAAGAGACACAGTTTTGATGCCTGGATCAGGAAGATTCCCTGAAGTAGGAAATGGCAACCCACTCCAGTACCTTGCCTGCAAAAGTCCATAGACAGAGGAGCCTGGTGGGCTACAGTCCATAGGGTTGCAAAGAGTTGAACAGTACTGAGCTCACATGCACACGTGCATATGTTGTTTGTATATGTGTATATGGCCATGTGTATATGGATACACATGTGCCCAACGATCTTGTGGCCAGTATTTTACCTTGTACCACTGTGTGAGCTGACTAAGCAGTCTCCATAGTCTTTTCATCACAGCTTTTCTAAAGCTGAATGTCCACAAGGCAGGCAATAGGAAAGGGAAGATGAATGTAAAGTGGGGGACAGCAAGAACAAGCTAAAGCCCACTAGCATAGACTGGCTTGGGATGAATTAAAACACTATCAGTCTTATTGTCTCTTGAGAGTATGGATGTCCTGCAGAAGTAGGGACTCATCATTATGGATCTAAAAACATATACTGGGCCCAGAATTTAAGGAAGCTATAAAAAAGGTGGAGCAGGCAGATAGGGGTTTAGTTTTGGGGTGATGTCGAGTTGAACAAATAAGCATGTGCCATAATATGGCCACTAAATAACTTCTAACTCTCAGATCTCCCACAAGAATCTTTGTTATATCCTGCCTTAACCAGAAAGAGGAAAGGGACTTTTGGAAAATGAAGTTCACCCTAACCAAGGTGATATATTACAAAATCTCTACAATGTACTACTAAGATACTTCCTGATGACAGCAATACACCCTTAAATGGAATTATGCCTTATTGTGTGTCGAGCTCTGTGCTAGCCAGTTGCTGTCCATAATTTTATTTAATCCTCATTTCACCAAACGAGTTAAGTATTTTTACCTCTATTTTAAAGATGAGGAAATTGAGTATCAGGGAAAATAGGAACAATCTGAAGTCACACATAAAATAGCTTCATATTTTTTTGAGATATAGTCCTCAGTTCAGTTCAGTCACTCAGTCGTGTCCGACTCTTTGTGACCCCATATAGCAGCACGCCAGGCCTCCCTGTCCATCACCAACTCCCGGAGTTCACTCAGAATCATGTCCATTGAGTGAGTGATGCCATCCAGCCATCTCATCCTCTGTCATCCCCTTCTCTTCCTGCCCCCAATCCCTCCCAGCATCAGAGTCCCTTCCAATGAGTCAACTCTTCACATCAGGTGGCCAAAGTACTGGAGTTTCAGCTTCAGCATCATTCCTTCCAAAGAAATCCCAGGGTTGATCTCCTTCAGAATGGACTGGTTGGATCTCCTTGCAGTCCAAGGGATTCTCAAGAGTCTTCTCCAACACCACAGTTCAAAAGCATCAATTCTCCGGCGCTCAGTTTTCTTCACAGTCCAACTCTCACATCCATACATGACTACTGGAAAAACCATAGCCTTGACTAGATGGACCTTAGTTGGCAAAGTAATGTCTCTGCTTTTGAATATGCTATCTAGGTTGGTCATAACTTTTCTTCCAAGGAGTAAGCGTCTTTTAATTTCATGGCTGCAGTCACCACCTGCAGTGATTTTGTAACCCAGAAAAATAAAATCTGACACTGTTTCCACTGTCTCCCCATCTATTTCCCATGATGCGATGGGATCGGATGCCATGATCTTCATTTTCTGAATGTTGAGCTTTAAGCCAACTTTTTCATTCCCCTCTTTCACTTTCATCAAGAGGCTTTTTAGTTCCTCTTCACTTTCTGCCATAAGGGTGGTGTCATCTGTATATCTGAGGTTATTGATATTTCTCCTGGCAATCTTGATTCCACCTTGTGTTTCTTCCAGTCCAGCGTTTCTCATGATGTACTCTGCATATAAGTTAAATAAGCAGGTTGACAATATACAGCCTTGACGTACTCCTTTTCCCATTTGCAACCAGTCTGTTGTTCCATGTCCAGTTCTAACTGTTGCTTCCTGACCTGCATACAGATTTCTCAAGAGGTAGGTCAGGCGGTCTGGTATTCCTTTCTCTTTCAGAATTTTCCACAGTTTATTGTGAATCCACATAGTCAAAGGCTTTGGCATAGTCAATAAAGCAGAAATAAATGTTTTTCTGGAATTCTCTTGCTTTTTTGATGATCCAGAGGATGTTGGCAATTTGACCTCTGGTTCCTCTGCCTTTTCTAAAACCAGCTTGAACATCAGGGAGTTCACGGTTCACATATTGCTGAAGCCTGGCTTGGAGAATTTTGAGCATTACTTTACTAGCATGTGAGATGGTGCAATTGTGTGGTAGTTTGAGCATTCTTTGGCATTGCCTTTCTTTGGGATTGGAATGAAATCTGATCTTTTCCAGTCCTGTGGCCACTGCTGAGTTTTCCAAATTTGCTGGCATATTGAGTGCAGCACTTTCACAGCATCATCTTTCAGGATTTGAAACAGCTCAACTGGAATTCCATCACCTCCACTAGCTTTGTTCGTAGCGATGCTTTCTAAGGCCCACTTGACTTCACATTCCAGGATGTCTGGCTCTAGATGAGTGATCACAGCATCGTGATTATCTGGGTCGTGAAGATCTTTTTGTAAGGTTCTTCTGTGTATTTTTGCCACCTCGTCTTAATATCTTCTGCTTCTGTTAGGTCCATATCATTTATCGAGCCCATCTTTGCATGAAATGTTCCCTTGGTATCTCTAATTTTCTTGAAGAGATCTCTAGTCTTTCCCATTCTGTTGTTTTCCTCTATTTCTTTGCATTGATCACTGAAGAAGGCTTTCTTATCTCTTCTTGCTATTCTCTGGAACTCTGCATTCAGATGCTTATATCTTTCCTTTTCTCCTTTGCTTTTGGTTTCTCTTCTTTTCGCAGCTATTTGTAAGGCCTCCCCAGACAGCCATTTTGCTTTTTTGCATTTCTTTTTCTCAGGGATGGTCTTGATCCCTGTCTCCTGTACAATGTCACAAACCTCATTCCATAGTTAATCAGGCACTCTATCTATCAGATCTAGTCCCTTTAATCTATTTCTCACTTCCACTAGTCCTAAATACTTACTATTGCTACTTCAAATGTTATATCTATATATAAACATAAACAAATGTACATACTTTGAATAACATAATCCAATTACTACAAATATATAGAAATTCAATTGCCTCTTATAACTTGACCATTGTATTTTATGATCTTGGCAACTTTTGTCTTTGATGCTTATAATTTATCTGTAGATATTTTTGGCTTTCTACACCAAAAGTGGCATCATTTTCAACAAATAACATTTTATTTCTCTTTTTTAATCTTAATTTTTCATTTAGTTTTCTATCATGCTGAACAAATGTGTCTATCTCTAATCTCTAATTGGTTGACAGCTTTTTCATAAGTGAATTGTAATGAGATACTATTTATATAACTAGTGTGATAGTTTGGTCATAATTAATAGATTTATAAAATTATCATTTTTACTATAAACACATCTTTAATTCTGAAATAAATCCAACTTGCCTACACTGTATATGAGTGTTTTAATACTTTGTCAAATTTGGTTTTCTAAATTTTTAATTTTAGGTTTTTAAAAAATATTTTGCTTTGTTTTTTACCATCCATTATTCTTTAGCATTTAGTTTTCCATTCTATTTCTAGGTTCTTGGGGTTTATTCCAGCTATTTTAATGTGCAAAATTTAAGGATGAAGTTTAGAGTTACTTAAATTTGCTTTATTTAAATATTTACAATATCTTCACTCACTAATTCTTGTAAGTTCTTTTATCTGAAATCATTTTCTGTGTATCTGAAATATATGTTCTGTAATTGTCTTTGATGTGGGACTGTTGGTAAGCTCTCTTTTCTATTTGTAAATATCCTTATTTCTTTGTCAGTCTTTTAATGCACTGTCACTGGGCATAATATTCTCAGGTGACATTTATTTTTCATTATCCCACATCCCAACATTGTCATTGTATGTTAAGTCTAATTTCTGTTCTATCTTTCGTTTGTTTCCTTTAAAAATCTTCTCTTTTAGTTTGTGTTATAGAGTGCCTCTGTGTTAAATAAGAGGAGAGTTCTTTTCATTCATCAGGCTTGAGATTTTAGGACTTTCTGAATCTGAGAATTAGTTTATTTCAACAATTCTGCTGTTTTAGCCTCTTTCTTGTCTAACTTCTCTTTCATATTGTTGCTAATTTTCATCTCAGGGCTGTGTTTCTGATAATTTATTCAAATTTATTTTCTAGTTCACTGTCTCTTCAGCTCTGTTTATTTTGCCACTTCATCCATCTACAGAGTTTTTTATTTCAACTCTGTTGCTGCTCATTTCTAGAAACTCTATTTGGTTCTTTTGATTAGTCTGTTTTCCTTGTTGATGTCTTAACTTATCTTTTAAAACCTATTAAAACCTATTTATCGTGTATTCTGTATTTGATGACTTCAATATTTTCAGTCGTTGACAGTTTGATTCTGATTCTGTTACACATTGGATTCTCTGAAGGCAGAGGCTGAGGTTGAGTTTGAGCTGTAAAATATTTATAAAGGGCCACTTCCTGTGAAAAGCAGGGAGAAGCAGTCAAACTGTAGTGCAGACTCCACACGAAACATCAGCCCACATGATGAGGGACTGAGAGCAGATACTGTCCGTGGGAGTCATCCTGGGAAGAAATGGTTGAGCCTTCACACCCTCACCAGAGGCAAGCTGCCTCAGGAAGGATGTGGCTTTGGACAAGGCTACTCTCTGAGGCTGAAATGAATCCTGAAGACGCTGTCCGCTTCCAGTCTTGCAGGTGGGCAGCACAGTCTTTCTTCAAGGGAGTTCTAGGCATCTTCATGTCGATTACAGTTACGTTTGGCCGTTCTCACTCGCGTTGCCTAATTTGCTTTCACTGCTTTCAAGCACTCTTTCACTGCTTCCACCCTTTCCCCATCTATTTGCCATGAAGTGATGGGATTGGATGCCATGATTTTCATTTTTGAATGCTGAGTTTTAATACAATATGGCAAAAACCACATCACCACCCTATGCTACTTTTTAAAAAGTGCTTATTTATTTATTCGGTTGGGGCTTCCCTGGTAACTTAGTGGGTAAAGAACTTGCCCACACTTCAGGAGAGTTCAATGTCTGTGTTGGGAAGATCCCCTGAAGAAGGAAATGGCAAATCACTCCAGTATCCTTGCTTGGAAAATCGCATGGACAAAGGAACTTGGGCTGCTGTCCACAAGTTTGCAAAGAGTCGGGTGTGACTTAGTGACTATTTATTTGGTTGTGTCAGGTCTTAGTTGTGGCATGCAAGATCTTTAGTTGTGATATGTGGGATCTAGTTCCCTGACTAGGGATCAAACCCAGGCCCCCTGCGTTGGGAGTGCAGAGCCTTAACCATTGGACCACCAGGGAAGTCCTGGCTTATGCTACTTTTATTAGTATTAAATAGTATATATATATATAAACTATATATGTATAGTTAATTAACAATGTTATGTAAGTTTTAGGTGCATACTATAATGATTCACAGTCTTTAATGGTTATATTCTATTTATAGTGATTACAAAATTGATTATATTCCCTGTGGTCTACAGTATAACCTTGTAGTTTATTCATTTTATACATAGTAGTCATGCCTTTTATATGCCTACCACTATCTTGCCCCTCCCTCTTCCCTGGCCCTACTGGTAATCATTAGTTTTCTTTTTTCTGTACTTGTGAGTCTATTTCATTTTTGTTTTAAGCACTGGTTTATTTTAGTTGTTTGATTTTACATATAAGTGATATTAAAGAGTATCTGTCTTTCTCTGACATTTTACTAAGCATAATACCTTCCAAGTTTACCCATGTTATTGCTAATGGCAACATTTCATTTCTTATTGATGTATAATATTTCATTTTACATATAATATATACATATATATACACTGAATCTTAATTCAATTGTCTATTGATGGATAGTTAGGTTGAATCCATATCTTGGCTATTGTTAAGTAATCCTGCTATAAGCATTGGAATCCACTAATCTTTCTGAATTAGAGTTTTTATTTTCTTCAGATATATATTCAGGAGTGGAATTGCTAGATCATATAGCAATGATCATATTGCTAAATCATATCATTGCTTCCCTGGTAGCTCAGCAGGTAAAGAATCTCCCTGCGATGCAGGAGACCCTGGTTCAATTCCTGGGTTGGAACGATCCCCTGGAGAAGGGATAGGCTACCCACTTCAGTGCTCTTGGGCTTCCCTGGTGGCTCAGATGGTAAAGAATCCACCTGCAATGCAGAAGACCTGGGTTTGATCCCTGGGTTGGGAAGATCCCCTGGAGGAGGGCATGGCAACCCATTCTAGTATTCTTGCTTGGAGAATCCCCATGGTCCATGGGGTCGCCAAGAGTTGGACATGACTGAGCTACTAAGAACATAGTAGTTCTATTTTTAGTTTCTTCATGAACCTTTATACTCTTTTTCAGAGTGGCTGAATGGATTTGTATTCCCACCAAAAGTGCACACTGTTCTTTTGGCTCCACATCCTTGCCTACATTTATTATTTGTGGTCTAGAGCTTATATGTTGCATTACAAGCTAGGTATTAGCCAAACTTGAGTATTGCTAACTCTGTTGAACAGAATAGCTGTTCTCAAATATTATCCAAAGGAAGAGATAATAGGTAAATGAATTGCAAATAGAGCTCACTCGGTGTCTGTCTGCAGAATGACATCACTTGAGAGTTTGCATCAGTTCTGTTCCTCAGTTGGCCTACAATCATATCTGTGAGGTCTGCAGATCCTGGGTTGGCCTTGTCCAAATCCTTGCCTTCCCATCCTAACACTATTGACTGTTATTCTCCTTTGCACTAAGTTAAAAGGCAGTAGCGTCTGCTACCAACAAAAATATTCAGAATTTCTTCTGTACTTATAAATTGGAAATGGACTGAAGACTCAGATTTTAACTTATTATCTCACTGGCTGATTTCTCATTAGGTTTTCCTTATTTTCAGAAAGTGACTGAATATAATCCAGTAGGTGGACTTGACTGTTATCATGGTTGGTAGTAGCGTATTATATTAATTCCATGAACAGTTTCCTGATCTTAGATATGAAGGCAAACAAGAGCTCACTTGTTGGTCTAAGGTTATGGCAGGGCCATCAGGGGCATGCTGCTAAATTTTATGCAGGATATTTTTACTTTTGAGCCATCACTTAACCTCTGCTTTGGTTTTTCTAGTTGTAAAGTGGGGTTTTAAAGAGGTTATACAATTAATATTTCTAAAGTATTCTTAAAATGAAAAATGCTATGCAGGTGTTAATTATCTTGTCATGTTATTATTAATAGTCATTTAAGTAATACATTTTAGAAAACAACATCATGCCATTTTTAAAGCCTAGTGAGCTGTTTTCTAAAAACAGCAAGCATGTTAGTACAGTATAGATTTCAGCATTTATAAAATATCTCCTTTTTAATCTCTAGAAGTAGTCAGATCTATACATATTGTAGATTTACATTATGTTAAAAGGAAAAAAAAATGCAAAGCCAATAAGACGTACAGACCTAAAAAGCAAAACACATCAGCTATGTGGATGCACATGTGTGTGCTGTGCTGACCGAGAGAGAAGGGCTGAAGGGAGATTATCTTAATGAAGGAAACAGGTCAGCAATCCTCAGTTTATTTTGACAAACTTTGTTCCTTTTGTCAAGTCTCTTCCTCAGGGGCCTAATAGGAAGAGAACTTCAGACGGCGTTACTGGTTAGGGCAGGCAATGAAGACATCACACAGGAACGTAAAACCGTGGAGTACTGACAGCTCATGGGTCAAGTAAAGAAACAATTCCTGTGCAGAACTCTTACATTAGGGTTCCAAGCAAAACAGAATCAATTGATTTAGCAGAGTCAATCAATCAATCACAATCAATAAGCAGTGAGAGAGAGGGAGAGAGAGAGGGAAAGAGAGACTTATTTATTATAGGAATTGGCTGACATATTTTGGAGGTCAAGAAATCCAACAATGGGTCCACCTGCCTTCTGCAAGCTGGAGAACTAGAAAAGACAGTGTGCCATTTGGGCCAGGTCCAAAGGCCTAGGGACCAGGAGTGAAGATGTCAGAGGGCAAAAGAAGATGCCTTCAAGCCAAAGAGCAAATTTCTTCTTCCTCTTTCCTTTTGTTCTATTCATGCCCTCAATGGATTGAATGATCCTCACCTACACTGGTAAGGGTAGTCTTTACTTAGTCTCCAGATTCAAATACTAATCTCTTCCAGAGATACCTCACAGACACACCCATAAATAATATTTCACTGTTCCCTATTTAGGCATCCCTTAGGCCAGACAAGCCGACACATAAAATTAACCATCACCCGATGTTTAGACATTCCCAAAAATAGTCCACACTAGGGGGAGTCATGTATTTTCTATGTCAACAGAGAAGAAACATCCTTTCATTTAAGAAGAAATGCCTCTTCCTAAAATTCTTAAGGTTGTAAGAGGTAGATTATGGAAGAGACTTTGAAGAGTTTGCTAGACATTTCTTATCAGAAGGGTGTAGATTTGTGTAGATGAAGATTTGCACAGATTCAGATTGATGTGTAAATACTTCTGGAGTGTCATCAGTGCCAAATATAGAACCTAATACTCTTGTTTAAACTTCTGCCTAGCAGAATTTCTGTCTTTTCTGTCCTGTATTACACTTATGTGAACCATACATTTTGATTTCTGAGATTCTACCCTAAGCTTCAAATCACGTTGCTTATTCTTACGGAAAAATAAAAGATTGTATGATATGAACCCTGGCCACAAGAGCCTTACTGTCTAGAAGTGGAGATGAAATATATGTATAAATAATTGTCTGATTAAAATGTTTGGTTTTAAAAACTTCCATTATCAAGTAGCTTCTGTTCTGTAATAAATCACACTCAAACATAGTGACTTAAAAACAGTGTGAATGCCTACTATGCTGCTTCAGACATGTCTGACTCTTTGCAACCCTATGGACTGTAGCCTGCCAGTCTCCATGCTCTCCTACAGGGGATCTTCTCAATCCAGGGATCCACCCCACGTCCTTTTACGTCTCCTGCATTGGCAAGCTGGTTCTTTACCACTAGCGCCACCTAGGAAGGCCTGGCTTAAAACGGTGAGGTGAAGTGAAGTCGCTCAGTCATGCCCGACTCTTTATGACCCCATGGACAGTAGCCTGCACCAAGCTCCTCCATCCATGGGATTTTCTAGGCAAGAGTACTGGAGTGGGTTGCCATTTCCATCTCCAGGGAATCTTCCCGACCCAGGGATCGAACCCAGGTCTCCCACATTCTAGACAGACGCTTTACCGTCTGAGCCACCAGGGAAGTCCACTTATACTAATACTTAAAATTTCAGGAATTGACAATTGTGGGCTAGGTTCAGCTGTTCTAGATCAAGGATCATTCATGCATCTTTGGTTTGCTTTTGCCAAAGACCTCAGTTCTTATCCACAAGATGTCTTATCTTCTAGATGGCTAGCTCAGGCTTTTTCACATAAATAGAGAGCTAAAGTGTTCCAAGGGGAAAAAAGCAAGAAAACTCCAGTGTTAAGCACTTTACAAGCTTCTCCTCGTATCACATTTGCTAATGTGCTATTATTGGTCTACACAATTTAAATGGCCAACCAGATTCATTTATTAGTGGAAGGAACTGCGATTACTAGGGCATAAAAGTAGGTATGGAAGGAATTACAGACTATTTTTACAGTTTACCAAGACTGAGGAATAAAAATAGACATTCCTTAGAATGTTGGATGTCATTCCTAAGAACATTGCCCATCAAGAACATAGTTGCATAAATTAATGTAAAATCCAGTTCCTGTTCTTGATATATCCTTTCTCTTGAGATTCTGAGAACTTTCCAAAAAGTTTAGTCATTGTGCAAAGATCATTTCTTGCTGCTATATTCAACATGTTTGCTGGGTTTAGAACTGAGTTGTACCTTGTTGAGGTTAGGGTGTCTCTATAATTCCTTCCAGAAAGAGCTGTCCTCCATTAACACTGAACACCTGTAGTTATAACTGTAATGTACAGTTCCAGACGAGGCAAGGAAGAAAGGAAGATGACCTCAATGGAGATAGGTTACCCTTATTCAGGCAAGAAGGGGCGACAGTTGGTTTACCGACCAGGCTGAGCGTGTGCAGGATCAAGGAGGCTTCATATTTTAAGGGAGGTTTTGCAGAAGTGATACGGGAAGATTTGGTCAGGTGGATGAACAGGGGTGGGGAGTCCCAGGCCAGGGGTGGAGGGTCCCGGGCTGATGCAATCTCCCCGGAATATCGGGGTGGGACTTAAAGCTCAGTTCTGTCATCCTCAAAGTCAGGTGGTTCAGCAAGGGCCCTTGAGGTCCTTATCTTCTTTTCTAGGTGTGAGGACTCCAATAACAATCTCGACACCCTGAGTTCCTTTGATTTCCACGCTTGACAATTGAATTAAGTCTTTGCCAGGTAGATGGGATTGAACTGCTTGCCCTGCTTGTTGCCTGTCCTTACTGAAAAACTTAAGTTGCAAGGTAAAGAGAAACCACAGTCTATGTTACCTTGGAAAAGGATGTTTAGACCTAAATGTCCTAAAATGTACTTTGAACATAGTCTCTTTCTATGTTTACATACACATTTGCATTTACCAGAAAGAAAACCTCCTTTCACACAGATTCAGAACTACCATGACATTTTTAACAGTATAACTTCTAGATAAAGTTTAGGTAGCCCTTAACAGTTTTCCTTAAGTGCCATGTTATTCTGACATTTTTTAGACCTAGAGCAGGGTTATCCTGGGTCATCCCAGTAAGTTTTTATAACTTTGAATACAGAGAAGATTAAGTGATATTAATCACTCTTTTCTGAATTTCCAGTGATTCCAGTGCCTTCTTTCAGGTGCCCTTCCCAACAGTTTCACTTTCCAATCTCTCTCTGTGTATATATACATATATATTAATGCCTCTTCCAGCCACAAAACCAATACTACAAAAGCAGAGTGGGTTAAGTTTAGAAGAGCTCACAGTAGCGATCATTGTTCAGGATAGAGATAGATTACTCAAGACTGGATAAACTAGGAAAGATTTTATAAAAAATTGTTATTTCATTTGTTTTCAACTTGGAGAATCTGTAAGCTTTGTTATTATGAAGAGAGAAAACGGGCATTCCTGAGATGGATAAAAGTGGTACAAAGGTTCAATTACTGGAAGTTCAACCTGTTAGGGCAGAAGAAAGTTCTGTAATATATTGGAATATAGGGTCCTTAAATGGAAAAACATACAGGTGACCACTATTGAAATATAGTATTGATAAAGATCTCTTAGTAATTTGAATGGTAGAATAAGAAGTTTAACTTTTTGAAATATGAACTTGAAAAGAGCTTGAAGAATGCACTGGACAAAGGCTATAGGTAATATGAAATTGAGCTTTGGAAAAGCTATCAAGATAATCCAAGCAAAAAATTTTATCTCCCTTATTTGTTATATGGAAATAATGATGCCTCTTTTAGTTACCTTGAGGGTTGAATAAGATATTTCACTTCTAGCACTGAACACTGTGCTTGGCTCTTAAAAGAAGGGCTGTGATAATAACAAATTGTTACTTTAGGCTTCAAATTACCCTAAACAGAAGGTATATCTTGTTTTTCAAAAGGTGGTTATAAATTTCTTAAAGGGAAACTCTTCCTCAGTTCAGCTCAGTTCAGTTCAGTCGCTCAGTCATGTCCGACTCTTTGCGACCCCATGAATCGCAGCACACCAGGCCTCCCTGTCCATCACAATCTCCCGGAGTTCACTCAGACTCACATCCAAAAATACTCTTTCTTTTGATCCTTTATATCTGACACAATTTAAAATTCTTAGAAAACACTAGCTGCATGAAAATACACAACCACGTATCATGCAGTTGTTTTTGGCAGAAGTGTCTATAATTTGATGCACTCAGATTATGCAGATTATAAACCTCATATACTTCAAATGTTTAAATCTTATTGCTTTTCTCTATTACAAAGATTTTCTAAACTCTTCTGTATTGTTGCAATTGCCTCATAAATGGAGAAAGAAAGTCAGAAGGAGCATTTTATCTGCCTCATTCCAGTGCCAAACCAAATTTCAGTTTCCAATTCAGTCAGTTTCACCATGGTGCCTTCAGCATAGATTCAGCCTATCTGTCAGATATCTACAAGAGGTCAAAATCATACAGCACACATCTAGAGCCTGGTCTATCCTATTACTTTATGCTCTCTCTTCTATCCTGACTTCTGATGATTTCTTGGCTCTTTTAAATATCTTGCTTTCTAGAACCTTATACAGACATGCTTTTGCAACTTTTTCCTTGTTGTCTCAGGTGGATGCCATTTGTTATTTGTTCTCTACAAATTTTTCCCATTTCCATCTGACACCAGAGATCCTTAACACACTTACTGCCTTGGAACACCCCTATTGACCTTCTAACCAGCATAGGGAAATCAGAGACTCTTAACAACTTGGTTCTGGGTTGAGGAAAGCAATGTGAGAAGTGCTAGAATTCCAAGTTGAGGTAATGGACCACTGTTAGTGCCAGTGTAGCTTGTAAATGGCAACACACCTGGACAGAAATAAGCCTGGCAAGTGGCATCCAGCAAAGGGTGTTGCTTATTGGTTTTAAAGGCTCTGGGCTCTGGATTGTTGGTTGCGAACATAATCCAGAGGCTACCCAATCCAAATAGGGCCATATTAGGTTTGTGAATATAGTCCAAATATATTTAGAAGACTCATTGGCCTGTAGAGGCCATGCAATTATCATTAGTAAATAAAATGATTACTGTGTCAGACAGAAAGGAGCAAAAGGAGAGGACTAAGATGAACCAAGGGGACAATGCCAGGGAAAGCTGCCAGCCACTACTCAGCTCCAACTAATTGTTCCACAAGGAAACACAAGGCTGAATATACTTAGTTTCTGAATTTTTCAAAAGGAGATAGAAATCTGTAGTTCTATATGGCTTAAGCATATTTAAGACAATGTATGGTAAACATTCTGTAGCCTCTCATTTATAATAGTAATGAAAGGGAGTAGAATTTTACAAAAATGATACTGTATTAAATTTAGGAAATGAAATTATTAATAAATTTACTCAATAGCATAAGCATGTATGTATTTACCAAAGTTACAGATATTATAAACTATCCCACGTTCAAGGTCAGGAGGAGCGGCGGTGAGGAGATACTCCTAGTCCAAGGTAAGGAGCAGCGGCTGCGCTTTGCTGGAGCAGCTGTGAAGAGATATCCCATGTCAAAGGTAAGAGAAACCCAAGTAAGAAGGTAGCTGTTGGAAGAGGGCATCAGAGGGCAGACACACTGAAACCATATTCACAGAAAACTAGTCAATCTAATCACACTAAGACCACAGCCTTGTTTAATTCAATGAAACTAAACCATGCCCACGGGGCCACCAAAGATGGGCGGGTCATGGTGGAGAGGTCTGACAGAATGTGGTCCACTGAAGAAGGGAATGGCAAGCCACTTCAGTATTCTTGCCTTGAGAACTCCATGAACAGTATGAAAAGGCAAAATGATAGGATACTGAAAGAGGAACTCCCCAGGTCAGTAGGTGCCCAACTTGCTACTGGAGATCAGTGGAGAAATAACTCCAGAAAGAATGAAGGGATAGAGCCAAAGCAAAAACAATACCCAGCTGTGGATGTGACTGGTGGTAGAAGTAAGGTCCAATGCTATAAAGAGCAATATTGTATAGGAACCTGGAATGTTAGGTCCATGAATCAAGGCAAATTGGAAGTGGTCAAACAAGAGATGGCAAGAGTGAACGTCGACATTCTAGGAATCAGCGAACTAAAATGGACTGGAATGGGGGAATTTAACTCAGATGACCATTATATCTACTACTGAGAGCAGGAATCCTTCAGAAGAAATGGAGTAGCCATTGTGGTCAACAAAAGAGTCCAAAATGCAGACTTGGATGCAATCTGAAAAACGACAGAATGATCTCTGTTCATTTTCAAGGCAAACCATTCAATATCACAGTAATCCAAGTCTATGCCCCAACCAGTAATACTGAAGTAACTGAGGTTGAATGGTTCTATGAAGACCTACAAGATCTTTTAGAGCTAACATCCAAAAAAGATGTCTTTTTCATTATAGGCAACTGGAATGCAAAAGTAGGAAGTCAAGAAACACCTGGAGTAACAGGCAAATTTGGCCTTAGAATATGGAACAAAGCAGGGCAAAGACTAATAGAGTTTTGCCAAGAAAATGCACTGGTCATAGCAAACACCCTCTTCCAACAACACAAGAGAAGACTCTACACATGGACATCACCAGATGGTCAACACTGAAATCAGATTGATTATATTCTTTGCAGCCAAAGATGGAGAAGCTCTATACAGTCAACAAAAACAAGACCAGGAGCTGACTGTGGCTCAGATCATGAACTCCTTATTGACAAATTCAGACTTATATTGAAGAAAGTAGGGAAAACCACTAGACCATTCAGATATGACCTAAATCAAATCCCTTATGATTATACAGTGGAAATGAGAAATAGAGTTAAGGGACTAAATCTGATAGACACAGAGCCCGATGAACTATGGACAGAGGTTTGTGACATTGTACAGGAGACAGAGATCAAGACCATCCCCAAGAAAAATAAATGCAAAAAAGCAAAATGGCTGTCTGAAGAGGCCTTACAAATAGCTGTGGAAAAAAAGAGATGTGAAAAGTAATGGAGAAAAAGAAAAATATTCACATTTCAATGCAGAGTTCCAAAGAATAGTAAGGAAAGATAAGTGATCAGTGAAAAGAAATAGAGAAAAGCAAGAATGGGAAAGACTAGAGATCTCTTCAAGAAAATTAGAGATACCAAGGGAATATTTCATGCAAAGATAGGCTCAATAAAGGACAGAAATCGTATGGACCTAATAGAAGCAGAAGATAGCAAGAAGAGGTGGCAAGAATACACAGAAGAACCATGCAAAAAAGTTTTCAAGATCCAGATAATCATAATGGTGTGATCATTCACCTGGAGCCAAATATCCTGTAATATAAAGTCAAGTGGACCTTAGGAAGCATCACTATGAACAAAGCTAGTGGATGTGATGGAATTCCAGTTGAGCTGTTTCAAATCCTAAATGATGATGCTATGAAAGTTCTGCACTCAATACGCCAGCAAATTTGGAAAACTCAGCAGTGGCCACAGAACAGGTCAGTTTTCATTTCAATCCCAAAGAAAGGCAATGCCAAAGAATGCTCAAACTACCACACAATTGGACTCATCTACACGCTAGTAAAGTAATGCTCAATATTCTCCAAGACAGGCTTCAGCAATACATGAACTGTGAATTTCCAGATGTTCAAGCTGGTTTTAGAAAAGGCAGAGGAACCAGAGATCAAACTGCCAACATCCACTAGATCATTGAAAAAGCAAGAGAGTTCCAGAAAAACATCTATTTCTGCTTTATCGACTCTGCCAAAGCCTTTGATGTGTCAAGCACAACAAACTGTGAAAAATTCTTCAAGAGATGGGAATATCAGACCACCTGACCTGCCTCCTGAGAAATCTGTATGCAGGTCAGGAAACAACAGTAGAACTGGACATGGAAGAACAGACTTGGTTCCAAATAGGAAAAGGAGTACGTCAAGGCTGTATATTGTCACCTGGCTTATTTTACTTATATGCAGAGTACATCATGAGAAATGCTCTGCTGGATGAAGCACAAGCTTGAATCAAGATTGCCACGAATCAATAACCTCAAATATGCACATGATACCACCTTTATGGCAGAAAGTGAAGTCATATTAAAGACCATCTTGATGAAAGTGAAAGAGGAGAGTGAAAAAGTTGGCTTGCAGCTCAACATTGAGAAAACCAAGTTCATGGCATCTGGTCCCATCAGTTAATGGCACATAGATGGGGAAGCAATGAAAACAGTGACAGACTTTATTTTTTTGGGCTCCAAAATCACTGTAGATGGTGACTGCAGCCATGATATTAAAAGACGCTTACTCCTTGGAGGGAAAGTTATGACCAACCTAGATAGCATATTCAAAAGCAGAGACATTACTTTGCCGACTAAGGTCCATCTAGTCAAGGCTATGGTTTTTCCTGTGATCATGTATGGATGTGAGAGTTGGACTGTGAAGAAAGCTGAGCGCTGAAGAATTGATATTTTTGAACTGTGGTGTTGGAGAAGACTCTTGAGAGTCCCTTGGACTGCAAGGAGATCCAACCAGTCCATACTAAAAGAGATCAGTCCTGGGTGTTCTTTGGAAGGACTGATGTTGAAGCTGAAACTCCAATACTTTGGCCACCTGAAGGGACGAGCTGACTCATTTGAAAAGACCCTGATACTGTGAAAGATTGAAGGCAGGAAGAGAAGGGGATCACAGAGGATGAGATGGTTAAATGGCATCACCAACTCAACGGACATAAATATGGGTAAAACTCTGGGATTTGGTGATGGACAGAAAGGCCTGCCATATTGCGGTCCTTAGGGTCACAAAGAGTCGGACACAACTGAGTGACTGAACTAAACTGAACTGATTAATACATATTTCCCATAGCAAAGAATTTGCAAAAGATTAGGTACCTTCAGGTAATTGATCAAAGGAGGCATTATTATTTTTTCATCAGCCACTTGTGTAGAATTTCTATGTAGAGGTCATGGAAGGCTCAGAAAACTTGTATCTTTCTTGATCCAGATGAATATACTCATGATGCATACAAGGTAAATGGCCGTGAACTTGAAGTTCCACAACAAAAGTCTGCATGACATCACTTTTTTTGTTCTCTGGCATCTTAGATAGATTGGAGTAGGAAAGAAACCATCTTGAAAGACTAAAGTGAAAGTGAAAGTGAAGTTGTGTCCAACTCTTTGCGACCCCGTGGACTGTAGCCCACCAGGCTCCTCTGTCCATGGGATTCTGCAGGCAAGAATACTAGAGTGGGTTGCCATTTCCTTCTCCAGGGAATCTTCCCGACCCAGGGATCAAACGCAGGTCTCCTGCATTGCAGGCAGACTCTTTACTCTCTGAGCCACCAGGGAATGACCTGAAAGACTAAACTTTTACCAATAAAAGATAGAATCTACCCTAAGGGACGTATATGAACCTGAAGAATCAGACCTAATCTTATTTGACAATTTAAGCCTTTACTTTGTTCATCACTATCCAGCAGGTTAGGTACTTAAGAATTAAATTATGTCCAGTAGAGATAAAGTTGATGTTTCCCAGGTGGCACTAGTAGTAAAGAACATGCTTGCCAATGCAAGAGACAGAAGAGGCTCAGGTTTGATCCCTGGGTCGGGAAGACCCCCTGGAGAAGGAAATGACAACCCATTCCACTATTTTAGCCTTGAAAATCCTATAGCTAGAGAAGCCTGGCAGGCTACAGTCCATAGGGTCACAAAGACACAGACACAACTGAAACTACTTAGCACATAAAGTAGTTATTTTCTTGCTCACCTTAAAACGGTTTGTTAACTATTGACCTTACCATATGTTCAGTCATGTCTGACTCTTTGCAACCCCATAGACTATAGCACACCAGACTCCTCTGTCCATGGAATTTCCCAGGCAAGAATACTGGAGTGGGTTGCATGTCTTACTGCTGGGGATCTTCCCAACCCAGTGATTGAGCTCACTTGTCTTAGCATCTCCTGCACTGGTAAGCAGGTTCTTTATCACTACACCACCTGACCTTAATACATCTTTCAGGAATTAGGGAGCTTAGATAGGGTTAACAAAATTGTCTCTGGTGGAAAATTCAGTCTATTTCTTCTTTAACTCCTATGTCTTATGTTTTGCTGTTGTGCCCAACCCTGGGTTTAGTCATGTCCATTCTAAGATGACTCTTTCTAAAATCAAGGCAATTAACACCAACTGGTGAAAAAAAATCAGTTTTCAGTGGCTTGCATTTCAGTTGTATTCACCAAGTCCTCTCAACATGTTTTATGGTTCCAATTATTTGTGTTCTTTATTGCAATTACCTTAAGAATGTTTTACTTCTTCAAATATATACTCCTTGGTCACTTGTTATTTAAATATCCCAAGTTCTCTGTTTTCTTTTTCTGTAATTTGCCTGCATATAATTATATGAGAGGAAGGTCAGGTGAAAGTAAATTTTTTATTTGGAATATGGAGAATAACATCACACATCGGAGTCACTTACAAATCCCTATTTAACATGTTTCTTCACTTTCAGCTCACCAAAAAAAAAAAAAAAGTCTGATCTAGAAATATGGACTGTATGCTACTTGTATAGAACAGTATGAAAAAGCTATCTCAATAGTAACAGATAGTTATGAAGTTACTATATTATGATATATTATGAAGTTTCTATGCTGTCATTTCCTTACCTTGTAATGCAGTCTACATTAACATGATATGTGATTGTGTAAAAGAGTGGGCTTGGTTGGGGGTTGGGTATGGATTGGATTACATATTCTGTATCTTTCCATTCTTTCTAAGGAAAATTAAACTCACTCTTCAAGATAGGCCAAGAATTCTGCTCCTTTGCCCTCTTCCCCAAAGCAACCTGTCCCTAATTCTTTAAAAAGCTTGATGAATAAAATGAATGGAGCGGCTTTATCTACACGTCTCATTGCAGGCTGGGGTGGTTACTAGAACACTTATGGGTCAATAATTAGATAAGGCAGCTCCTGCCAGAGAAGGCAATGACACCCCACTTCAGTACTCTTGCCTAGAAAATCCCATGGACGAAGGAGCCTGTGCCCAGCTGGACACAGCTGAGAGATTTCAGTTTCACTTTTCACTTTGATGCATTGGAGAAGGAAATGGCAACCCACTCCAGTGCTGTTGCCTGGAGAATCCCGGGGACGGGGGATCCTGGTGGGCTGCCGTCTATGGGATCGCACAGAGTTTAACATGACTGAAGTGACTTAGAAGCAGTAGCAGCAGCTCCTGCAAAGATGAGGTGAGCATACCCCAGGGACTGTGGCTCTGGGGGACATGTCCTGGTCAATGGCCACTGAACAGCTTGCATAAAACGCTTCCCTCTATTGCTTTAAAAAAAAATGTATCAACTCCTACTTTCACGATCTCTATAAACTCATGGAGATTGAGAATACACAAAAAAAGAATGCATGTAAATGGCTTTTTGATAACACAGACTTTGAGAATTGTGGTCATGAGTCTATGCATTTCATGCATCTTTTTAAAATACTTTGGAAATGAATGGAAGCAGGTGGGTTACTAAGCTCAAAGAGGTTGAGAACAATGTATACCATCTAGTAAACTGTTAAGAAATCTTTCTGGAAAGGAGAGGGGAAAAGGTAGGTACATTTTTTTGTGAGGTCTGAATAAATTTGGAGGTCAAAGTTAGATGCAGTTCAATTAGCTTTACATATGGAAAATTGAATTGTCTTGTAGCTTTAAACAGTAGCACATATTTCAGATAATCATCTTGAAAATTTGTGTTACATTTATCCAAAGATATGGACCTGGGAAATCTTTGGATGGGAGCATATTTTAGAGGGAAGTTGTCAGAAAAGTTGAGAGGAGAGAAAAGATCATCTTGGGGCTCCCATAAGTTAATTTCAGTTCTTGTTATATTATTTATTTATGGTAAGCAGCTGTAATTCTTTCTTTAATAGAAAAAGAAATTTTGGCTGCACCCCTTAAAGTGCATGCACACATGAACACACACACACACAGATACAGAGTTTTGGGTACATGAAGGACAGAAGGTCTTATTTTCAAAGGACATACTTCTCTAGTGACCAAACCTTAATTTTCCTTGTTTTATCATTCATTGTCTTTGGAGAGAAATCTAGGAAAGACAAATGTGAAGCAGAACTTGTGGGCCCAGGAAACACATTATTTTTGATGCTATGTAGACATTTAACAGTCTAAGCAAAAGGAATTTTTTGTGGCTTATGCAATATTGCACCCAATTCACAAGGACTGGGGCTTCCACATAGAGATTTGTGGCTAAAAATGTAAATGAACCTCTTTGTTTTTCCTCTTCAAATATTTGCGTGATGATAAAACCTGTAAATGCATTTCTTTTTTTATTTTTTACTTTATTTTTAATTGAAGGATAATTGCTTTACAGTATTGTGTTGGTTTTTACCAAACATCAACATGAATCAACCATAGTTTTACCCACATTCCCTCAATGCATTTCTTTAAAAGTAAGTTTGTGCATTTTCCTATTTCATTGCTAAATGTGACTGGTATCAACTGCCTCAAGAGACTGAAATATTCAGAAAGTCAAATTTCATAGCTCTGTTAATTTCTTCATTTTCACATATTAATCAATATTATAGTTAGGAAAGAAAAAATAAGGTTACCATTGTCCAGATGAATATCACTTCATTTTCTCTTTTAATAAAATTTCTTACTTTCTTACTTTACCATCATTAAAGTGAATTGAAGTCACAGGTGGATATAAAATAATAGGAAATTCAGTTGTAAAAACTGGATAAAATAAACTTTTTTATTTTCTACACTTTATTTTATATTGATATTTTCTTGTGGCCTTTTTTTCTGTCTGTTTGTTTTTTTCCTTAGTAGTCAGGCAATTCAACAATGGGGTTTTTCCTCCTGAAATGCAGGAATACCCTGAGATTCTCAGTCATTTAGGTTTGCCTGGGTTTTAAAGAGGAAATTACCTTGACAGTGTCTGTTCCATATTTAATTTTATGTATAACAATTAAATACCCCTCTGAGCCATCTGGTTAATTGGTTGTTTGAATTTAGACTTTTCAACCTGTGCTTCTAATTTACCCATAGTGGGACCAGATTTTCTCACTCAGTTTTTCATAAATGCTCTGCATGCAGCCAGTCCAGTAACCTCCCTGCTGATGTGGCTATAATGTGGTTCATACTTTTCAAGTTTTATATGTGTATACTAGACCTCATAAGGAAGTGTGCATATCTATAGTTTGTTTACACAAATAAGTTGGGACATAATGCAATTTTCAGAAAAGTTACTTTCTTTGCTGGAAATTGGTTTGACTTTGTGGTTTATCCCTCTTTTTCTTTTTTGGTTATAATTATTGTCTGATATTGATGCTTTTGAACTGTGGAGTTGGAGAAGACACTTGAGAGTCCCTTGGACTGCAATAAGATCCGGCCAGTCCATCCTAAAGGAAATCAGTACTGAATATTCATTGGAAGGACTGATGCTGAAGCTGAAACTCCAATACTTTGGCCACCTGATGGAAAGAACTGACTCATTGGAAAAGACCCTGATGCTGGGAAAGATTGAAGGCAGGAGGAGAAGGGGACGACAGAGGATGAGATGGTTGGATGGCATCACAGATTCAAAGGACATGAGTTTGAGTAAACTCCGGGAGTTGGTGATGGACAAGGAGGCCTGGTGTGCTGCAGTCCATGGGGTCACAAAGTGTCGGACACAGCTGAGCAACTGAACTGAATTGAACTGATAGTCTGGTAAGAATTCTCTACTATATATGTTATACAGGCTCTTCATTAATTCTTTCAATTGAAGATAGCTATTTCCCTTCTATTTATTCATCCAAATATATTCTAAGTGGATGAGAAGAGAAAAAAATACCCACATTTCTTTTGAGCTTTTATTTAAGAAGATTCTTTAGGTTATCTTTAGGTTATTCTTTAGGGCTTCCCTGGTGGCTCAGACGGTAAAGCGTCTGCCTGCAATGTGGGAGACCCAGGTTCGATTCCTGGGTCAGAAAGAGCCCCTGGAGAAGGAAAGGGCAATCCACTCCAGCACTCTTGCCTGGAAAATCCCATGGGCGGAGGAGCCTGATAGGCTACAGTCCATGGGGTTGCAAAGAGTTGGACACAACTGAGTGACTTCACTTCACTTAGGTTATCAAGTTAAGGGAGCATATCGAAGTTCAAAAACAAAATTACTTTCTACTAAAATTTATATACTTTCCTATTTTTCAAACTGTTAAGTTGCATAATAGAATATGTAGCATAAATAATATATAAATTCAATAAAAAGGAAAACTAGCTGGACCTTCATGTTAGCAAAACAAAACTGATTGGAAATTTAATATTCTGTTAAAATAATTTTAGGCTTTTGTTTTTATAATTTAAGCACCAACAATAGAAAATCAATCTATTTACATAATTTATAGTCTTCAAATGTTTATATTTTAGCTAATTCTTCTATCAACAGTAAAAATATTAGAAAATGAAAAGAAAAATGATCATTCACATACAGACTATCTAGAATTAACAATAAATTGTGTCATATTTTCTTTATGCTTTTAGTAAAGCATTATATATATATAATATAAATATGTACAAATGTATATATAGATATATTACTTCAAGAGGTATTTGTTAAGCACCAGGTCTTCACAGGTGGCTCAGTGGTAAAGAATCTGCCTGCCAATGCAGAAGATGCCAGAGCTGTGGGTTCACTCCCTCAGTCAGGAAGATCCCCTGGAATAGGAAATAGCAACCCACTCCAGTATTCTTGCCTAGATAATCCTGTGGACAGAGGTGCCTGATGGGCTGCAGTCCATGGGGTGGCAAAGAGTTGCACATGACTCAGTAATTGAGCATGCATGCACGTGCAGGGCACTGTGCTGGGTTTTGAGGCTACATATGTGAATGGCATAGACAAAAGTCTTTTCCTTCTTGGAATGTATTTCTAGTGAGGAGAGACAAAAAACAAGCAATAGGGTAGTAACCACATACCTAGTATCCTAGAAGAGTGTAACTCTTATCAGATAGAAACAGAAGGATTGAGAATGCAGAGTGGGAATTGGCCTGCTATTTTAAATGAGGGGAGGGATTGATGGTAGGCCCATGAAATAAGAGAATTGGCCATCTAAATCATTCAGAAGAATACTCCAGGAAGAACAAAGAGCCAATGAGATGCCCAGAGGTGGGTGTATTCTAAGACCAGGGAGGAAGGTAGTGTGTCTAGAGTAGAGCTGGTCATAAGAGAGACACAGAGGACAAGGACAGAGAGATTACTAGGGACTCAGGTCTTGTAAGATTTTACAATCTTTAAGTCTTTGACTTTCCTCTTAATGAAATGGAGTGATATGCTCTTAGATTTTAACAGTAACCTTCATGCCCCAGCTCTAGTCCCTTCCTTTATCTTGAGGCAATCACAATCATGATGTGTTGAGTACACATTTTTGTTTTAATTGTTGAGCACACATTTTGAGTACTCCATTTTTGTTTTAATATTTCTACATCCTGAAACAGTATATAGATGTCTTTGTGTATAGTCTTATATAAAATACTTGTGGTTGTTCAGTTGCTCAGAAGTATCCAACTCTTTGAGATCCCCTGAACTCTAGAACTGGTCATAGCAAACACCCTCTTCCACCAACACAAGAGAAGACTCTACACATGGACATCACCATATGGTCAACACCAAAATCAGATTGATTATACTCTTTGCAGCCAAAGATGGAGAAGCTCTATACAGTCAGCAAAAACAAGACCAGGAGCTGACTATGGCTCAGAAATTGAACTCCTTGTTGCCAAATTCAGACTTAAATTGAAGAAAGTGGGGAAAACCATTAGACCATTCAGGTAAGACATAAATCAAATCCCTTATGACTATACAGTGGAAGTGAGAAATAGATTTAAGGGACTAGATCTGATAGACAGAGTGCCTGATGAACTATGGACTGAGGTTCGTGACATTGTACAGGAGACAGGGATCAAGACCATCCCTGAGAAAAAGAAATGCAAAAAAGCAAAATGGCTATCTGGGGAGGGTTTACAAATAGCTATGAAAAGAAGAGAAGCAAAAAGCAAAGCAGAAAAGGAAAGATATAATCATCTGAATGCAGAGTTCCAAAGAATAGCAAGGAGAGATAAGAAAGCCTTCCTCAGCAATCAATGCAAAGAAATAGAGGAAAACAATAGAATGGGAAAGAGTAGAGATCTCTTCAAGAAAATTAGAGATACCAAGGGAACATTTCAAGCAAAGATGGGCTCGATAAGGGACAGAAATGGTATGGATCTAACAGAAGCAGAAGATATTAAGAAGAGGTGGCAAGAATACACAAAAGAACTATACAAAAAAGATCATGACCTAGAAAGCATCACTACGAACAAAGCTAGTGGAGGTGATGGAATTCCAGTTGAGCTGTTTCAAATCCAGAAAGGTGATGCTGTGAAAGTGCTGCACTCAATATGCCAGCACATTTGGAAAACTCAGCTGTGGCCATAGGACTGGAAAAGGTCAGTTTTCATTCTAATCCCAAAGAAAGGCAATGCCAAAGATGCTCAAACTACTGCACAATTGCACTCATCTCACACGCTAGTAAAGTAATGCTTCAAATTCTCCAAGCCAGGCTTCAGCAGTACGTGAACAATGAACTTCCAGATGTTCAAGCTGGTTTTAGAAAAGGCAGAGGAACTAGAGATCAAATTGCCAACATCCTCTGGATCATTGAAAAAGCAAGAGAGTTCCAGAAAAACACCTACTTCTGCTTTATTGACTATGCCAAAGCCTTTGACTGTGTGGATCACAATAAACTGTGGAAAATTCTGAAAGAGATGGGAATACCAGACCACATGACCTACCTCTTGAGAAACCTATATGCAGGTCAGGAAGCAACAGTTAGAACTGGGCATGGAACAACAGACTGGTTTCTAATAGGAAAAGGAGTATATCAAGGCTGTATATTGTCACCCTGCTTATTTAACTTCTATGCAGAGTACATCATGAGAAATGCTGGGCTGGAAGAAGCACAAGCTAGAATCAAGATTGCTGAGAGAAATATCAATAACCTCATATATGCAGATGACACCACCCTTATGGCAGAAAGTGAAGAGGAACTAAAAAGCCTCTTGATGAAAGTGAAAGAGGAGAGTGAGAAAGTTGGCTTAGATCTCAACGTTCAGAAAACGAAGATCATGGCATCTGGTCCCATCACTTCATGGCAAATAGATGGGGAAAGTGGAAAGTTTCAGACTTTACTTTTTGGGGCCTGAAAATCACTGCAGATGGTGATTGCAGCCATGAAATTAAAAGACTCTTACTTCTTGGAAGGAAAGTTATGACCAACCTAGATGGCATATTCAAAAGCAGAGACATTACTCTGCCAACAAAAGTCCGTCTAGTCAAGGCTATGGTTTTTCCAGTGGTCATGTATGGATGAGAGAGTTGGCCTGTGAAGAAAGCTGAGTGCCGAAGAATTGATGCTTTTGAACTGTGGTGTTGGAGAAGACTCTTGAGAGTCCCTTGGACTGCAAGAAGATCCAATTAATGCATTCTAAAGGAAATCAGTCCTGGGTGTACATTGGAAGGACTGATGCTAAAGCTGAACCTCCAATACTTTGGCCACCTCATGCGAATAGTTGACTCATTGGAAAAGACTCTGATGCTGGCACGAATTGGGGGCAGGAGGAGAAGGGGACGACAGAGGATGAGATGGCTGGATGGCATTACCAACTCGATGGACATGAGTTTGAGTAAACTCCAGGAGCTGGTGATGGACAGGGAGGCTTGATGTGCTGCAATTCATGGGGTCACAAAGAGTTGGACGTGACTGAGCAACTGAACTGAACTGAACTGAACTGAACTGCAGCACACCAGGCTTCACTATCTCCTGGAATTTGCTCAACTCTGTCCACTGAGTTTATGTAATGTAATACAATATGTAATACATTTAATATAATACTTGCATATGCAAAAAACACAATTCATATTAATAAGTTAAATCTTTTACTTAAGATCTTTCTGCTTCAGAGGGGACAATAATAGTTTTTACAACAAAGAAATACTGTAGTATATAGAAATTACTTGCACTAAGAGTCTGAAAATTGTAATACACGCACAATATTCTTCCCCATGTGGAAATTTTGTCTTTGTAACAAGATTCAAGTTGTTGCAGGACCCTTTCCCAAGTGATTTGCAATGCTACCCCTCATTTACCCAGGTTGCTGTTTTATGTGTGACTGACCGTTTTGTTTATGGAGTTTTTATGGGCAGACAATATTATTTATTTATCTTTGTTTCCATAGTAATTGCATGGGCCAGCTAACAGAGAAGTATTTATAAAAAGAGATGTCATTTGAACCAGAACTTGACAGAAAATTTATAATTTACCAAGAGCATAGGTTTTCACTTAATTTGGTTTAGCAAATATGTATGAAAGTAAATATAAAAAGTATAAACTATTCTGTTTTCCACAATGCCACTCTAAATTTCTTTAGAGCTGAATTCTGCAGTTTTATTTTATTTTATTTTTCTAATAAGACTAAATTTATTCAATACCCTAGTAAAAGTTTTGATTATAAGTATCCAACAGTATAAAAAGTACAAAACAGATTTGTAGATTTCTAATATATTAATACAAAGTGCATGACTACATACAGTACATCCTACAGGCAAAGAGAGGTGGAAGGGGGAAAGAAGACTGTAGTTGAGGTCTAGTAATAAATAAATAAATACAGAAGTAGAGATGATCCATATTATAGTATATTCTACCACCAATACTGCAGCCAAAATGTACAAAAAAAAAATTTCAAAATAACTCAGGAGGAAGATGATAATGGCTGGGGTTCTTGTAATACACCTCAAAGTCTGCGGGAGCACTGACCCAACTCACTGTGTAGTCTGTGCATATGGTGGCTTGTAGTTTTTTCCAAAGGAAGAAATATAAAACTTTAAGTTTCGATTAAGAACTATAAAACTATAGGGTGCCCATAAAAAGTGGCTCACTCTCTTGTTATGTATACTATCCAATCTTTAAAATCCAGTTTTAAAAATAAGTACTGAGTCATGTTTTACCAGGGAGGCAAACGATGCTTCCTCAAAATGAAAACAGGTGATATATTTTTCCTGTACTTTTAGAAAAGAGGCAATAGATAGTACTTTGGTTTGGGTTCAAGTAAAAGGCTTTTAATGAAGGTTTTAGAATGGAAGAGCTCCACATTTAGGCTGTATCATCTAACACCTCAATGTTCAGAAAGCCTGACTAAAAGAAGCCAAACCAAAACCAACCCACTCAGCATTAACACACACCTCTTTTCTTTTAGTAGAATTTTACTTTAATATAGAATGAAAAAAAAGCCCCAAAATCCCCAAACCCTAACAGGTTAAAACAAGTCAAACAACCATTCTACACAGATAAAACCTTCACAAGGGTCAACTGAAGTAATCCAGAGCTAAAACGGAATTGTGCAGATTTTCTATGAAGTCACCAGTCACGTAACATAAACAAATTATTTACACACTTGCAAGCCCTCTAAGAAACGTGCCCCAAGAAGCATTAACCTTTGTTTTTCTCGTGTGCCATCCTAAAGACTTGCACATTGTTATTTTTCAGATAATCTAACATTTTTAATAGAGAATGTTCTCTACCAAGTGGTAATGCTTTGGTACTATTCATATAGGATTGCTTATCCTAAAGACTTGACATTTCCCCAAGAGGAACTTTAATTCTGCTTTAAGTTTTGATTCTGCTTTTTAAGTTTCATATAAATTAAAATCTGTATCAAATATCAATATGGAGGGAGGTGATACAGGATGCAACATATACAATCAAGTTACCTCTGCATATTTAGAAATTACTCCTTCAAGATATTCACACCAGAGAGCTGTCTGTCCTGCTTAATATTCAGTAGTACAGGTTTGAATCACCAGAACCTCGGCAAGACCTTAATATTTCAGTTATTAACAACTACCTCTAGGGGCAAGTCCATGTTTACTGAATTATGACAAATTTATTATAATGAAGGAAAACACATGTAGCCAGCCATCTTAAAAAATGCCCCAACCACTGCTTCTCAAAATAGAAAGACTAAAACTACATACATTTATCATACAACAAATCCCATCTCTGTCCCCTGAAAATTCCCCTAATTTCATTCATTAGAAGGGGATTTTTAAAAAAGACTTAAAGAGCACTGTACAGCAGCATTCAGCTTTCCTATGAAATACTCAGCATCTTAAATATTATGTACACTTCTTTTTTATCTCTTAGTAAGCTTCACTGGCTTCAGAGTTTGTGGAACCGGAGGAAAAATAACCCATTCAAAACTATTCTACAAATCCATCTTTTGGCAGAATAGCAGGTATCCAAATTAAAAATAGGAGGGTCATTTTGTTGCTTTGTTTTCCAAAATTTAAATCGTTTTTGCTCCCCTTCTACATAAAACTTGGTCACCACTCCTGAGTGGAGATAGGCAGAGGCTCTGGCCCCTGCTCCTCCGGCTTCTCAGCAGCTGCTTTCTTATTGCTGCAGCAAGGCTTGAATAGATGTGTGTCGATGAGGACTTCCCCAAAACGGCCCTTATAGATAATGCCACAGCATATTTTCTGTCTTTTCCAGTATGTGAGATCTAAAAAGGAAAACACTGGCGTTCTGTTGGAGCCAGAAGCCATCTCTGTATCTGAGCCATCATCTGACTGGTTACAGTAACAGGGAGACTGAGCTGGAGAGGCACTTGAAGTTGTACTGTGAGCATCAGAATTGCGGCGTTTAAATTCCTTCTGCAATTTACTGATCTGGTTACTTTTTATCCTGTTTCCAGATAGAGTTTTCACTTTCTTTGGTTTCAGTGTAGTCTTTAGACTGGGCCCTGCCCTTGCATCTACCACATGATTCCAGTTTTTTTTTTGACCCTGCTGGCAATTTCTTCCATCTTTTCACAAGCAGGACACAGGCATTACAGATATCTCCTGAACGAGTCTCATGTAACCCAAAACAGCGCTGGAAATCCTTTTCATAGCGTTTACTGTCAGTGAATCGAGAACTGGAGGATTTAGCTCTGCAAATACAGCAGCCCTCTATACTTCGGTACATCTTTGGCTTGTGAAAACCAAACATCTTTTCCTCTGGGCAATAGCCTTCCAATAGGAGCCGTTCCACGCGCAATAACGTTCCCGAGGGGCGAAGTGCACGCCAAGTCAACCCCCGCTTCAAATCGCTCCCTCCTCCTCAACTGCCTTGTCTAGAAAGACTGTCTCCTGCAGTTCTGCAGTTGCTGCCGCTGGCGGGGAAGGTGTAGATTCCGCTTTTCCTGCAGTTTTATATTTGAATAACTATGAAGCATGTGATCTGTAATATTGTATACCTCATGTTAAAAATGATATTTATCTGTTTACTTATTTAATGGGAAACAATTATTTGATTCTAATCTTAAGGGGTTGTAACTCAAGACATGGAGGATAAACACAGCCAAGTCATTCTCTACCCTCGCAACTCTCATGGTCTATTCAGGAGGCTCAGTGCATGAAGAAATAACTTTGATGTAATAGAGCTATAGGAGAGACAATGTGAAGGACAATGAAATGTAGTGAACGAAGGTTAGCCTTGTGATGGAGAGTCAGGGAAGTCTTAACAGAAGCGATCATGTTTCAGTTGAATCTCAATAAGAAAATTTAAAGTTCACTAGGGAGAAAAAAGAAATGCATTTTCTTACCAATGGGAATGACAAGCACACAGGCACAGAGGCATGGTGGAGCATGGCATGTTCAGGAAATAGCAACTGACCTTTTATAACTAAAGCAAAAACATCAGGAGTTGGGAAAGGAGTTGAAGATTAATCTGGAAAAATAGATTGGGGTCAGATTTTGAAAGGATTTGTATGAAGAGGTTGCACATAATTTTGAAGGCGAGGAATAATCGTTGAAATTTTGAAATAGGCCAGTCACATGGTCAAGCCTGTAGTTTAGAAAGTAACTGATGTCAGGCTGATGGATAAACTGAAAGGCATACAGACTAAATCTTACTAATGTGTATTTTAATAGATAAACAATGAGGTTTTAGATTTCTGTAATAAATTCTTAACTGGTCTTCCTCTTCATCGTTGACTATCATAATCACAACACCACAGCAGCCAAAGCTATTCTTAAAAAAAAAAAAAAAATCAGGTCACTTTTCTGCTCAGCCCTTGTAATTGATTCTCCAAATCATTCAGAGTAAAATCCTTGTAATCAGTAGCACACATGTTTCTGTCACATTCCAAACCCACTGGCCTTGCTGACCGTCATCATGCCAGATATGCTCCCATCCTGGGACTTTTGCTACATAAATGCAGGGTTGATTCCCTCACTGCTTTTAAATCTTGGCTCAACTGTCACCTTCTTATGGAGGACTTTCTTGGTCACCCTGTTTAAAATTGGAGACATCTATTTCCACCTAGCATTCACAATCTCTTCCATCCTGTTCTCCTTTTATCCTTCAAAGCATTCGTTACACTCTAATGTATTATACAATTTACTTTTTAAATTATGCTTATTGTCCTCCTCCTTTGCTAGAATTTAAGGTAGGGATCGTCTATTTTGTTCAGTAGTGTATCCCAAAGTGCCTAGAACATTGCTGCATAGAAGGGTCTTGAAATTAGTTTTTTTGATGAATGAAATAATGACATCTTTGACAATAAGTTATGGACAGGTGAATTGTTGGAGTGAAGACTTCTATGATGAATTTCAGTGGAGTTGTGGGTGGGACTGGTTTAATTTGGTCATAAAGAGAGAAATAGGGTCTGACTTATTTCTCTAGCTTGTTTGAATTACTGGATAAGAGTGCTATTAGCTGATATTCTCCTCTTATTTCTAATATTAATTTTAAAACCACATAGAAACTGTATAAAATAAATTATGCACAAGTTAAAATTTTAAAAATTCTCTTATAACTGCTGGTTATACAAATATGCATTGTCATTTCTTTAATGTCTGATAAATATTTTATAGTTCTACCTTGGAAGAAAGAGAAAGAGAGAGGACTTCAAATTTTTATCTGCCTTCTTGAATTATTTTAAGTAAAGGGAAAAATAGATCATTTTCTAATTTATGTCTAGCTCAAATTACTGCTCTTGCTTTCTTTACTATGATATTGTCCACTTGATTCTGGTTACTTTGAATCTCAGCTCTTAGTATGAGCACAATTAATTGCTCTGGAGGTAGAGTGGTGTTCTATAAGGACAAGGATTTTGACTCTTGTGTTGTGTTTGGAACAGTGTGTCTTTGTGGGGAGAATAAGAAGAAAAAATTTTACTCAGGCTTAGATACTCTTTTTATTATTTATTTATTTATTAGCCATACCACACAGCTTGTGGGATCTTACTGACCTGGCCAAAAATTTCGTTCAGGTTTTTCCTCAACATCATATGTAGGTACCCAAAGAGACTTTTGTCAAACTCAATAGTTCCTTGATCAGGAATTGAACCCAGGCTCTTGGCGGCGAAATCATGAAGTCCTAACCTCAGGATCACCTAGGAATTCCCTCAGGCTTGGATTCAATAGAGTTGTTTTTAAATTCTAGTTTTGTTAACTTATGAGCAATGTCTCCTAAAACAAATTATTTAACCTCATCAAGAATCAACTCCTTTACTTGTCAAATGATACTGGCATATAGTTTTGTTGTGAGATGAAATGCAATGTTTTTGAAAATTGTGAAGTGCAAAAAAAAAAAAAAAAGTAAAATAAACACACACCATTGCGAAGAGCATGGTGGGATCTGCAAGTAATCAGGAAGAGAAATTCATGGCACTCGGTCTTCAGAAACTAGTTGGTAAAAGAAAAGCTAGTTCAACAATTTTTTTTGGTGCTCACCAAACTTGTTGCTAGATTCTTTTTTTTTTTTCTTTTTAGCCTAATAAGTAGTCACAGACTATATATCCCATTTTATATTTTTGTTCCACAACTTGCCTTGGAGTATGACTACTCAGGGACCCCTCTAAACTTTCTGTTAACTCATACCAGGATTTTTTCTGACTAGAAATGCTTCCAAATTAGCATCTCTGAGGGAGTTAAGTGTTTTAAAAATTAATCAGTGACTCTCATTTCACCTTCAGAGTATTGCCAGAATCTGATAGTGTGTATCTGCTAATATTGCTTCATGCTTTTTCTTATTAAAACTAAGATTTGAGTTTTCCATCTTGATTGCATGCTTGGAAATTTCCATAATTGGTAATCCCCTTATTTTTTTTTCTTGCAATCATCATTGCTAAAGTTTCTCTCATGTTGCTTAATCAAAGTCAATGGTAACATTTTATGCTCTCTCTCTCTCTTTTTTTTTGTACTTGGAAAACTTAATAATTGAAGGAATAAAATATTTTTTAGCAAACGAGGGTTATTTTGACCTCCAGAGAGCAAAGGTATTAATGCAAGACAGTTTAATGCACTAACTAGGGGCCTGCTTTCCTCTGACTGACTGCTTTCCTCTATCACTCACAAATTACTTAGTTTCTGACCACACAGAATTTAGAAAGATTACTAATGGTACTAACTACTAGATGTTGATGTGTGTAAGTCACAGTATGTATGCCTGTAGAATGGATATTTCCCTGGAAAGCAGAGTCAAAGTGTAAGCTTAAATTTTCACTCAGTACAAATGGATCTCAACTTGGGGATGATTTGCTTATATCTAAGAAACATTTGGGGATATTTTTGATTGTCAAAACTAGCAGAATATTATTGATATTCAGTGAGCAGAGGCCATGAGTGCTGTTTAACATCCTACAATGGGCAAGACAACTTCCTAAAACAAAGATTTATTAGCCCCAAATCTCACTAGTGGTTGAGAAACACTGCTTTAAATTCCCTCATATCTCAGTTGGTAAAGAATCTGCCTGTGATTCAGGAGACCTAGGTTCAATTCCTGGGTGGAAAGATTCCCCTGGGAAGGAATTGGCAACCCACTCCAGTATTCCTGCCTGGAGAATCCCATGGACAGAGGAGCCTGGAGGGCTCTAGTCCATGGGGTTGCAGGAGTCGGACATGACTTAGCAACTAAAGCACCAAAAGGGTATTGAATTAGTTACCAAAAACTTGACTTGAATCTGCCATTAGCTAGGTCCTACGCTAATCATTTTACTTTTCTGTGCCTAAACCCTCATATCTGAAATAAATAAATAAATAAACCACGTAATTTGCTAGTATGTTTTAAGCTACAAATTTCTACAGATATTTTCTGATGCCTTCCTGGAATTAGATGCCAATTGGTGCAAACTGATTTTTTTTTTTTTCTTAAGCAGCTCATTAAAAGTTAGCCAAAGACACAGACATTATCCTGATAATTTGAGCAGTAGACACCTGATTGTAACAGATCTCAAAATATCAACTTAGAGGCAATTCAATTACATTTACAGAATTTTCTTTCAAGATAGTATAAAACACAGTTGCCAGCAGTATCCAACAGTAGGCATTTTCACTGAATTCCCTATGAAATCACTTTTTATGGGTCTGTCAGATAATACTGGTTTATCTACATATTTTGCTTCTAATTACTTTGTTCATTTCAGTATCCTGAACAACTCTTGATAAAACTATAGTAAAAGTTTTGCAAAATTTTCAATATCTATTTCTCAAGATATTTTCTGTTTATTCCAAACCAAAGAAAAAATCTGACAGCTATAAAGTTAATAATGAATATTGCATTAATTATTTATCTGAGCATCAGAAAGTTTTGAATAAATGGGCATAAAAGCAATATGCTAGAATTAATGAAGAAAGTAACAGCAATTCCATTTTGAATGTTTGAACAACATTCTCCCAATGCTGTTCTTTCAGGGAATTCTCCCTCACCCAAGAATGCATACTAAAGCATCCTGGTACAGTTCAGATTCAGTTAATAGTAGGTATTATAAAATGTTGGAGGAGGGCATGGCAACTCATTCCTGTATTCTTGGCTGGAGAATCCCATGGACAGAGGAATCTGGTGGGCTACCATATGGGTAGGGTGGCATATCTCTGTCCATAGGGTCGCACAGAATCAGACATGACTAAAGTGACTTAGTAGTCACTAACTCATGATAAAGTGTCCTTATGCTTATTTTTCTCTGGGAAATCAATAGTCCCCACACTAATAGTTCTCAGTAACTCAGAGTGATGGTGTGTGATTGTTGTATTTTCTTTTAGAGGGTCACTAATTTATTCAAAAAACACCAATTGACAACTTGCTATGTACCAGGAACAGCACTCTAGCTTGGGTCAGTTCACACATTAAACCTGTCTGTTCAGTATTTTTAACTGAACGGAAATACTATTCTCTGGCTTTAGCATGTGCTATCTATTGCTTTTTTCTCAATGGTCACTCCATATAATGTCACCTTTATTGCTCTTCTCAGATTCTTAAAACATTTATTTATTCCACCTTGTTTGTTACTAACACATAAGCTCTCTGTATATTTTGCTCCCCATGTTGCTTCTGCATTCTCTAGAGCTTTACCTTTGAGATGCAGTGAGCACAGCTTCAAAACTGGTCAACTGTCTCACTCCAAAAATTGATTGTAAATTACTCCATCTTGCATATGATATTAATTAAACTCATAGTTGGCACTGAAGACATTGCTCAAGAATGTACGTGTTCAATAATACTTCTCTGGAAAAAAGATTTAGAACTTAGAGGTGACCTCACAATTTACAGTTGCATGGAAAAAACTCTCTTTTTATCCAAATTTCTATTTTGAGAAATTTTAAACCAACACTCAAAGTTGAAAAACTGATATATATATGTATATATATATATATACACACACACACATATATATGTGTATATATATATATACACACTAAATATTTCTCCAGCTGTATCTACTAATGATTAATATTTTACCACTTTAAACTCTCTTTACATACCCACCCACACACACATTTTTGTTGAGCCATTTTTAAATAAGTTCCATAAACCATGACTCTAACTACTTCTGTATGTAGCTCTCAAAGTTAGAATTTTTTAAAAAATGAGGATATTTTCTCATATAATCACGAGAATTACATATCTATAACTCTCAAAGATTTTTAACAGATAAAAATCTTACCTTATATAAAATCCATTATCAAATGGCCTTAGTTGTCACAATAATGTCCTTTGTAACCATTTTGTTGTGTTGAACCAAGGTTCAAAGATCACACATTATAGTTAAATGCCATAACTCTTTAGTCTTTTTTCAACTAAAATAGTGCCCTGTCATTAAAACAAAAACAAAAAACTCTTATAATAATGAAAATTTTGAAGAATCTAAGTTAGCTGCTTTTGTGTTATACTATTTATATTTGTCTAATTGTTGTCTTGTGATTTAATTCACATTAAACGTTCATGTTGAGAAGCTTACATAGCTGGTGCTGGATCCTTCTTGGCATATCTCATGAAGAGTCATGTAACATCAGGTTATTATTGGTGATGTTTGTTTTCTTCATCGTAGGGGCTCCTTTGCCCATTGTGATTTTTAACCTCAATTTTAAACAAATCCAACAAATATACCTAGAATTTTGTGCTCTGTGTGTGTGTGCGCTTTTTTTTTTTTTTTTGAGAATTTATTAATGGTTTGGAGAAGAGAGATGACATCTTTACCATCTTGAGAGTATAAATTCTGGAGATAGCTATTAGTCTTTTCTCACTCACTAGGATAGTTACTGCAATGCTCTTATCCTCCCATCTTTCTATCCATTGTCCATGAATTCTTGGGCATGAAACTGTGCAATCACTTCCAACTTTTGATCAAATGTAGTGTCTGTTGAATTTTCATACAATTATTACTTCAAGTTGGTAAAATAAAGCCCAGGATTAATTATTTATAATGTAGCAACCTTGTATAGGAAAGGAAGTGAAAGTCATTCCATCCTGTCTGACTCTTTATAGTGCCATGGACTGTAGACTGCCAGACTCCTCTCTCCATGTCTCTTGACTGAGACAGTCAACCCTCTGTCTGAGTGGGTTGCCATTTCCTTCTTCAGAGGCTCTTTCTGACCCAGAGATCATACCCAGGTCTCCCGCATTGCAGGCAGATCCTTTACCATCTGAGACACTAGGGAAGGATATGAAAGTATAGGAAAGTAGACAAAATATTGCAAATTGTAAATACACCTGTTACACACTAAAATTTTAGCACATTTCCTAGTTCTTTTCTGGGCACTAAATCTTCAGTTCAGCTCAGTCACTCAGTTGTGTCCGACTCTGCGACCCCATGGACTGCAGTACACCAGGCTTCCCTGTCCATCACCAACTCCTGGAGCCTACTCAAACTCATGTCCATTGCATCAGTGGTACCATCCAACCATCTCATCCTCTGTCATTCCCTTCTCCCACCTTCAATCTTTCCCAGCATCAGGGTCTTTTCCAAGGAGTCAGTTCCTCGCATCAGGTGGCCAAAGTATTGGAGTTTCAGCTTCAACATCATTCCTTCCAATGAGCATTCAGGACTGATTTCCTTTAGGATGGATTGGCTGAATCCCTTTGCAGTCCAAGGGACTCTCAAGAGTCTTCTCCAACACCACAGTTCAAAAGCATCAATTCTTTGGCGCTCAGCTCTCTTTATAGTCCAACTTTCACATCCATACATGATTACTGGAAAAACCATAGCTTTGACTAGATGAAACTTTGTTGGCAAAGTAATGTCTCTGCTTTTTAATATGCTATCTGGGTTGATCATAGCTTTTCTTCCAAGGAACAAGCGTCTTTTAGTTTCACGGCTGCAATCACCATCTGGAGTGATTTTGGAGCTCCCCCAAAATTAAGTCTGTCACTGTTTCCATTGTTTTCCCCATCTATTTGCCATGAAGTGTTGGGACCAGATGCCATGATCTTAGTTTTCTGAATGTTGAGATTTAAGCCAACATTAAAGTTAAATCTTAAAGATTTAAGCTAAATCTTATAACTAGCAAATGTGGGACTTCTGTTGTACCCAAAGCTTTTATAGTGGCAGTAAATAAGACATATGAATATATGTTGTTTTCTAAAATAGTATTCTGACCTGCTGTTGGTGAAATTCCTAAGTTGTTGAACTCAAATATCTGTTTTAGGAAGAGATCATATTAGATTCTACACATTTGTTTTCTTGTCATTTTTCTCTAGGTCAACTTTAAAATCTAGAGGAATATATCAATATGCCCAGGAGCTTTACCACAATTTACACTCTGACCAAAAGAACAACACATAGATATAACACACACTATTACAAATAAAATAATACAAACACAATATTATTGTTTCTGTGAATGTTTTATACTTTGCTAAGAACTTTATCAGTGCTAGGAGAATGTGTAATGAAAAGATTGATGAAAATCTGTGTCTTTAAGGGGGGATTTTCCTCTTGTCTATGCCGGTGAGGAACTATTTTCATTTTCTAATTTGGGAAGGCAGCCAAATGCCCTACTGGGTTTGCTCTTCTCTGTTCCAGAGAATTATTTGAACTCAACAGGCCAAATTGACCACATACATGTCTTCATTTGATTAGCATATTATACTGGTGGATTACTTAAACTTACTTCTTCAGCTTTAAGATTGGAAATCTATTTTGTTTAAGTAAGAATAGGGACACCCTCCAAACTACTTAAATTTAACTATGTCGTAGAGTGAAACAATTTTCCTGGAGGATAGAGAATATAATGAAAAATCGTACAATGACTATAAGTCAACATAAGGTTCATGCTTTAATTACTCAACATTTCACATTTGTTGCTTGTAAACTATTAATTATTTAAAATTGTTAATTTCACCAAGATTCTGACACTTTCCAAGTAATAAACTTTGGAAAATAATACTTTCCAAGCACAAACTTTGTTTATGCCTAGAAACAAAGTTTAATTAATACATTAATTCACTTGACTTAATTCTACCTTGAAACAGAGTGAAAAGTAAAATTTATTTCACTTGAATGATATATAGCATTGACGGACCAGGGACCTTATTTCTATTTTGTGCTTCTTCTGTATCAGTAGTTTATAAGCTGAACCAGATGACTTTCAAATCTTGGGTAAGACCCTCAGTATATGAAATATTAAAAAAAAAAACTCATACATTTTGTTTTCTGGTGTATAACTAGTCAACAGGCCAATTTACTTGAGGTTCAACATCTATTTCCAATATTAAATGGATACTACCAAAAATTCAGCTCTATGTGTCTGTTTCTCCTGTGAGGCATGAAAGGCTGTATAGAAAACGAGTGTGGTGATGGGGCAGACTGTTTCAGATCTGTATGACCTGTGCTCCAAAAGAAATAAGAATCATCTGTACCATCAGAAGTGTTGACTTCTACCTGCTATGGTATCATTAAGGTATATATTGTAAAAGCAATTCATAACTAAGCACAGATAAATGTTATTACTCATATTCTCTTCTGGTAAAATTAGGTAGTGGAGACATGCTGTGAAAGTTCTCTCTTTCATCCAGTGTTTTTCTTTGGGAACCCTTTTGTTCCCTTTTCTGTGTTAGACCGATCATTTCTTTATGGAAGTACTTGGAGTTAGTCATTTGGTGAAAGAAATTTGTAGGAAAGAGCATTATGCAAATGAGAAATCCCTCTGTAAAATTTTAAAAGTTAAATTTTTAATTCCCTCTATTCTATATTTTATATCTCTCAACTAAACAGTTGATATTATTACTATTTCCTTGTGGTGCTATTAATGAACTTTCTGCCCAGTATGTTCTTTCCTTCTCTCTTTATTTATAAATATGTTACAGTGTCTTTAACTGGAGGTAGAATGAATAAATCACAAATTTGAAATATATTCCTCAGCCATGAACTTTACAGGAAACCAGTGTTCACTACAGAGGCTGAAGTTTTTATATTTAAAGAGCACTTTAAATCAGTGATATTTGAGTGGTACTGAATAATTTGAGCTAGTTTTTTGCAATCGTTTAATGTCTCATAAACCAACCATTAGTAAAAATAATGCAATGTTCACTTCTAATTTTCAAATAATTTTTGCATGGATGTTGCTTTTAATTTAAATAACATTTTATAAACTAACAATCTGTGCCCTAAACAACCTTTCACCCTCTTTATTACATCTTTGTTGCAGACATAAAGATAAACTTACCTTTATTAGATCAGTCTTATGTAGCAATAACAGAGTATCATTTTATTTCTCTTCAAGAAATCATGCTGATGGATTTCCAGTATAGTTTGCAACTATGGTCCAAATACCAAGGATATTTATCCTTTTCAAAGGAAATGATAGCGACTCTGTTCTGCTCTATAATCCTTGTTAAGTTATTCAACATAGGATCAAGGACATTTCCTTAAGAAAATAAAATGAATGTTCTCAGTTTATCAATTATTCTATCATTTGGAGTCCAAAGTGTTGTACAGTTTTCTTGAAACATTAGGCAACCTTGTAAAAGGAAGATTTAAATTTAAATGTCTGAAACAATTTGTTCATAGCTGTAAGTCTACAACCATGGTATTAAAAGTTCCCTAATGGCTAAGGTATTTTCAGAATTCCCATGTGATATATACCACTGAAGACAAGGTACTTCGAAAATTCCTACAGATGGCTGCTTAATGTGTAAATTAATCTGACTCAGTAAGGATCATGCGAGTCACTGGCAGCTATAATTATAGATCAAAATAAAATCTTGCTCTACAGATTTGTTCAACTAGAGAACTGTAACATATACACAAGTTTATTAAATACTTTAATTATTTACTGTCAGAATTTATGACATGTGTGCTTCAACTTGCAAACACTAATAGGAATGATATTGCACCATGTTACTAGCATAAAACAAGCAAGGTAGTTAAAACACACACACACACACACACACAGAGGAAAGACACACTGCAAAACAACAAAACCAAACTCCATCTCCAAATACAATGGATTTTCAAAGAAAATGAATCAAATAGCAAATTAGTCAGCATGGGCATGTTGAAGGATCCAAATAAATATGAAGCTGATACTTCTTCACATTTTTATAACCTTAAAATTAAAATCTAAGTTATCCCAATCAAGCCCTTATTAACTAAGCTGCACTAAGAGGTCTATTCTGACTTCAAGGTAACAGCTGAAAGTTTGTTTAAGACAAGCATATTTACACTTAATGAGATTCATATGAATTTTCAGCTTTTATTTGAAGAGTTTAGGAAAGCACTAACCTTGAAAAGCACATCTGTTCTTGTTACTAGTTCTGAAAAACAGTTCCCTTCCTCTTATTAACTGCAAGAAACAGAATTCTCTGGGAAAAACAGGGCAATTGACAAAGAATCTTTTTTTTTTTTTTCCTTTGCAAGGGTAAGCTTTAATCCTGTTCTTACTCAATTAAAGTAAACCTGAATTAAACTAATCTGAAGTTCTCATTCATTTACAATAATGGAAGAAGAGGTAGAGTAAGATGAGATCTATTATAATTTCAAAGTGACCAATATTTCCCTTGACGGTAGCACGTTTTAAAAGTATTCATGAGCCAAACTCTCTGCCCAATAATGTGTAGTGCAGCCTTCTCTCCTTACATGATGCCACTCTGTCAATGGAGAGATGATTAAACTATGTACATCTTTCTTCACATTCATTAAGAAGCTGTGTAGCATAATGTACGGGACACAAGGCAGGAAGTCAAGACCTTGGTTTCTGCAAGAATAAGTGACTGTCAGCAAAGCACTTAACCTCTGTGAACCCCAGTTGCCTCATCTATAAAATGAGAGGCTTGGCCAGACAGCATCTACGGTGTCTCTTTCACTTCAATAGTTCTTTCATTCTATAAAGCAATGTATATACAAAGAAGTGAACTGATTCCTTTCTTTAGATAATTCTGGCCAGTCAACACTGCTCATCTCAATGATATAAATGTTTCAAGCAAAATATTTTGCCTCACTTTTCCATTTCACTTGAGAGACAAGAGGAGAGTGAAAAAGTTGGCTTAAAGCTCAACACACAGAAAACTAAGATCATGGCATCTGGTCCCTTCACTTCATGGCAAATAGATGGGGAAACAGTAGAAACAGTGGCTGACTATTTTGGGGGTCTCCAAAATCACTGCAGATGGTGACTGCAGCCATGAAATTATGACACTTACTCCTTGGAAGGAAAGTTATGGCCAACCTAGACAGCATATTAAAAAGCAGAGACATTACTTTGTCAACAAAGGTCCATCTAGTCAAGGCTATGGTTTTTTCAGTGGGCATGTATGGATGTGAGAGTTGGACTATGAAGAAAGCTGAGTGCTGAAGAACTGGTGCTTTTGAACTGTGGTGTTGGAGAAGACTCTTGAGAGTCCCTTGGACTGCAAGGAGATCCAACCAGTCCATTCTAAAGGAGATCAGTCCTGGGTGTTCATTGGAAGGACTGATGTTGAAGCTGAAACTCCAATATTTTGGCCACCTGATGTGAAGAGCTGACTCATTTGAAAAGACCCTGATGCTGGGAAAGATTGAGGGAAGGGGGAGAAGGGGACAACAGAGGATGAGATGGTTGGATGGCATCACCGACTCAATGGACATGGGTTTGGGTAGACTCCGGCAGTTGGTGATGGACAGGGAGGCCTGGCGTGCTGCTGTTTATGGGGTTGCAAAGAGTCAGACACAACCAAGTGACTGAACTGAACTGAAAGACACAAAAAGCCTGACATCTGAATAGAAGAGGTATGTTCCTACATGGTGTGCTTTGAGACATCCTTAAAACCTATAAATCACTAAAGACTTAAAGTTTTTCAGCTTTAGAATTACTCTCTCATGTATAGATGGCAGCATTTTTCTGTAGGCGTTGAACCTGAAGCTAGTCTTTGTTGGTTTTGTCAAACTGGAAAGATGCATGCTTATTATGAAAGTCAATGTTGTTGTTGAGTTGCTTAGTCGTGTTTGACTCTCTGCGACCCCATGAACTGCAGCATTCCAGACTTCCCCATCCTTCACCATCTCCAGGAGCTTGCTCAAACTCATGTCCATTGAGTTGGTGATGCCATCAAGCCATCTCATCCTCTGTCATCCCCTTATCCTCCTGCCTTCAATCTTTCCCAGCATCAGAGTCTTTTCCAATGAATTAGCTCTTTACATCAGGTGGCCAAAGTATTGGAGCTTCAGCTTCTGCCTCAGTTCTTCCAATGAATATTCAGGGTTGATTTCCTTTAGGGTTGACTGGTTTGATGTTGCTGTCCAAGGGACTCTTAGAGTCTTCAATAGCACCACAATTCAAAGGCATCAATTCTTCAGCATTCAGTCTTTTTTATTGTCCAGCTCACATCCTTACATGACTACCAGAAAAACCATAGCTTTGACAATGTGCACTTTTGTAGACAAAGTTATGTCTCTGCTTTTTAATAGGCTGTCTAGGTTTGTCATAGCTTTTCTTCCAAGGAGCAAGTGTCTTTTAATTTCATGGCTGCAGTCACCATCCATAGTGATTTTGGAGACCAATAAAATGTCACTGGTTTCCATTGTTTCCCCTTCTATTTACCATGAAGTGATGGGACTGGATAGCATGATCTTTGTTTTTTGACTGTTGAATTTTAAACCAACTTTTTCACTCTCCTCTTTCACCTTCATCAAGAGGCTCTTTAATTCCTCTTCACTTTCTGGCCTAAGTGTGGTGTCATCTGCATAGCTGAGGTTATTGATATTTCTCCTGGTAATCGTGATTCCAGCTTGTGCTTCATCCAGCTTGGCTTTTCGCCTGATGTACTCTGCATATAAGTTAACTAAGCAGGGTGACAATATACAGCGTTGACATACTCCTTTCCCAATTTGGAACCAGTCCATTGTTCCAAGTCTGGTTCTGACTGTTGCTTCTTGAACTGTGTACAGGTTTCTCAGGAGACAGGTAATGTGGTCTGGTATTTCCTTCTCTTTAAAAATTTTCCATAGCTTGTTGTGATCTACACAGTCAAAGGAAGGTCAGTACTAAAGTGCAAATACATTTTTTTTCAATCATCTAACTGGGAACCCCTGTTCTGGAGTCCAGTAGAGAGGATTTGGAGGAAGACTTAAGATTGATCAGGGGTATTGTGGTGTGGATAAATAGACATTAGTGATACTTGGAAAAGAAGCTTTAGGAACTCCATGTCTCAAAGTGTTTGAGGGATACACAAAGTGATGATATTGCAAAGAGACATGTATTATCAATGAATGTATATACTCTGAGAAAAACTTAGCTTTTCTCTGCCAATGGAATTATGTTTCCAGTCAAGCTTGATTGTTTTATGTTCTTTAGTCATTTAATTAACACAGGGGTAGAAAACTGAAAGGTAAGCAATGTTAATGGTTTAGCAGTCAGGGGATTTCCAAAAAAAGCAATAAAACAAAGGAAAAAGTGGTTTGATGACTGTTACCTGACACTTGGATTTGGTATCAGGAGGGAAATAGAGATTAGCGGAGACAAAAGCAAATGACCCATCTAAAAGGGGGCTATTCAGGTCCTCAGTTTCAGTTAAAGTTACCATACGACTGCTGACTCAGTGTTGCTATGTTTTCTGGGTTTTCATAAGAAGTCTTAAATCTAGACTTTTATAAGCAGTTCTCCCCCCACCCCCACGCATCATTTCTTGGCAGCTATTAAAACAAACAAACAAACAAACAGGTGAAAATACTGTGTAGGTCAGACAGAACACATTTGGAGGCTGATTTTGGCCCAAAGGCTGTGGTTTTCAACTTTTGAATTGGAGCTGCATCACACTTCTAAGTGTTTATCCCTAAGAAGCTAACGTTTTCCATTTAATGGAAAAGAAATCTGATGCCCAAGTCAGAAACTTGCCTGAAGGTACAAAGTACACAGTAGGCTATCAGAGCCTTATTTCCTGGATGTTAGGCTAGTCCTTTTCACTGTTGGGCTTCCACTAGTAACGTTTATTTTTTTTTCCAAATGATATGCACATAAGAGTATATACAACCTATGGTATCAAAGTTCACTCATTAAGTCAGGTAAAATAACAGGTATATTATTAGAGACAATGCCAAACTCTTCAAAATTTAAATGTAGGGGTTTAAATATTTTTAAAACTACTATGCCATGTGCCATGCCCATGTGTTTCCATGTGTTAAATTCAGAGATACGTTTGGAGGTCAATAAGTGGCTTCTTTCTAAGCCAGATAAGAGTGAATTTTTTATTTTTGCTCACATTTTTCCCTCACCAGCCATTGCATGCCTGCCACGTTGCGTCAGTTGTATTAGACTCTGTGTGACCTTATGGACTGTAGCCCACCAGGCTCCTCTGTCCATGGGATTCTCTAAGCAAAAATACTGGAGTGAGTTGCCATGCCCTCCTCCATGGGATCTTCTGGACCCAGGGATCAAATCCGCCTCTCTTAGGTCTTCTGCATTGGCAGGCAGATTTTTGACCACTAGGGCCATCTGGGAAGCCCCTGCCAGCCATTGGGAGGTAGCCAATGTATGTGTGTTTGTTTGTTGGTTTTTTTTTTTTTTTTTTTTTTTTTTGCAGATTGCAATGAGACAGATAACACTGAATCTGGTTATGGCCCTGCTTTGTAGCTGCTCTGAAACCAAACAATGAGAAGAAAGAAAACATAATTTATTTAACTCACAACACATTAACAGTATCAATAACCTGAAAAAAAATCCCAACATTCTTAAAACTCTGCTAAAACAAGTCTGTTGATCAATTTAGGGATATTACTCCTTAGTTTTCATTTTCTTTCATCTATTATCTATTTCATAGAATTCCCTGGTGGCTCAGATGGTAAAGCGTCTGCCTGAAATGCAGGAGACCTGGGTTCGATCCCTGGGTTGGGAAGATCTCCTGGAGAAGGAAACGGCAACCCGCTCCAGTACTCTTGCCTAGAAAATCCCACGATGGAGGAGCCTGGTAGGCTACAGTCCATGGGGTCACAAAGAGTCGGACACGACTGAGTGACTTCACTTTCACTTTCATGTATAGCTAAGTAAATACTATAGGACATTGGTGACCAAATAGTTCTCCACAATTAAAAAAAAAATGCACAATTTAAAAGTGTATGCAATTCTGTATCTATGTGTATATTTATTCCACATTTATGTGTGTGTATATATATATATATATCACTTAGCACAGGTCAGAGGACAGGGATGTAGTGCTAAGGAAGGTAGAGGAAGGTAGATATTCTCTCTTCTATCATGGATTTTATAATCTGGTGGTTGATACAAACATTAGACAGACAACTATTAAAATAATTGTTTAATCATAGAAAGTACTAATTAGGAAAGATAGAGTAAGGGTGTGACAGAGTTTAACCATGTTCTCATGAAGGTGCGGGTTGAAAGCTTGGGTAATGAGAAGCTTCACTGAGAAAGGGGCATTGAAGTTAAAACTGGAAGAGAAGAATGCCAGCCAGAGGCCATGGCACAGCACCCTTAAGAGCAATAAACCAGAGAAGTGTTCTGAACACTTGTCCCCTAATGCAGCCCTATTCAGTGTCTACTCAGGTCAATCAGTGGTATCCCATTCCATTATTATTCTGGGAAGTGACAGAGCAAATGAGAAGACCTTTGGTCACATAGGCTGGATCTAGTTTTACTAACTGTGGAAACATGCCAATTGTGTGAACTCTCTGAATCCTAGCTTTCTTATCTGTCAAAAGTCATAAAACATAATTCCTTCTCCAAGTTGTTATAGGATTAAATTAAGTAAAAATATAGTTGGTGGCTCAAATTGTAGATACAACAGTGGTTAGTGTCTCATATTTTCTTTCCCCCTAAAAACACGTAATCCTGAAAAGGAAGATATGTGTTAAAAGATGGCTGGTAGACAGAGTTAGTGAAGCAGAGTTAGAAATTTTCAATAGAAGAGGATTTTATACTTTAAGGCAGTTTACTATAACCTCTTCCTTTCTTATTTTTATCTTTAAGAAGCAAATTATTCTGCTTCTAGAAAAATAAAAGCTGTCATTTACTCAGTGCAAGATATGCTGGGGAACTTAAGATGTTTCATTTAGTTTTTAGAAACCTAGACATTAGGTATATTCTCATTTCCGTTTTACAGATTCAGAAACTAATGATGTTAAGCAATTTGTTCAAGGTCAAATCCTTATCAAGTAGCAGACTGAGACTTAAATTTAGGTTGCCTATATTAAAGGAAAAAAAATAATCAAAAGCCATGTTAAAACTCTGAGCTCTATCTTGGGAGTAAATATGTGTGCAGTTGTGTAAATATTACTTGAGAAAGCTAATTGAGTATTACACTTGAATTTTACATTTGAAATATGAAAAAAATGTTTATTCTATAAACATTAGATAGTACAATTCAAAAAATATTTTCTCAACTCAGTAGTAGTGTTTCCTTAAGAAAGGGATGATATGGTTGAGTTTCAACTTTTTAGTTTTTTTTTAAAGAGGAAATGGATTTAAAAGGGGGAATGACTTTGAGAAACAGTGGCATGGAGGCTTTTCCTCCAAAACATGGTAGACATTGAGTCAACAATATTTTTATTTATTTTTGTACTATTCTTGTCTTCTGAATTAGCAAATTCTTTGAAATATAGTAGTATCTGCAACTAAATATACTGAAGTGAAACTGACATTGATGAAAGAAATGATAAAAGACAATGATGAAAGAAAGACTTACTTTCCTAAATCCACATGGAAATATATATCAAGAAATATAATAAAATTTAAAATATTCACTTTAAGAGTTTTTGCTGGTTATCTTTCAAAAGGAAATGTAAAACGTAAAAAGTTATATGTGGAAATGTATAATGATTAATTTAAAATCATTTATAAACTTGAGTGATTGGAATCAACATACATATCCAATAATAAATATTGATTAAAATATAATTAACCCATTGAAATGAATATAAATTAGTTATTTACATTGAGATTGCTAAATATACACCTTGAAGTAGGTAATAATATTTTTTTTTCTGGAGAAAATGGATATAAAAATACATGTATTAAGATTTCAATTGTGTAAAAATAGAAGTATAGTAAACAGTCAATAAAATGACAATAGTTGTACTGTTGGGCTAATATATAGTCATTTAAATAACTTTATTTTTTTTATAATGTGGACAAATTACTTTTGAAAATTTTAAACTATTTTTCTCTGCTAAGCAAGATACATGCGTTTTATCCATGAGTTGGGAAGATTCCCTGGAGAATGAAATGGCAACCCACTCCAGTATTCTTGCCTGGAAAATCCCATGGACAAAGGAACCTGGTGGGCTACAGTCCATGGGGTCACAAAGAGTTTGACAGGACTTACTTAGTAAGTAAACAACAAGTGCAACCGAATAAAGAGCACCCAGTGAGTCTGGGATACAGAGCAAAATCTCCAAAATTGCCTATCATTTGGTTACTGCTTCATTAAGTCACCCTTTCTCCTTTTACACGTATCAAAACAATGATTATCACATTTGCATACATTTGTTTGTTGTCCAATTCATCTGTCAACCTGCTGACTAATTTAGAACTGAGATTATAAACTCAATATTTAGTACAGTGCCCTCTATTTAGTAAGATTTAATGAGTTTTGTTTCATAAATGAACAAGTTACCATATCTTAATAGTATATAATTTCTAGTATGGAAACAAGAGCTTGGAGATAAAAATTAAGTCTCCTATGAGTAGAGGAAAGTTAAAATGACAGAATAGTTTGCCTGAAAAAAATACTGAATTCAGTCCATGATCAGCAGTAGCTACAAACACAAGAAAAGGCAAGAGAGAAAAAAAAAGAGAGAGAGAGAGACCTTATTAGCCTCCTGTTGAAAGTGTACAATATCTTCAATGAAATATTCTTGCCTAACACTGAACCTGAAGCAGATCAAGTCTTAAAATTCAATTACCAAAAATATGAAGAATGAAAAGAAATTAAACATCGTGGAGATTCAAGCACCAAATTTCAGAACATAAGAACTCTACAGGAGAAATGGCCAGTTTAACAAATTTGTTGCAAGATGAAGAAAATGAAGGGGAAATTAAAGATGAAAAAAGAGCTAAGAAGCAAGTCAATCAAGTAGACTTGTTTGGATCCTAATTCAATCAAACAAACAACTAGACAAACAAAATGAAAAAGGGAAAGTTGAACATTTTTTTGAGGATATTAGAGAATTAATGTTAATTTTAACTACAATAGCTGAATTGTGATCTCTTTGTTCCATTTTTATCTTTTTGAGATGTATTTATGGATGGTATGGCATCTGAGTTGTGGAAAGAAGGAGGAAGGGTATAGCTGAGATATGACTAATTATGAATTCAGTCTTTTGAATTCTGTTGAATCTGGCTAATGAATATATGGGGATTTATTATACCAGTTTTTACCTTTATATGTGTTTGAAATACTCTAGCAAGAAGTTTCAAAAAATAAAATTTCAAATAATTCAAAACAACCTGTCCCCCCAAATTATTAAGGAGTCACCTATTGATCCATCTAATCTGCTTTGCAATAAACTACTGATAAAACACTTTGCTTGCTTTGTCTATGACATGTCAATACATTTCCATCTAATGGTTATTATATCTTTCAATGATTTTGTTCACCTAGGAAGACTGCAGAATATACACATGGATGCATGTAAATAAATAGATAACTGTTATAGAATCACTGATCTTAATATCACAAATTTCTCTTTTTAGGAAAAAATAATTATTTGATTTCCTTGGTATTCAATTATTTGTTGTTCATTTGCCTCTCATAGACACTCAAAGTTTATTCAAAGGATTTCTTAAATGATTTCTGTAGGAAAACCATGTCTGGAGTATATTATAGAGTTAATTAGGTGAGTCAAATGAAGCATGTATATTAGCATAAAATTCAGTTAGCCATGTTTACTATATGGCTAATTGTGTTTTCTTGCCACATATGAAGAAATCATTTAGTAAATTCGTGTTTCAGTTTTACTATAATTTACAAGAGTCACTATACAAATGGTGTCAACCTTTGCAGTTTAGTTTTATGTGTCAGCTTGGCTGGGCTTCCCTGATAGTCCATATGGTACAGAATTTCCCTGCAATACAGGAGACCAGGTTTGATCCTAGGGTTGGGAAGATCCCCTGGAGAAGGAATACCCACTCCAGTATTCTTGCCTGGAAAACTTCATGGATAGAGGAACCTGGTGGGCTACAGTCCATGGAGTTCTTAAAGAGTCGAACATTGCTGAATGAATAACACTTTAAGCTGGGCCACTGTCCAGATATGTGGTCTAATATTACTCTGGATGTTTCTGTGAGAATGTTTTTAGATGAGATTTACATAAATTGATGGACTTTTGAGTAAAGCCAACCACACTCCATAAAGTGAGTGGGCCTCATTCAATCAGTTGAAGGCACGAATAGAACAAAAGAATGACCTCTTCCAAGTAAGAGGGGATTCTAAAGTAGACAGTCTTTGGACTTAAAACATCAGCTCTTTCCTGGAACCTCAACCAGCCAGTCCAACCTGCAGGGTTTGGACTTGTTAGCCTCTACATTCACATTAGCTAATTTCTTAAAATCAATCTCTTTCTTCATATATTTAGAAATATATGTATATATATATATTATATGCTGGGAAAGATTGAAGGCGGGAGGAAGGGGACAACAGAGGATGAGATGGTTGGATGGTATCACTGACTCAATGAAGATGAGTTTGGGTAAACTCCAGGAGTTGGTGATGGACAGGGAAGCCTGGCGTGCTGCAGTCCATAGTATTGCAGAGTCAGATGTGACTGAGCAACTGAAATGAACTGATCCAAACCTACTGGTCCCATTTCTCTGGAGATTCTTGATTAACATCAAGAATCCTCATCCTCAGACAAAATGTTAAGACAGTGAAAGTTACAGTTCAAGTTTAAACACAAAACCTTTTCACAATAGCAATTGGTAAGATAATAATGGTAGGTTGCAGCAGCTACAAATTAGGGAGTTCCTACCTTACCTTTAAATAATCTTACTTCTCCAACTTGTCTGATATATTATAGTGCCCTATGATTATTATTTAGTGTACATATATTTATTTTTGTTGAGTTGATTTTTTTATCATTCTTTTTAAAGAATATCACATCTTGTCTCTCTATAAATTGTTCAAAATACTTGAATTTTTATTTTTTCTTAAGATTGGAGAAGGAAATAGCAACCCACTCCAGTACTCTTGTCTGGAAAATCCCATGGACGGAGGATCCTGGTAGGCTACAGTCCGTGGGGCCGCATTAGGGAGTTCCTATCTTACCTTTAAATAATCTTACTTCTCCAACTTGTCTGAAATATTATAGTGCCCTATGATTATTATTTAGTGTACATATATTTATTTTTGTTGAGTTGATTTTTTTGATCATCCTTTTTAAAGCATATCACATCTTGTCTCTCTATGAATTGTTCAAAATACTTAAATTTTTATTTTTTCTTAAGATATATAATACTAAAGACTAAAGCAGGAAAGGTGCAATAATAGCTTACTGTTGTCTAATTTTAGTGGATTGCATTTTAAGAGTCAATCTAAGCAGTTCAAGAGTAGAATCTGTATAAATGCCTGATATATCAAGGCTATCTTAGATCAGACTGCTATAGACTGAGTGATTTAAAGAACAAACATCCCTTTCTCACAATTCTACAGGCTAGGAAGTCCAAGATCCAGGGGCTGATAGACTGGGTGTTTATGAGGATCTTGTTCCTCATTTGCAGATGACCTTCTTTTTGTAATGTGTTCACATTACCCCTTGTTGGGGAGAAGAAGAGGGAAGGGCGAGAACAAGAGTTTTATAAGATCATTAATCTCACCAAAGAGTCCACCTTTAAATAGCATCATATTGGAGTATGCATGTGCACCAAACTCCTCTGTCCATGGGATTTTCCAGGCAAGAATACTGGAGTGGGTTGCCATTCTTTCTTCTAGGGGATCTTCCTGACCCAGGAATGGAACCCACATCTCTTGCATCTCCTACATTGGCAAATGGATTATTTATCCCTATGCCATCTGGGAATCCCATCACTTTGGAGATGAGGGCTTCAACCTATGAATTTGGGGATAACAAAATTCAGTCCATAGGAAAGGCAAATAAAAAACATAAGCAATAAAAATAGGTCAATAACCTAAATTTCAAATATATATTAATCATGATAAACTTGTACCTCTTAAAACACTAATGATTATCAAAGTGGTTTATATAGGTAACAATTCAAAACACACACATGTGCGCGCGCACACACACACACACATGAAAGAGAGCCTTTACCCAACAATGCTGGCTCCCCAATCTCAGACTTCCAGCATCCAGAACTGTGAGAGATAAGTTTCTGATATTTATAAGCCTCTGAGTCTGTTTATAACAGCCCAAATGGACTTATTATTACCACTTTCTTTCTCTTATGAGAAAAAGTTCTACTCTTTCTAACATATTGTTACCTGGGCTCCTAACATTACCCATTCCCTTAGGGTCTCTTAGCTTAAGTTCTTTTTCCCCAAAAGTGAGTTGCCTTCATAAGTGAAATTCTGGAGTGGTTAACACAGTAATTAGATTTCCCTTCATTACTCAAATACTGATAATACTACTTATCTCGTAGGATTTTTGTGAGTATTTTTTGATGAGGTGATGGTTACAATGAAATTAGGATTGTGATTGTGATAGAGTGAGTCCTCAGTACATGTTAATTTTAATTTGTCTGTTAATGTTATTACTATAAAATAAATGTGACTGCATAGAATGGGAGGTTTTATCGTGAAAGTTAGAGAGGAAAGAAAAATGTGAGAGCTGAGAGAATACAAAAGTGTGTACTATGCAATATCTGGTTTTAACTACTTAAGTAAAGGAAGGTTGTGTGCAACTCAGCTCCTTGTCTTTGAAACAGAAATATCATTCATTACTATTTCTTAGTACAATTGAGAGAATAATGTTTTTAATATGACTAAAATTATAAAAGAGGGATGGATGCTATGTATGACAGAAATAAATATATTATTTTCAAAGTGTCCATTACAGGATTTGAGGAAATTTTTGGATATATGGATAAAAGCCTCAACTGGTCCATCAATAAAATAATTGCATTAAGTGTAATATGTTCAAATAATTTTACTCAGATAACAAACAGAAGCTACTTCTCTCCTTTTCACATTCCTTCTCATCCCTCCTTCCTCTCTTCATTCCTTTCTGTTCTACCTCTGCCACACTTTTGCTAGGAAACGAGTGAGTCCTACATGCCAATCAATGATAGGCATCAGGGATAGGGTACACACGTGACTAGCTCTGTCTCCATGCTCAAAATGCTTGCAATCTAGAGGTGAGTATATGCAAGAGAAAATAATCAACCCGGGGATGAGAATTACCGGAGAACTATGGTTACAATGCTGAAATAGCACAGGCAAAGCACCCTGAATTAGAAGTTATAAACACATTCCTTCAAATTGATGACGTTGAGCTCTCATGGTGGAGAAATTAGCAAGGTTGAGTAGAATAAGAAGCAAGAAGGGTTTTCCAAGCAGAAGGGACTATCTGATAAATGGCCCATGTTGATTGAAAATTTGCACAATGTTAGAGATGTGCTAAGTTTTATTTAGGGCAAAATAAGAAGTATGGCCTGGGAAACAGCCTCTCAGATACTTCCAAAGAACTGCTCTGGAGAGGAGAGGGCGAGGGGGGGGGCGGGGTGTGTGTCAGTATATATGTGGTTTTGTTGAAGGGAGATACATGTACAGGCACACATTTTGGCAGAAGGTTACTGCTAGTAATGACAGTGGCACTGCCAGTTAGGAGGAACAGATGCCTCTGTAATTATTTTAGTGCTTTTCTAGATATGAAAAGATGTAAGAAATTAGGCTTATAACATCTTCTCCTGAAATATCTAAGTATCTGAAACCTAATCTGCTAGCTTTTCCCAGAGCACAAAATTTCTCATTCCTGATCTCCATCCTAAAATAATGGAGGGTGTGTTGAAGGTCAGCAACTGCAGCTGCTAGTGACTTAATCTTAGTAGAGTTGGATTGCAAGTAACCATTTTTACTAGGTGCCCTAAGTCAGGAGAATGCCTTTTGCAACAGGGAAGGTATAAAAAGGTGCAATGTTATAGGCTGATTTAATGACTATGAGTGAAAGGAAAGATTTAATGCTAGAAAATTGAGAAAGGGCCAACTCTTGAAAGAACTCACATATTGCAAAAATGAATTTAGAATTTATCTTGCAAGTAATGAGAATTAAAAGCAATATTTAAGGAGTATGTCATACCTTGATTTGTACTCCTTAAAGATTATTTTGGTTGTATAATAGAGAAAGTATTAGATGAAAACAAAACTAGAAGCCAGAAAGAATTATTAGCTGCTAACACAGTAATCAAGATAAGAAATGATGAGAGATTACATCTAAACAGGAAATTTAAATGGTGAAAATTGAAAAGGAAGATGAAGCTTCCCTCTAGTTTCTAAGCTGGATATCATTTTCACTGGGAGTTTACAATACTATTCACTGGTATCAGAGAAGAAAAAAGCAGGAGAGAAACGTGCATGAAGGGGAAAATAATGATGTATTTTTTGGACAATTTGAATTTAAGAACTAATTATAATGGCCTAGCGTACAGGTAAATACATGATTATGAAATGAATTGAGTCTTTGGTCTCACCCAACCCATGCTATTTGTGGATTTCCCTTTTCTTCTGATCAGTCACAAATACTTATTGAGTGACTGTTACATATGAAGTACTTTGCTGTGAGTCACTTCCAATGGAAGTGAATGTAGTGACCTGATATTAATGTCATGATCTAAACATTAGAGGACTGAAATATACTGATCATGCTCCCACAGAAGACAACATAAATATGATATGTACATAATAAAAACAGGGAACTCTGCTCAATATTCTGTAATATCCTAAATAGGAAAAGAATTTGAAAAAAGAATGGGAAAAAATATTGGCAAGTTAAATATTGATTGCAGGCAGTAAGATTTATTTGCTCCATTTTCAAATGTATTTTGAAAATACATTTTTTCATTTCTAATACTATGTACATACTTCCCAGGTATATATAACCTGAAGGCCTATAATATGATACAATAAAATACTAATTAGTTGAGGCTGGTATTTATTTAAATTTTATCATTGTTTCATGAATGCATCTGAAAAAGTGTGTTTTATTATATTCTTCAGTGCAAAGTGCTATATATTCATCAGCTAAATTATGTTTACTAATTGCATTGTTTAAATACTTTTTATTAAATTTGACTAATTTAATAATAACCAAAATTTGTCTTAAAATGTGCCCATTTTACTGATATACTTGGAAAATTAGCCTGTTTCTGTCATTTTTCCCCCTATGACATATTTGGAGTCACTGTACAATAATTTTCCTTTTATTTAGACATTATTATTATTATTGTTTTAAAGTCTAATATATCTGATATTGACAGAGCTATATCATCTTTATTTTGTTTAGTATTGTCCTGATACACTTTCCCATATCCTGGTGTTTTAATATTTCTGAGTGCTATATTCATGTGTCTCTTGTAAAGATCATATAAGATTTTAAAAAATTATTCTGACTAATTTGAGATGAGTATGTTTAGTCTATTTATATTTTATTGTGATTACTAATAGATTTGGGTTTGTTTCTAACATCCAATTTGGTTTCTTAAATTATTTGCACATTTTCAGTGCTTTTATTTTTGTCTTTTCATAGCTTTGTTAATTCTGTGTTTCCCTGATGCTTTGGAATTTATGCACTTAATTCTTTTCAATTCTTTAATTGGCTTCTCATTGTACTTTGATAAACAGATTTATACATTTAACTTAATAAAAATCTCTAAGTGTTCTTGGGAATTCTGACCACTCTTCATCTCGAGTACCATTGTTTATGGGGGCTTCCTATGTGGCTGCTGCTGCTGCTAAGTCACTTCAGTCGTGTCCGACTCTGCGACCCCATAGACGGCAGTTCACCAGACTCCCCCGTCTCCGGGATTCTCCAGGCAAGAACATTGGAGTGGGTTGCCATTTCCTTCTCCAATGCATGAATGTGAAAAGTGAAAGTGAAGATGCTCAGTCATGTCTGACTATTAGTGACCCCATGAACTGCAGCCTTCCAGGCTTCTCCACCCAGGGGATTGTCCAGGCAAGAGTATGGGAGTGGGTTGCCATTGCCTTCTCCATCCTATGTGCCACTAGTGATAAAGAAAGTGTGAAGTGTTAGTCACTCAGTTATGTACTACTGTTTGCGACCCAATGGACTGTAGCCCACCAGGCTCCTCTGTTCATGAAATTCTCCAGGCAAGAATATTGGAGTGGGTTGCTGAATCTGCCTGCAAATGCAAGATATTCAAGAGATTTGGTTTCCATCCCTGGGTAAGGAATATCCCTTGTAGGAGGTCATGGCAACCCATTCCTGTATTGTGGCTTGGATAATCCCAAGGACAGAGGGCCTGCTGGGCTACAGGCCATATGGTCACACAGAGCTGGACATGGTTGAAGTGACTGATCATGCACACACCATCATTTCTGGTATTTTAATTTTAGCATATTTTCAAAAATATCTTCAAATTAGGCATTCCTACTGCTTACTTATCTCACACGCTAGTAAATTAATGCTCAAAATTCCCCAAGCTAGGCATTGACAGTACACGAACCGTGAACTTCCAGATGTTCAAGCTGGATTTAGAAAAGGGAGAGGAACCAAAGATCAAATTGCCAACATTTGTTGGATCATCAAACAAGTTCCAGAAAAACATCTACTTCTGCTTTATTGACTATGCCAAAGCCTTTGACTCTGTGGATCACAACAAACTGGAAAATTCTTAAAGAGATGGAAATACCAGACTACTTGACCTGCCTCCTGAGAAATCTGTAGGCAGGTCAAGAAACAACAGTTACAACTGGACATGGAACAACAGACTGTTTCCAAATCAGAAAGAAGTATGTCAAGGAGAACGTATATTGTCAGCCTGCTTATTTAACTTACATGCAGAAATGCTGGACTGGATGAAGCACAAACTGGGATCAAGATTGCTGGGAGAAATATCAATAACCTCAGATATGCAGGTGACACCACCTTCATGGCAGAAAGTGAAGAAGAACTAAAGAGCCTCTTGATGAAAGTGAAAGAAGAGAGTAAAAAAGTTGGCTTAAAACTCAACATTCAGAAAACTAAGATCATGGCATCCGGTCCCATCACTTCATGGCAAATAGATGGGGAAACAATGGAAACAGTGACAGACTTTATTTTTGGGGGCTCCAAAATCACTGCAGATGGTGACTGCAGCCATGAAATTAAAAGATGCTTGCTCCTTGGAAGAAAGGCTAAAACCAACCTAGACAACATATTAAAAAGCAGAGACACTACTTTGCCAACAAAGGTTTGTCTAGTCAAAGCTATGTTTTATCCAATAATCTTATATGGATGTTAGAGTTGGGATATAAAGAAAGCTGAGTGCTGAAGAATTGATGCTTTTGAACTGTAGTATTGGAGAAGACTCTTGAGAGTCCCTTGGACTGCAAGGAGATCCAACCAGTACATCCTAAAGGAAGTCATTCCTGAATATTCATTGAAAGGACTGATGTTGAAGCTGAAACTCCAATACTTTGGCCACCTGATGCAAAGAATTGACTCATTGGAGAAGACCCTGATGCTGGGAAAGATTGAAGGCAGGAGGAGAAGGAAACGACAGAGGATGAGATGGTTGGATGGCATCACCGACTCGATGGACTTGAGTTGCAGTAAAGTCCTGGAATCTGTGATGGACAGGGAAACCTGGCTTGCTGCAGTCCATTGGGTTGCAAAGAGTTGCACATGACTGAACTGAACTGAAATGATATACATCAGAAAGAAGGAGTAGATTCCAGAAGGACAAACTGAAATACATAAATACAAGTAAAAGAGTTGATAGAAGCTTGATAAGGTAAATTAAAATTTTTTCTCTACATAGTCAATCAGTCAGTTCAGTCACTCAGTCATGTCTGACTCTTTGCAACCCCATGGACTGCAGCAGGCCAGGCCTTTCTGTCCATCACCAACTCCTGGAGTTTATTTAAACTCATGTCTTTCGAGTCAGTGATGCCATTCAATCATCCTCTGTCATCCTCTTCTTCTCCCGCCTTCAATCTTTCCCAGTATCAGGGTCTTTTCAAATGAGTCAATTCTTCGCATCAGGTGGTCAAAGTATTGGAGTTTCAACTCCAGCATCAGTCCTTCCAATGAATATTCAGTCCTTTAGGATGGACAGGTTGGATCTTCTTGTAGTCCAAGGGACTCTCAAGAATCTTCTCCAACACCACCGTTCAAAAGCATCAATTCTTCCATGCTCAGCTTTCTTTATAGTCCAATTCTCATATTCATACATGACTACTGGAAAAACCATAGCTTTGACTAGATGGACTTCTGTTGGCAAGTTAATGCCTCTGCTTTTTAATATGGTGTCTAGGTTGGTCATAGCTTTTCTTCCAAGGAGCAGGTGTCTTTTAATTTCATGGCTGCAGTCACCATCTGCAGTGATTTTGGAGCCCCCCAAAATAAAATCTTTCACCGTTTCAGTTGTTTCCCCCATTTCTTTGCCATGAAGTGTTGGGACCGGATGCCATGATCTTAGTTTTCTGAATGCTGAGTTTTAAGCCAACTTTTTCACTCTCTTCTTTCACTTTCATCAAGAGGTTCTTTAGTTCTTCACTTTCTGCCATGAGGGTGGTGTCACCTACATATCTGAGGTTATTGATATTTCCCTGGCAATCTTGATTCCAGCTTCATCCAGCCTGGCATTTCACATGATGTACTCTGCATATAAGTTGAGTATCTCCATATATGTATATCATTTAGAATGTCCTAATTGAGGGTCTGAATGGTAAACATTTCAGTTTAACTTTAAAATCTTATGCTTTTTGGTGTTTTGTATTTTTTTTAAATTCATATGTGATGAAATAAAGCTTGTTGTGTACCATTTAGCTGACATTTCAATGTCAAAATTTTTTGATGCTATAATATAGCTTTTATTTTTTTCTGTTGATTCCCAGCCTTTTTTCTTATTTTGTTTTTGTAAATTTGGGGTTTAAGTTCTAACTGTGAGATAGCTTTTATTACTGTCAGAGTCTGATATAACTTACAGTTCTTTTGATTGAGTTTTCCATAGCTCCTGGTTTTTTCTTGCATGGGGTGTCCCTTAATTTATGGTTATTAGTTATATTTTTTAAAAATTGTTTTTTCTATAATAGCCAGCATTTGAAAATAGTTATTTGAAAGTGTTTTTTTTTAAATTTTTTAAAGCATTTGAGATTTTTTTTTTCAATATAAATTTCTTTATTTTTATTGGAGGCTAATTACTTTACAATATTGTAGTGGTTTTGCAATACATTGGCAGGGATCTGCCACGGGTATACATGTGTTCCCCATCCTGAACCCCCCTCCCACATCCCTCTCCATCCCATCCCTCTGGGTCATTCCAGTGCACCAGCCCCGAGCACCCTGTCTCATGCATTGAAACTGGACTGGCGATCCTTTTCACATATGATGTTTCAATGCCATTCTCCCAAATCATCCCACCCTCACCCTCTCCCACAGAGTCCAAAAGACTGTTCTATACATCTGTGTCTCTTTTGCTGTCTCACATGTAGGGTTATTGTTACCACCTTTCTAAATTTCATATATATATATTAGTATACTCTATTGGTATTTTTCTTTCTGGCTTACTTCACTCTGTATAATAGGTTCCAGTTTCATCCACCTCATTAGAACTGATTCAAATGTATTCTTTTTAATGGCTGAGTAATAGTCCTTTGTGTATATGTACCACAGCTTTCTTATTCATTCATCTTCTGATGTACATCTAGGTTGCTTCCATGTCCTGGCTATTATTAACAGTGCTGCAATGAACGTTGGGGTACACATGTCTCTTTCAATTGTGGTTTCCTCAGTGTGTGTGCCCAGCAGTGGGATTGCTGGGTCTAATTATATCTAGTATGTTGTTTGGGCTTACCAGGTGGGTTAGCAGTAAAGAATCTGCCTGCAATGCAGGAGACCTGAGTTCGATCCCTGGGTTAGGAAGATTCCCCTGGAGGAAGGCATGGCAACCCACTCCAATATTCTTGCCTGGAGAATTCAGAGGAGCCTGGAGGCTACAGTCCATGGGGTCGCACAGAGTCAGATACAACTGATGGGACTAAGCAGCAGCAGCAGCAATATTTTGCTTTATTTATTTATGCTTTATTCTTTCAATGAAAGCATATTAAGCATTAACTATGTACCAGGCATTCAGGTTTAGGGAGACAAGGTAAACAAAGAACAATTATTACTTAAGTGCCATAAGGACTTATGTGTGCATATATGCACTATAAGGACTCGGAATAAAAACTGAGGACACAAGGAATAAGGACAGCTCTCGTCACTTCTGGAAACATGAAATGAGAACCATAGAGCATCTACTTTGGGAAACGATATGACAGGCACGCTTTTTGATATGGCTGATGACTTTTGGCAGTTGACATGAAAGTTTCAGTTGAATTAATGGTAGAAACAATGGTATTAAAATTTTTAAATACTGCTGTTGTGAATTGTAAATCTTCAGCAATAGAATTGGCTCATGAATAAGATATGTAAAATAAAGGAATGGGAAATAGTACTGAAAAAGCAGGTTCATGGGGCAAAAACTAACATTAGACTAAGAATGTCTGATTTTTATTTTATAAGAGGCAATAAGCAAAGTGGGCAGGTAGTGGTATTTGGCATTATTTAAAACAAAAATTGCATAATCAATGCTCTCATGAATTTGGGTAGGATTTATAAACTATTATGCTTAGTCACTCAGTCATGTCCGACTCTTTGTGACCTTATGGACTGTAGCCCAGCAGGCTCCTCTGTCCATGAGATTCTCTAGGCAAGAATACTAGAGTGTGTTGCCATGCCCCCCTCCAGGTTATCTTCCCAACCCAGGGAGCAAATCCAGGTCTCCCGCATTGCAGGTGGATTCTTTACTATCTAAGCCACCAGGGAAGCCCAAGAACACAGGAATGGTAGCCTAACCCTTCTCCATGGGAAATTCCCGCCCCAGGAATCCAACCTGGTTATCCTGCATTGCAGGTAGATTCTTTACCAGCTGAGCTAGCTGGGATAGGTTGGTAGAGAGATGGGGTGGAGTAAATATTTTATTAGTCATATTATTCTAGAAGTATCTGATGACTGCGGAGAAGGCAATGGCACCCCACTCCAGTACTCTTGCTTGGAAAATCCCATGGGCGGAGAAGCCTGGTGGGCTGCAGTCCATGGGGTCGCGAAGAGTCGGCCATGACTGAGCGACTTCACTTTCACTTCTCACTTTAATGCATTGGAGAAGGAAATGGCAACCCACTCCAGTGTTCTTGCCTGGAGAAACCCAGGGATGGGGGAGCCTGGTGGGCTGCCGTCTATGGGGTTGCACAGAGTCGGACACGGCTGAAGCGACTTAGCAGCAGCAGCAGCAGCATCTGATGACTGAAGGATTATTTTTACTTGAAAAAAAAAATTGATTAAGTTGGGGTTTTGTCAGGAAGACAGAAATCTCCCTAGGTGTTTCATGCTGGGAGGAATTAAAAACAGGGGAATAGAAGTTAATAAAACCATTGAAATGACTGGAAAAACAGACCATGGAAAACACTTTAAAGTTCAGAAAATCAGATAATATAATAACTGGAAAGAATCTGAAAGCACTTCCTTCTTAAAAATGCAAGAAGTACCAAAATGAAAAAACATTAAAAATGAGAAACAGCTGTTTTGATATGTCTATTTTTTGTTGCATTTGTGAGTATTCATTACAGTTTAGACACAGCATTACAGGTTAGTTGCTAAAATAAAACATTCTGGAGATGACGTTCTGTCAGGTCACACTAAGTAATAGTTTAGTTGTTTCAGAGTAGAACCTACTTCAATATGTTAAGTCAAATATGTAGGAAACACAAGGGTTCACAAATCTAGTAAGACATATTTATTCACTAACACACCCAAAAGCACACAGCTCAATCCCTGCCTAACTGTTATGTAAACAGAGACACCATCTAAGTGTGCCTCAAAAAGCAAAATTGCTAAATATTTGATTTTCATAGTCAAGCTCTTATCGGTCTTTTAAATCCATGTGCTGTCCATTTTCACTGTTGGCCTGTTACAGGCAGTCTCCTTTAAGATTATTAACTAAGAATCATTAATAGAGGAAATTTTGAGAGAAAATGTAATTTACTTGCTCAATTTAGGGTTTTAAGAAATCCTGATTTAAACAGATACTAAGAAATATATATATTTTAATTAAGTTTTTAAGTTGCATATAGGATTAAACTCCATTTCTACACTAAATAATGTAGAATGACATTCACTTTATATTACTATTTATTATACCCTTTTAAACAATGTAAACTGGACAAGTTAACTAACATTTACCATTGAAAAATAAATTGAATATTAAATGGACATCTATAAATGTTGAAATCAAAATATTTTTTTCTATTTTAGCATATTTTCTAAATATGTGTTTAAATCTGATTGCTACAGAGCTGGTTTATAAACTCAAGTGGATAGCCTATATCTAAATTGTAACTATGTTTATGCATTTTATATAGAGAAAAGTGGATGTAAACTAATTGAGGGCAAGAAAAAAGAAAAAAAATCAATAGTAAGAAGCCTGCATACCAGAGATCATTTCTGCAACATCTCTTGATTTCTCTTTCTCTCATCTCTTTATTTTCAATAATCCTTACAATCTCAAGTAATTGCAAAATGATAATATCCACATCATTATCTGACTGAATGACCTCAATTTATAACAGCATCCAAATTTGTCTTCCATACAACTTTTTTTGAGAGATGCAAGATGAACATTTCTCTTTATAGGTTAATGCAAGTGGTTTATACAAAGGGAGATTTACAAGTCCTCAAAGAAACCCATTAAAGAGGTTCAGGGGTGTTACACTGTAGCTTCCTTCAATCACTGAATTTCCATTGACAACCATTACTATGACATTAGTTTTTTAAATGTCTCATGCATCCCAGAGACCTTCTGAGATACTCAATGAGTTAAATAATGGTTAGAATGTTTTAACTAAATAAATACCTGAGAGGTGCTCTTTATCCAATGGTAGGAACCTACAACTCTAGCACCAGAGTGCAAAATAAGCCAAGTTTGCCATCAGCCTTAACACTTTCTTTTTTTTTTTCAGAGTTTTCATTAAAATAAATGCATTAAAATATAAATCTTGAAGCTCTCAGCTCTAAGGTTTGCAGAAATGATTCTTTATTAATAGGAGATCAAGGGAGGTTATTATTCATATTATACAATTTGAATCATGCTGTCACAAGGGCTTTTGAAGTTTAGTTATATTTTTATACTCCTGCTTATGCTCTTAAAAACACTAGGTTCCCAACAGCATGTAGAGAATATTGCACAGTATATTTCTTAGAGCTACATATATTATTTTTTTTCACAAAAAATAATGCTCTTATTATATCTGCTTTCTTTCATAAGAAGCTACTGACACTACATATTTTCAGAGCACATTTACATTGAGAAATGAGAGAAAACAGAGATTATCATATATACTTACAGTTTTAATGCTTCAGTGTTTCATCTTTCGAAGTTGGTATAGTGATACTTAGGAAAAGTCATTCCAGATATTATCTTGTGTGTCTAAAAGAAAAACAAAAACAAACTATATACATATATATAATTAAATATATTATTACAAATTATATATAAATAAATGCATAAAATAAATATTATCTTTCAGAAGGAACTTATCTAGTATGTATCAATACAACTTAGGGAATGGAAGAGAAATAAATGAATTTTAAAATTTAACTTTGGGGCAGAAATTCTTACACCTGATATCTCTACTTCATTAAAACTCTTCTTTCACATGTTAAATCTGTCAAAGGGCAGTCAGAAATCAGTATTGACTGTAGCTGTGAGTTAAATGTCTTAGTTAACGTCCTTGGAGATTTTAGTTTTCTTTAGGAAAGTATGATACCCTGGTATTATTTTGACTTGCTCTTGTATAAATGACAGATGTCTCTCCAAGTTGTTATCAGTACCTGCAAGATTCTCTAGAGGCATAGGCAAAAGTTAATATTTATTGAAAATCAATCCAGTTAACTTTACTGAATATACAGAAGAAACAGGGTCATTGCTTGCCTACATTCAAAAGGCTATAAACAGTGGTTAGAAGCCAGAGGCAAAAGTTTCAAACCTTCTCTTTAGAATATTTTCAAAGACTTTACATTTCGTTTTCTTGAAGGTCGAAAGCAGTTCCCCAAAATCAGTTATTCTTTTTAAATACCAATTTTAATTAATGTATCCTTTCATCCAAAGATTCCAAAGAAAGAGAAAGCAATATCAAAAACTCTTATTTTATTTCTTATACCTTACCAGTGCCAGGGAACATTTGATAAGATTTATGAGAAAATGGTATAGCAGCCAACTGAAGTAAAGAAGAAATGAATATTTTTAAGTAAGGTATTTAAAACAACTTTTAAAACAAAAATTCAAGCTTTAAAAACTTCCTGGAAATCTGTCCAAGTATGTCAGAAGGAGTTGACAATGTGCTTCTAGATGACATAGAACTACGGTCAGATCATAAAGGCATATTTCATTAAAAAAAATAAATGTATTTATTTTAATTGGAGGTTAATTACTTTACAATATTGTATTGGTTTTGCCACACATCAACATCAATCTGCCACGGATATATACATGTTCCGCATCCTGAACCGCCCTCCCTATCCCTCCCCGTACCCTCCCTCTGGGTCGTCTCAGTGCACCAGCCCCAAGCATCCTGTATCATGCATTGAACCTGGACTGGTGATTCATTTCATATATGACATTATACATGTTACAATGCCATTCTCACAAATCATCTCACCCTCGCCCTCTCCCACAGAGTCCAAAAGACTGTTCTATACATCTGTGTCTCTTTTGTTGCCTTGCATACAGGGTTATCGTTACCATCTTTCTAAACTCCATATATATGCGTTAGTATACTGTATTGGTGTTTTTCTTTCTGGCTTAATTCACTCTGTATAATAGGCTCTAGTTTGATCCACCTCATTAGAACTAATTCAAATGTATTCTTTTTAATGGCTGAGTAATACTCCATTGTGTATATGTACCACAGCTTTCTTATCCATTCATCTGCTGATGGACATCTAGATTGCTTCCATGTCCTGGCTATTATAAACGGTGCTGCGATGAACATTGGGGTACATGTGTCTCTTTCAATTCTGGTTTCCTCGGTGTGTATGCCCAGCAGTGGAATTGCTGGGTCATAATGCAGTTCTATTTCCAGTTTTTTAAGGAATCTCCACACTGTCCTCCATAGTGGCTGTACTAGTTTGCGTTCCCACCAACAGTGTAAGAGGGTTCCCTTTTTCATGGAACTGGAGGAATCAACCTGCCTGACTTCAGGCATATTTCATTTTAATATATTTATTTCACATTGGTTATCTTCATATGCAATGGTAAGGTATTAATTTTAGGTCAATATATAGCAGGTTCATGTTTTCTGTACTATTTTTGCCTTATCTTAGGTGCAATTGTACTTGTCAGCACTGTTGGTAATTCCATATGTTTACTAATTGAGTCTCAGAGTCTCCAATTTCTAAAAGTCTTTCTGTGTGACATGAAACTCATACTCTCTGAGATGCTACATATTTTGGAATATTGGCCATCAACTCAAATGCCAGCAGGAATCAGAGGAGGAATTATGATCAATTAGAGTACATGGTCTGTGCCCGTTACCAATGTATTTACATCTCAGCTCTACATCCGTCCTTCATTGTTCTAGAAAACCTGGGGCTGGTTCTCATTATCTCCTTTGCCAACTGGCATGAGGCTAAACTTTATAAGAGAGGGCACTGAAGGAACACTGTGAGAGGGAGAGGTATCTCTTTCAGGTTCTAGTATGGAAATTTTTTCTTGCTTCTGCAGTGTGACAGCCAGCAGTATGCAGGAACTCAGTGAAATCCATTCTCCAACAAGATTTTTCTGGCAGCCCACTGGGCAGCTTTCTAGTGAGTCTTGCTGGGAGTTCTGCAGGCAGTTTATTTTGTTTCCACTTCAGCAAACTTCTTCCCCACACAGTATGCCACGGTCACACCCTCCCCAATGAAAAATCACGAGCAAGTAAGGGTGCTCTTGTCCAGATTAGTTTCTCCTCTTGGTAAAATCTGCCTCGGCCCCCGGTCAATGATTGATTCATATGAATGTTTTTTTTTTTTAATTATTTTATCAAAGTATCATTGATTTGCAATGTTGTATTAGTTTTATGCATATGACCCAGTGATTCAGTTATATATATACACACATATATTTATTCTTTTTCAGATTCTTTTCCCATATAGATTATTACAGAATATTGAGTAGAGTTCCCTGTGCTATGCAGTAGGTCCTTATTGGTTATCAGTTCTATTTAAAGCAGTGTGTGTATGTTAATCCCAAACTCCTAATTTATTCCCCGACAGTGTTTCCTCTTTGATAACCATAAATTTGTTTTCAAAGTCTGTCTGTTTCTGTTTTGTAAGTAAGTTCATTTGTATCATTTTTTCAGAACTAATTAAACTTAAACACCTTTGGATGCTATTCTTATATGCTTTAGATTTCTCTTTGCTCCTTAGTAATGTACCCTTGCCTAGTTAATAATTTTTATATCAATTTTTTCCTGTGTGAACCACAGTGTAACTCCTCTCTCCTGACTCACCCTTGAATGATACATTTCTCATTAACTCCAACTGACAATTGCTTGGTAGACTACATATTATTAGATATTCCGATTTTCATGGGAGCTGGGATGTTTTCTGAGGAATCAATCTTTTAATGGGAATTTTGGAAACATTTAAAAATCATAGTGTGCACAAAACATTTTGTAAATTTGACAATTTTCTAATCTTACTAAAGACAAATGAGGAAGCATATAGGTGAATGTAGTCACAGAACAGGTAGAAGAGAGTAAATGACATCCCATAAAAATGGCCCATTAAAGCAGAGGGATTGGGAGGATCTTGCTTTTTAAGATGATTTTAGGAGCAAGTTAGAAAGAAGAAAGTTTTCTGTTATACACACAAAAAATTATTGCCACTAGAAATACTGTTAAGAATGAGTTCCACAAAATGTGTGTGTACACACGCACACACACACACAATACTAAAACATATATGGAATTGAAGTTGTCATTTGAGACTTGAATTACCTGTGAAAATGGAAATGAGTTCTCATTTCACTTTGACATGAGAAAAATCTTGAGGCTGCCTAGTTTTTAAAGGGCAAATTGGCACTTTTTATTTATTTATTATTATTATTTTTTGCAGCTAAGAGTTTAAAAGATTGGGAAGATCTAGAAGGGAAAAAAAAAACTACAAGGAATTTAAAAAATATATCTATTATTATTGAACCATTTCAAATAAATGTGATATGATTTTGTCACTTTACAGTGATATAATTGTATATTCAGGAATGCAAGTCAGTTGCAAGGGTTTGTACTATTTTTAGATTTCTCTTCCTTTGCATTAAAAATTGAGAACAAAAGGGACAATAAATTGAATAGTCTCGTTAATCCAGATACTGGCCACTCAACCTAGGCATGATGGTTAACTAACAGAGACATGACATTTGAGCAGTTTAGCGTGCAGAAGCCTAGGGTCAATGCATCTTTATTTTTCATCTAGGCAGCTGGGCAGAAAATTAACTAATTTAACTCCATCTGTCTCTATCTTTTCTCATTAGGTTTTTGAGGAAACATAATATTTTTGCAACATGTATATGCTCTTTTGGCTTTTTAAAAGTGTAAGGATTATCCTAATGCAAAGATATGATGAAAAATATTATATGTCATGTCAGAAGGTTTGGGTATTTTCTCCTAAGGCTTGATTTGTATTATCTCTTCAAAGGTAATATAGATATGCTGCTAAGAAAATGCTATTTTCATTATGTAATATGAACAACATCAATAGTAATTTGCAAAACAATTTAAAAAGTTTAATAATAAATATGTAACTGGGACTTCTTACGGAAAAGGCAGCATGAAGCATATGACCATTAAAAAGATAAGGCCCCTGCATTCAAAGAGTTCTCTGCTTACTGGGGTTAACTAATACATGTCTGACAAATTTTAACTCTTATTTAGATTGTGGTAAGTATTATAAGACAGAAATATGCAAACTGCTAGGCAAAAGTAATTAATCCTTCCCAAGGACACAAAGGAGATGACTTGTGATTTAAAAATGATCAGATGTTCCTAATGAGTAGACGATAACAATGGTTACTCATTCAAAGGAAATTGTCTATGAAATATATAGACTATTTGGAGATGATCAAAGATGTAGTTGGGCTAGAACATAAGGTAGTGGGGGAAAATAACCAATGGGGCAATAAAAGAAGGGACTGGTGACTTGCTAAGGAGTTTAGTTTCCTTTGTCTGTAAAATGCTATTGCCAAACATGTTTTCCAGCATCCAAGTGGTTACATCTTCATATCTGTGTTTTAAAAGAATCATGCTAGCAAGGTATCGAGGGCATTTTGAAGCTGGAATGAACTAGTTCCTGTGAGCTTCATAGATAGGCCCTCAGAATAACTTCTGGCATTTGATAATCAGGGCCTGAATCACAAAAGAACTGGTGAGGATGAAGCACAGAGGACAAATTCCAAAGACATTTCAAAGATAAATTTGAGAGGGCTTGGTTGATTAGATTTAAAGGGTCAGGAGAGGTCGGAGCCAAAGATGAAGGAAGTTTGCTCGCTGTGTGACTGGGAGGAGAGTGGCCCCATGACTGGAGCAAGAGAACACGGAGGAGTAGCAGCTTTAGGGCGGGGGGTGGAGAGATAATGAGTCCAATTTGGAACATCTTGGGTTTTGAGTGTCTGTGGGCCAAGGATGCTTTATATTTTCTAAAAATAAAAGGGCTTTGGGGGCAATCATCTAAAATAATTGTAATATTAAAATATAATTTATAAATGTCACCCTGATGTAAAAATATTTAACAACGCACATCATTAGCTCCCAAACCATGCTATTTCCCTGAGGCCTATGTATACACATTAGGTCTAAGGTGTAAAAGTCTATCCATTAGAGAATGAGGCCCAGACAATTACATTTGATTTGACCTACCTCCTTGTACATTTTAAAGACATGAATTAAAGAAAGAAAATATTTTTCCTCTTATTTTATTAACAAATATCTTGGATAACTCTTATCTATGGATTATTGGATTTTTTAAAGTAAGATTTAGACAATAAGCTGTTGAATAGGTAATCCAGTGGTTTAATAGAAAGAGAATAAACTGTATGTTATTTTTATTAAAGACAGTTGTAAGTGTCTAAATTTAAACAAGGGTGCTCAGTAATTCATTTCATTAAATTATTATGTTAAAATTTCTAATTATTATTGCTAAATATTTGGATTGGATTGTGGGGCAAAATAAACAGTAGGATTAATACTAAATTCCAAATCCATTTTACATAGTACTATAGAGTTTGATTAAGTCAAGGGTACTTTCGCCATTAGTAGAAGGACATGTAAGTTGTTACTAGGCAAACAGCCTATTAGGATCCTAGCAGGCTCTTAAAACTCTGGAAGCTAGTGTTGATGTTAGCTGTTAGTATTCTAAAGTCTGTTTTCTCACATGTTCTCAAACTCAACCAGGTATGAAACTCTCTACACTCTTCAGCCAATTTTATAGAAATATTAATTAGCTCATCACCCCAGCTGACCAGTACTTTCAGCTCCACTTAGAAAAGCCTCTATAGTGCACATGGAATGCTTAGGGGTAACATGCACTAGCAAGGCAGTTACATGCACTCTGTTCTGACATTTATACTGCCCCAGTTTTACTCACTACTGACTACTAGAACTGAACCCTTTAGCTTTTAGAATAATTAATTTATCCCTGGTGATTATTTTGCTGACCCCAGTGAATAAAATTTATAAGATCCTAAAACTTGAGCCAAAATTGGTTATGTATCACAATTCCCTTTTCTTTTACAAATCCAGGATTTCCTTCCTAATCTCACATCACATTTTTACACATATTTTGGATAACAGATAGCAAATTCATATTTTTATGTATTATTATAGTTTAGAAATATTTTCACATATTGTTCTCATTTGTTACCTTCAATGGCCCCCAAGGGTTATCTGACAAGGTTTTATTTGACCACTTCCCAGGTGGCACAGTGGTTAAGAATCTGCCTGCCAGTGCAGGAGATGTAAGAGACAGGGGTTTGATCCCTGGGTCAGGAAGATCCTCTGGAGGAGGAAATGGCAACCCACTCCAGTATTCTTGCCTGGAAAATTCCATGGATAGAGGAGCCTTGCTGGCTACAGTCCATGGGGTCACAAAGAGTTGGGTGCAACTGAGTGTGCACACATATAACAAACACACACTTGTTACTTGACCACATTTACAGAAGAGAAAATATTATCAATGATTTGCTTAAGTTCACATTGCTAACAAATGATAGAAATAGCACTGGAATTCAGAAGCTCAAATTATTATTATTATTATTTCATCTAAAATATACTTCATGGACTTAGAGAATTCTTAGAGTCCCTGAGTGAGGAAACAGTCCAGGACTAGAGACAGCTTTGTCACGGGAGGTCTGTTCATCCTTTCTCCAGTAAACTTAAGGCAGAAGTATTCCTGTCCAACTAAAAGATGCTTAATTCCTGGAACACACAAACAAAATGTTATTTATAGTATTCATCTTGAGTAAGTAAGCACAGTTTATCTGTGTAGAGTAAATCTTGTTTACATTCAGTGTTTAAACTCATTACCAAGAGTCTTGAACTCTTTAAAAAGCCATTTCTGTCAGCAGAGGAAGTCTGTGTAGGTGTCAGCACATCGGAGCAGAGGGGAGTAACTCCACCAGATGTGTGCTAGAGTATCCACAGGAGCACCAAAGGGCAAAGAGCAGATCCTTGAAAGATGCAAAGAAAGAGACTCGGAGGGACAACTCCAGCCACCTCCAATTTGCATAAACTAGAATCCTGGGACTATAATTGGGCAAAAAACAGCTATCTCTTTATTTACTCGCGTTCTGTTTCCCTGTGTGCTTTCACTCTCACTGAGAAGCTAGCAGAGAAAAGAAAAGAGAAACATTCTGCCACATCAACAGTGTTTAGTGTAAATAAAGCATACTAGATATAATATCACAGCTTAATTAAAAGCCTTTTATTGCACTCTAAAATTCTCCATGGAAAGCAGTGACATTGACTCTGGGGAAAGCCAACTCTCTTAGAAAGCTTTTAACGGTAAGAAGATAAGCCTCTCTAAAGTGAACAGATATACTTCTTTTTCTTTGTTAATAAATTGTGGTGTCTGCTAGGTAGAAATGTACAAGACAGTGAGTGTACCGCTGGTAATAATTGGCTGTGCTGTGTGCTCAGTCTCTTGAGTCGTGTCTGACACTTTGCGACCTTATGGACTGTAGCCTGCCAGGCTCCTCTGTCCACGGGATTCTCCAGGCAAGAATATGTGTGTGCTCAGTCGTGTCCGACTCTTTGCAGTTCCATGGACTGTAGCCCACCAGGCTCCTCTGTCCCTGGGACTTCCCAGGAAAGAATACTGGAGTGGATTGCCATACTCTCCTCCAAGGGATCTTCCTGACCCAGGGACTGAACCCGCATCTCTTGTGTCTCCTGCATTGCATGCAGATTCTTTATCCACTGAGCCACTTGGGAAGATCAGTAATTTGGTAATTGTTACCAAATTTCAGAGGTATTTATTTATCTGTTTTGTTTGTTTGTTTTCTCTGTTACCAAAACATATATAAAGACATAGGTGAAATCATGCATCCTGTGTTTCTGGGGGGAAAATAAGTGTATGTTACTTGCTCAGTCATGTCCAACTCTTTGCAACCCCATGGACTGTAGCCTACCAGGCTCCTCGGTCTACAGAATTTTCCAGGTAAGAAGACTAGAGTGGGTAGCCATTTCCTTCTCTAGAGGATCTTGCTGACCCAGGATTCGAACCCAGGTCTCCTGCATTGCAGGAAGATTCTTTACTGTTTGAGCTACCTATTTCTGATCTAAATTCAAATCTCAAGTCCTTTTCTTTCTGGTTGTAAAATCTTGGATACGTGTTTATCCCAGCTTCGGTTTATTCCTCTTTAAAATGGCACAATAAGTGTGTTACCTCACAGAGCTGTGTTGAGTATTCCATGAGACAGTGAATATTGTTGTTAATATTGTGATTTATTTTATTAATATCTATTTCATTGTTAGTCTATGATTTTGGGGAATCCACCATAAAGATCAATGATAATTCTGATTCTGTGGGCTGGCACGTGTCCCTGTAGTTTTACCCCAGGACCCAGAAAATACAAACTATGGCACAATTCCCCACAGACTAACAGAATTTCTTTTTAAAAATTTTCTACTTACTTTCTATTTATTTTAATTAATTTTAATTGTATAGTTGATTTACAATGTTGCATTAGTTTTGGGTGTACAGCACAGTGATTCGGTGATAATATACATATATATTATTCTTTTTCAGATTCTTTTTCATTGTAGGTTATTACATGTTATTGAATGTAATTGCCTGTGCTATATAGTAAATCCTTGTTTGTCTATTTCATGTATAGTAGTGTATATCTATTAATCCCCAAATCCTAATTATCCCTCCCTTACCTTTCCCATTTGGTAATCATAACTTTTCTATATCTTTCAGTCTATTTCTATTTCTTAGATCTAAGTCATGTTTTAGATTCCACATATAAGTGATATCATATGGTATTTGCCTTTCTCTGTCTAACTTACTTCACTTAGTATAATAATCTCTAGGTCTAGTCATGCTGCTCATTCTTTTTTATAGCTGAGTAATATTCTGATTAATATAATATATATATACACACAATAGAATTACAATAGAATATTACCACATTGTGTGTGTGTGTATATATATATATATTCATATAACACACCTTATTTATTTATTCACTTGTCAGTGGACACTTAGGTTGCTTCCACTGACCAAAGTTCCTCACCTTTTAAGTTAGCTGTTCTAAAAATTCTTTATGCAAAGGGCCAGGCACTTGCACTATGAGCCATTCTCTCTGAATTCAGTTCAATAATTCCAAGTGCAAAGACTGAAAAGAAAAATAATGAAATCTACTTATATTTACTTTTTACTCCTCTTCCTTCCCACCCTTCACCCCCAACCCCTAAACCATTAAATGAAGGCAGAAAGGTAAACTGTCTACAAACCAATGACAGAGGCGTGCCTTTTCTAGTTCTTGCTCTGTCCTGGGAGAACACATTCCCTGCTCTTCCAGGCCAGTCTTGCCAAGAGAGAGGCAGAGAAAATGCTGCACCTGGCATGAGATGGCACAGAGCTATTTCTGTATCCTGACAAGTTGAATCATGGCCAGGAAAACAACACTTACTGAATTTATGGAACTCTTGTAATTAGTTTGCAAAGCTAAACTGGCAGCATAAGTAACCATATCTCAATCCTTCCCTGATCCCCATCTGACGAGCAATAGTTGAGATTGATACGTTACCCAAATTCAGTAACCAGGCCCTCAGGTTGGTATATTACCCAAGAGGCAAATATCCTGAAACACATTATTGGCTAGCCAGATTTTTGTGACAAGTAGCAACTCAACACTTTTCTGACCTGATTTGTAAAAATAGCTATACACACATATTTCCTTTCTCCTTTTCAAATATAGGAAGGATAAGGTAAAACATGGGCTTTGGGTGGAAAATTGAATTCAGGTTTTGGGTTCATGACTGGCTGGGCACAGGTCTAGATTCACCTTCATCTCTCACTCTGAAGTTGCTGAACAAGGCTCAGCTTACACAACTGTATGTAAATGCTGGTCTTCACCATGCACACCAGCTTCAAGACTGAATAAAGAGCCCAGGGTCAGTGGTTTAACGGATAGGAGGAACTTACATATCTGAAGCAAGGTCCTGGAGGGACACCCCACCAGGTGCAGGGTAGCAGTCTTGACTCCTGCACAGAGAGTAGGAAGGGAAGATTGCCAGTTATAGGGAGAATTGACATCAAGCTGCCTCACTGGTTACCAGAGAAACCAGTAGAGGGGCACACCCCTCGCTACCCCTTTGATAAACATAGTGGAGAGAGAGTTCTGATCCAACTCTAAAACAATTCCTAGCTAGGGCCTGGGTCAAGTATGTAGGAAAGGTAGTAAATGTGAATGGGGTGCAGGTGAGGCAGGCACTGGTCAAGAAGGGGATATACAGAGAGCAAGAGAACAGCCATTTTGAGTGACCTTGATCTCTGAGGAAGAACAGTGAATGAGACTGAAGAGAGATTTTAATTCCCTGTCCAGGAATTAAACCTGGGTAACCTGGACTGGTTCCAAATAGGAAAAGGAGTACGTCAAGGCTGTATATTGTCACCCTGCTTATTTAATTTCTATGCAGAGTACATCATGAGAAACGCTGGGCTGGAAGAAACACAAGCTGGAATCAAAATTGCCAGGAGAAATATCAATAACCTCAGACATGCAGATGACACCACCCTTATGGCAGAAAGTGAAGAGGAACTAAAAAGCCTCTTGATGAAAGTAAAAGTGGAGAGTGAAAAAGTTGGCTCAAAGCTCAACATTCAAAAAATGAAGATCATGGCATCTGGTCCCACCACTTCATGGGAAATAGATGGGGAAACAGTGGAAACAGTGTCAGATTTTATTTTTGGGGGATCCAAAATTATTGCTGATGGTGACTGCAGCCATGAAATTCAAAGATGCTTACTCCTTGGAAGAAAAGTTATGACCAACCTAGATAGCATGTTGAAAAGCAGAGACATTACTTTGCCAACAAGGGTCCATCTAATCAAGGCCATGGTTTTTCCAGTAGTCATGTATGGATGTGAGAGTTGGACTGTGAAGAAAGCTGAGCACTGAAGAATCGATGCTTTTGAACTGTGGTGTTGGAGAAGACTCTTGAGAGTCCCCTGGACTGCAAGGAGATCCAACCAGTCCATTCTGAAGGAGATCAGCTTTGGGATTTCTTTGGAAGGAATGATGCTAAAGATGAAACTCCAGTACTCTGGCCACCTCATGCGAAGAGTTGACTCATTGGAAAAGACTCTGATGCTGGGAGGGATTGGGGGCAGGAGGAGAAGGGGACAACAGAGGATGAGATGGCTGGATGACATCACTGACTCGATGGACATGAGTCTGAGTGAACTCCAGGAGTTGATGATGGACAGGGAGGCCTGGCATGCTGTGATTCATGGGGTTGCAAAGAGTTGGACACGACTGAGCAACTGAACTGAACTGAACTGAACCTGGATGAAAACCAAGAGTCCTAGCCACTGGACCGCCAGGGACTAGAGATGAGAAGCTAAGTGGTCCTGGTTCTTGCCCCTGTTTGAAAGCAAGAATGTTTCAAGGAGGCAAAAACAGCCACAAAGTTTATTATTAGAGACACAGCACAATCTATGGGATAACACAAAGGAAAACTGTTTGTTTATCCAACTCACAAGCAGGGCAGAGATGCACATCCAGAAAGAAAAGGCATGGGCATCCTCTCTAATGAGGAGGAGTGTGGTAAGTCAGGAGCTAGGCAGAGATACACACTCAGAGAGGAGTACAGGCATCCTAAGTGAGGAGTGCAGTAGGAGGTGATGTAAATCACTTATATAGGACAGTGCTTCCGGGTCTTTGTTTACCATTGGGCAATTATCTCGTTTATCTCCTCACACCTGAAGTTCCATGGACCCTCCCCAAGATATAGGTGCAACTTTTTTCTAAGATGGATCTCTCCATAGAGGCCTAAGGGTACATGTCCACACTTTTTATGGGGTGAGGTCCTTTCCCTTTGTGATCTCCAAGAAGTGTTCCTGCACAAGTGCAGACAGGGAAGTCTTCCTTGACCTCAGGAGTGGGTACCGTATCTCTTTGTTTTAATAGAACTCAGTTTTTACAACTAGACTTGTCCTTGGAGTGTCTGGGTGAAAACAAAGCTTGAATTTTACTTCACTTAACAAATACCAAGTGTCCAGCCCAGGGGCCCACTATTTCCTACTTCAGCCTGACTATACAATTGGGCACGTACTTCTCTGAAGAAAGGGTTGAAGCTCTAGAACTGGAGTTGTTAGAGGGGAGCAAAATTAAATGACTTAATAAAACTAGGGAAGTATTAAAGATTAACTAGACTTTTCCCTGTGTGATTTAACTAGATAATCTTTTTGTCACTTTAGCTAAAAGCCAGAGCAAGAATGGGCAATTATAAAGTTTCTGGTAGGTTTCTGAGGTGGGAGGGATAAAATTGGGAAAGGGGCTATGCACTTTCAGGAAGCTATGCAATGGAGACTGGGAAGCTTAGTTATATTAGTCAAGAATTCAATAATATGATCACACATTTTCTCCTAATTTTTGTTTTATGGACACTGAGAGAAGTGTGCCAATCTTTTCTAAAAATGCATGCTGTTGGCAGTGAGGGCAAATGAGAACACAGCTGATTTATCAAGAATCTTTCACAACTGTTATATAGTTCAATTAAACAAGTATAGGCTACTGTAGACAATATTTTTTAAAAATGTAAATTCTAACCCTTGATCTCTGTGGCCATATACTTAAAAGAACTCAGAATATATGTTCTCTTATGACATTTCAGTTCTGTATACCAGACATTTACAATGCAATGTCATCAACTCACGTCTAAATGGTTAATTTTGCTTTTATAACTCATAAGCTAAATTAGAACTAATCATGGGTCAATAATGAAATCATTTATACCTATTGATGTGTTTTGTTCACTGCTGTTTGGCTAGAGCTTAGGACAGCTCTTGACACATATATGTAGACAGTATAAGTATTCCTTAATGAATGAATGAATGAATGAAATTCCATTAAACACTTCTATGTACATTATCCCTTTTGATACTGTAAAATGTGTATTATAATACCTGTTTTATAAGTATAAGGAAACATAGGCTTAGAGAGGTTTCTTTATTGTTTCAAGAAAAGTTGGAAATATGAAGTCAAAACTTACAGATTAAAAATCTGTGAACTTTCTAACATGTACTTACTTGATGGCAGTACTAGGCTATCAATTTTTAACTTTTATGAAATCCAAACTGTCTTCCTAAGTGACAGAATTCCATAGGCTTCATAGCATTGTTTCAATATACTTACATTGCTGTGGAAATGACAAAGAATTTAAATGTTTGAGTACAGTAAACCAGGTTATTAGCTCCAGAGTTTGGATCTTTTTCCCCCAATCATATTAGCTTGTGAGTAATATGAGGCCTATTGTTTGCTGATTATAAGTAAAAAGTAAATGCAATTTTTTTGGAACATGCTCACATATGAACTTGTCAAGAGTGGTGGATGAACTGATTATTTCAACACCTCATGTTTTCAAAAACTTATACCCTTTCCATCACTCCGCCTTGGGAAGTGGAGTTATGCCACCCTTGGGGAGTAACCTTCGCTCACATGTAGTCATAGTATCGCTGCAGCATAACTATTAACTGAATGCCACAAGAATGTCCATTGAGGAAGAGACTATGCCTTATTCTGTGTCTCTTTTAAAGAATAAAGTACCTTTTTCCTTAAAACCCCCCCAGCTGAATTTTAATAAATTATTGCTAGAATTATGTCATATAAATAAATTAATGGAAAGAAGAATTGGCTTATCATGGTGAATAATATTATCAGAATTTACTCCTAGGGAGCACTAATTGAGACAATATAGGCAACTTGCTTAGCACTGTCCCTTGGCACAAACTGTCAGCATGCAAACGATTACTCCTATTAGTCAAGCAACAAGTATAGCAGCCTATTCTGTAGAATTTTGAAGATGACCACCAGAAAAGATAAAACTGAACTTGATAAAACATGGTTTCTTCTATGAAATGTAATTAGGGCAAAAGAGGGAGATGACTATTTCCTCTCAATTTTTGTTCAGTTGTGCTGTTGAAGCTGTCTCACTAACCCTGGTTATTAGTTTTATCATTTTTAACCCATAATTGTTGTATTTTAGGTGCTGTCGTGTCTGACTCTTGGCAACCTGCCAAGGCTTGGACTGCAGCCTGCCAGGCTCCTCTATCTATGGGATTTTCCAGGTAAGAATACTGGAGTGGGTTGCCATTTCCTTCTCCAAGGGATCTTCTTGACTCGGATGGAACCCACATCTCCTGCATTGGTGAGGAGGGTTCTTTAGCACTGAGCTACCAGGGAAGCCCGATTTAACCCATTATCCTTTAACATTTAAGCATTACCAGAAATAGCAGAGACATTAAGTTTAAACTTGCATATATTGTTTTATTGCTAAACCCTCTATGCTTGCCATATTCAAAGATGCTTTATCATTTGTTCAGTCAAAACATGTATTAAGCACCTCTGGTGTACCTTATAAGCAAAAGTGGAGACTTATACCTTCTTAAATGAGCCTCTTGTACGGTGATGCCCATAAATGTGTTCAATAAACACCTACAAATTTTGGTGGAGAAAATGGCAATTTATTAGTTTCATTATACTATTGTAACACTGTTTTGGAAAATCTAGACTATAAATATTATGAAATAATCTCTAAGCACAAGTGATGTGGAAATTCAAATTGACCTACATATGTCAATTTTGTACTTTTGTGGAAAAAAATAACACTTGATAAAATAACAAAAGAATTAACTTCCACAAATGTTTTCCTTATAATAGAAATTTTCTTAAAATTTCAAGGTGAGACACACACATACACATGTGTGTGTGTATATGTATAAAACTCTATACATGGATAAACTGTCTCTGCTTCATCCAAGCATTGCAGTATAGCACAACATTAAACAGTACTAGCTTCAGAGTCAGATAGATCTGTATTCCTGTCCTCACACTCTTGGCTTTTCCATTGTGTTGGCATGGTTTTGAGTATGGGGTTAAATTCTCTAAATTCTCAGTCTCCTCCTCTTTATAAAGGGATCCTAATAATCTCTTTCAGATTAAGGTTATTGTGGGGATGAGATGGAGTAGCAAATTAAAGAAATTAGTACTGAGTTTGACAATGCTGAGTTGTCACTGGATATCTAGAGGATGAGTATTTCATGTGTATTTTAGAATGCATGTTCTCATTGGAATAAAGTTCTGCCAGTAGCTAATTTGTTGGGGGTAGTCCTTAATACCTGTTGCTCTAAAAATTCACTAAAAGATTATATTGATACTGCATGCCTTAGTTCTTGACCCTGAAAGCTGGCTTGTTTAGGGGAAAGAAGGAGGAGGAAGAGTAGGGAGTAGGAAGGAGAGACAGATGGGGAAAAGGAGAAGACTTGTCAAATCCTTCTTGGGTATACTGTTGATTTTGGAGAACATTTTGAAACAGATGAAACTCGCTTTGCCATCTTTATACATACCCTTTTCATGAAGCCTCACAAAGCAAGCTTTTCAGGTCTGCAGCATGGATATTCTCTAAAAGAACTGAGATTTTTCACAGTAATTCCATCACAATAGTAAACACACCAGGGAGTGATAAAATAGGGAAATAAAAGGATCTGTTTGTTTATTCTTTGCTTGTATTTCTTTCTAAATTGAGTGTTGCTTTCATGTGTGATGTTTTTACATTGGAGATTTTCTGCACCTAAATTTATAAAGCTGTTTGCAAGATGTGTATTTGTGTGTGTTCCTATATTTTAAAAGAAATTCAAGGCCCTTGTAAGAAAGGTATCCTGAAGTCATTTCTATCAATATAAGTCATAATAAAAGTATCTCAAACATGCTAAATTGGAGAAAATATATTCACTTAGGTAGATGTTCAATTATTTTTATATAAACTATAAAAATAAGAGATCTTCCTCTATTAATCTATTGGCACACAAAGGAAGAAAGCATGTGACTCACAAATTGAAGGCAGAGAAGAATTCATGCAAACGAGAATAGAAATTGCAGACCTGCATAGTAGCACTCCACATATGGAAAAATGTTGTCCTGAAATGTTATCCAGAAAGTGAATTTCTCCACATTGGACCCTTTGGTTTTCATTCGAATTATGGGGCTGACTGTGCATTTTGCAGGGATGGAAAAAGAGCTACAGAGAAAGTAGATTCTTGCTAAATTCATAATGCCAATTACTTGCTCATTACCCAATCTACTTCCTAATATCCTTCCTCTTCTTCTCCAGATGGAGGTCGTGGGGGTAACGTCTTTCAAGGAGACTGCAAAGCATTCCTAGGAAAGCTTTGACAATACCTTTCAATTTAAATAGGATGGAGATTATTTCATGTCCTGCCTCTGTCTTCTTCTTCCTGATCCTCAACTCAGTCCCCTTCTGCTGTCTTTCCAGAGATCAAGAGAGATATTTTGTCTCTCCCCCTACAGGATACCCATTTTAACTCCATTTACTACCAGGGGAGTGGCTCCTCATCTAGTGAAAGGAGCTGCTCTTTTAGAAACAGAAAGACAAACAGGACATATTCTGCAAGTAGGCATCGATACTTGGAGTCTTTGTGTTTCCTCTGAATACCATTTGTTTGATCGTAGGAAATGTTCCACATATGCAGAGGTGGTGTAATGCATGCTTGAAACTACACTCTTGATTTATAAATCCCATAACACAAAACGCGGTACACAAGGTCATGAGGCAAAAATTCTACATGGACACATAAAATTCTCTGGCTTTATTTATTTAAAGAATTAACCTTTCTCTCATAGACAGCTGGAATTTCTATCAGTTCTACTTAACTAAGGTATTTGGAATGTAATTGCCACATTGCCCCACTCAAATAAGAGACACTATCAATTCACTCCATAGCCTCCAGTTGTTTCTGTCACAAAAATAGGACCCTTGGCTGCTTTTGCTTCCTTTTAACAAGTATTTGTTAATTTTTATAATTTGCAGAGTTTAAAGAACAGCAGTTCTGTTTGTGTAAATCACAAGATTTAATTAGAGAATAGGAATCCAAATGGTGCAAATAAAAGTCTGTGCATAATAAAATATTAATTGCTTTTAAAAATACAATAGCACTCCAGGATTCTATTACACTCCAGTGGAAAGTGCTGTAAGCAACAGAGCCTAATGCCGCAGCTTGGCTGCACTCATGGCAGACTCAAAAATCTGTTTGTGACCCTGAAAGGCTAGAGGAATGACTGCCTTTGTTGCATCACTGATAAGGATGCCTGAAGTCGTGTTGCTGTTGGGAGGTGGGGCACTTACCATGTACTCATGGTACAGCCTTCTCATCTTTCTACCCTTTTGTATCTTTGTCTACAAACTTCTGAAATCTGGAGTACTGTGAAGAATTTAGTCTCTCTCTCTCTTTTTTTTTTTCCTAGGTAGAGCTTATTGGGGTAAAGCAAATGAAAGGGAAAGAAACACAGGCTAGGAGTTGTTTTGGTCCTGCCACTAAGGGCTGTATTGCTTGCAGGCCCTCTAACCTGGGGTACACACCCTCACTTCGTGGGGCCTCTGATTCTTCCCTGCAGGTTGAAGAAAGCAAAGATCTCTTTGATTTCAAATCATTCTAGTATTCTAGTTAGTTTCTTTTTAAAATCCACTTTTTAGGAGAAGGTCAGTGCAGAACAAAAATAAATGATGTACATTTACTGTATAGTATACAGTAAATATGTGTAAGCACTAAAGTAGTACCTTATAATTTTGCATAATGTTTTAAACTTTCAAAGATCTGTTTTATGTATATGATTTACTTTCTTATAATGATCATTCCAAGAATCCTATAGGATCAAATAATGTTCTGTTTAACAGGAATTTGTAAAGGTTAATGCTGAACAACTATTTTAAGTATTGTTATTAGAATAAACAGATTTAACTTTTGTAAAGTATGGAAGTATAGAAGCTCTTAAGTTAAACCTTGAAACCCACGTTTCCTGTAAGTTTAACTTAAACCATCTAAGGAAATGCTGAACTTATCAGATGACCAATAGTGCCTTGCAATAAGTCTTCTCATTTGGTGTGTGTGTGTGTGTGTTTGTGTGGGTGGTGAGGGATTGTGGATTTCATTTGACCCCACTCTCTGGTTTGCTTGCCCTCCTCAAACTAAAACCAACCAATACAAGTCCCACTGCATCTTCTCACTCAAAGTATTCAGGCAGTATGTCTTACTCAGGGAGGAGAACTACCAGAGGTCAAAGCAAAGAAAACTCACACCAGCTACATGTCCTTCTGTTTTTAAGATAAACTGAAAATCAAAGGTTACCGTGTGTGAGGAGAACAAGCAACATGGAAGAAAAATACTGAATAAATACTTGTTCCATAGGAAAAAAATCATTCAGAACCCTAAATTATTTTTAGAGATTTCTTATTTATATTCTCAGAGACATTTAATAAGCCATCAGACTGTTTAAAAAGGGTCAAAGAACATGAAAGAGCTCTTAAGACATTAAAAATATGAAAGCTGAAATTAAAATAAGCCAGCAGAACTAGAAAATATTAATAGGAAGTATTATATATGTATGCAATATATAATACTGGGCTTCCTTGGTGGCTCAGATGGTAAAGAATCTGCCTGCAATGCCTGTAGGCCTGGATTTGATCCCTGGGTTGGGACGGTCCCCTCGAGAAGAGAATGGAAACCCGCTCCAGTATTTTTGCTTGGAGAATTCCATGGATAGCTAAGTCTGGCAAGCTATAGTCCACAGGGTTTTAAAAAGTCCGACACAACTGAACGACTAACATAACAACAACATAGCACTTGGCATGTGCAGACCCTGTATTAGGTTCTGTACATGTATTAACTTATAATCCTCACAGCAACATAGAGAAGGATGTGCTATTATCCCCTTTTGCAGATGAGAAACTTGAGGCAGACAATTGAGAAGTAACCGACACATGTTTGCTAATGAGTAAGTGAAAGAACTGAGATACAGGCCCAAGTAATCTGCCTCCAAAGACCTGAAAGTTATGTATTTAACTCTGTTTTTTGCCAACAGAAAGAATAAAGATGATTTTAGTAAGATTCCAGTGAAAGAGACAATCATCTACAGCTTAGTAAAACAGAGAGGCACCAACCTTCTTTTCAGCTACACTGTAGAAATCAGTAAAAACTTATATTCTGAGACCAAATGATTTCCAATGCAGATTTTATATCAAACCAAGTAATCAACCACAGTGAGGACAGAATAAAGTCCTTTTTAAGACATTCAAGGACTGGAAAAATTGTTCTCTCCAGAACCACTCCCATCATCAAGTGAAGAAGTAAAACCACAAAAAAAAAAAAAAAAAAAAAAAGGTGAGGCATAGGATCAAGGAAACATCTGACCATCATTTAGAAGAAAAAAAAAAAGAAAGGAATTCTCAGGATCATACCATGCAGCAGTCTACGAAATACATTAGTTCCGATGGGAGCAGGAAGTAAGAGCCTCTGGATTATGATGTGCAGGGGAAAAAAAAAAATTGAGAGAACAAAAAGTTGGTGTCATTCTGGAAAAAGTGAAAATATGATGAAGGTATAAAAGTCCATAAAGTCAAAACCATTTTAACAGCCATGAGAAGAGCAGAAATAGGTTCAATGTTTTTGAAACATAGATTAAACTGAAAAGGGCATAATTCTGAGAAATTAAAGGTGTATAAGAAAAGAGAATCCGTTTCCTCTTGATGTTCAGAACAGTATAGTGTTTTATACTTTAACTTTTTATTTTTTAATTGGAGTATAATTGCTTTACTATTGTGTCAGTTTCTGCTGTACAAAAAAGTGAATCAGCTATAACTATACATATATCCCCTCTCTGTTGAGCCTCTTCTCTAGAATAGCTCAGGAATGATGCAATCAGGCCCATAATCTCAGCACCACTGCTTGGGCCAGCATTGGATGGTACCATACACAGTCACAGTGATGTTTACACTGATAGTCAATATTGATAGTCAATCAATATTCACAGAGGACTTTATTGTGTTTATAGTTTATATTATAAATCTGACATGTATTGAGAGTATAAATGCTCTCATATAGCTCAGAGAAGGTGGAATGAAAATGACTAGGAAAAGTTGAGGAAAATGTGGAAGTTCTAATGCTTTTATCTGACCAAGTGGATAATCAAGAGATACTTTTCTGAGTATCTGAAGCTTAAAGGCAATTGGAGAATTTTAAACAAAACTGATAATTATCAATCATGAAGGAAAGAGGAACAGGAGAGTACAAATAAATTTTCATGTATCATAAAAGCAAGTAAATAGATACTTTCCAGTGTGGTGTTTACAGAGTAAGCAATACAGGAGCCAAAAATAGTCCTTTACAAAGAGCAGAGGGAGTCACACTGGAAGTGGTAAGGGAAATAGTTGGGACCGAATATGGGTTTTCACCATAAGTTTCTATATTCTGTGTTATCCTGGCATTTTGATAAAAGCCAAACTTTATAATATTATAATATTTCTAAGATGATAAAACACACTTATTCTAATTTTCTCGTTTTCTAAATCTAAGAACATTTTAATGTGTCAATTTGTTATCAAGGTTAAAAATAGAAGGGGAAGTGTTTTTGCATTAATATAAGCCAGAAGATCCCATCCTTTGGAGAGCTGGCTCCTGGACCCCGTGGATCAGTTCTTAAGATGATACGTGATGATAAAGCAAATGCTTCTTTATGATTTGGGTCAGTATGTAATCAGTATTGCAATTTCTGAATACTTATGATATGCATGACCCATGAATAGCAACATAAATTTAAAAAGGATTTTTTTTTCATCTTCTAGATGATCACCCAAATATAAAGATGTCTAAAAGTTATAGTAGAAGACATTTACTTCTTTTAGTTTTGAAGGTGTGTTAGTGTGAGATGCAAATAAGGTGAAGTAAATGGACTCTAGAAAGAGTTGAAAGATAGGAGCCTTGATTAATTACACTGTGATGTTATCTAGGGCAGTCTACCATTTTTGTGATTCAGTTTTCTCATCCACATGAAAAAGGAAGTGAGGAAGAAAGTACAGAAGGAGAGAGGGAAGGAGGAAAAGCAAAAAGATAGAAGAAATGAGGGAAAAGGGAATTTAATTAGACTAGCTTTGAAGTTCTATTATTTTGAGCAAGAAAGATGATTTATTTTGAGCTGAGATGACAGTATAGTTTTAGAGGTAGGTGGGGAGCTTCGAGCTTGAGAGCGGAGATGTATATTTTAGTCATGAAGCTTCAGAGAAAGGCAGTCCCTGAAGGTTCAAGAAGTAGGTGGTAGTAGAGCCTGAAGTCAGGCAAATTGATTCCTCCAGTTCCATCCTTCTTTCTCAAGATTGCTTTGGCTATTCGTGGTTTTTTGTATTTCCATACAAATCTTGAAATTATTTGTTCTAGTTCTGTGAAAAATATCGCCGGTATCTTGATAGGGATTGCATTGAATTTGTATATTCCTTTGGGTAATATACTCATTTTCACTATATTGATTCTTCCGATCCATGAGCATGGTATATTTCTCCATCTATTAGTGTCCTCTTTGATTTCTTTCATCAGTGTTTTAAAGTTTTCTGTATATAGGTCTTTAGTTTCTTTAGGTAGATATATTCCTAAGTATTTTATTCTTTTTGTTGCAATGGTGAATGGAATTGTTTCCTTAATTTCTTCTTCTACTTTCTCATTATTAGTGTATACGAATGCAAGGGATTTCTGTGTGTTGATTTTATATCCTGCAACTTTACTATATTCATTAATTAGCTCTAGTAATTTTCTGGTAGAGTCTTTAGTGTTTTCTATGTAGAGGATCATGTCATCTGCAAACAGTGAGAGTTTTACTTCTTCTTTTCCAATTTGGATTCCTTTTATTTCTTTTTCTGCTCTGATTGCTGTGGCTAAAACTTCCAGAACTATGTTGAATAGTAGTGGTGAAAGTGGGCACCCTTGTCTTGTTCCTGACTTTAGGGGAAATGCTTTCAATTTTTCACCATTGAGGATAATGTTTGCTGTGGGTTTGTCATATATAGCTTTTATTATGTTGAGGTATGTTCCTTCTATTCCTGCTTTCTGGAGAGTTTTTATCATAAATGGATGTTGAATTTTGTCAAAGGCCTTCTCTGCATCTATTGAGATAATCATATGGTTTTTATTTTTCAATTTGTTAATGTGGTGAATTACATTGATTGATTTGCAGATGTTGAAGAATCCTTGCATCCCTGGGATAAAGCCCACTTGGTCATGGTGTATGATCTTTTTAATGTGTTGTTGGATTCTGATTGCTGGAATTTTGTTGAGGATTTTTGCATCTATGCTCATCAGTGATATTGGCCTGTAGTTTTCCTTTTTTGTAGTATCTTTGTCAGGTTTTGGTATTAGGGTGATGGTGGCCTCATAGAATGAGTTTGGAAGTTTCCCTTCCTCTGCATCAAGACAGTATGGTATTGGCACAAAGACAGACATATAGATCAATGGAACAAAATAGAAAGCCCAGAGATAAATCCACATACATATGGACACCTTATCTTTGACAAAGGAGGCAAGAATATACAATGGAGTAAAGACAATCTCTTTAACAAGTGGTGCTGGGAAAACTGGTCAACCACTTGTAAAAGAATGAAGCTAGATCACTTTCTAACACCGCACACAAAGATAAACTCAAAATGGATTAAAGATCTAAATGTAAGACCAGAAACTATAAAACTCTTAGAGGAGAACATAGGCAAAACACTCTCTGACATAAACCACAGCAGGATCCTCTATGATCCACCTCCCAGAATTCTGGAAATAAAAGCAAAAATAAACAAATGGGATCTAATTAAAATTAAAAGCTTCTGCACAACAAAGGAAAACATAAGCAAAGTGAAAAGACAGCCTTCCGAATGGGAGAAAATAATAGCAAATGAAGGAACTGACAAACAACTAATCTCAAAAATATACAAGCAACTCCTGCAGCTCAATTCCAGAAAAATAAACGACCCAATAAAAAAATGGGCCAAAGAACTAAATAGACATTTCTCCAAAGAAGACATACGGATGGCTAACAAACACATGAAAAGATGCTCAACATCACTCATTATAAGAGAAATGCAAATCAAAACCACAATGAGGTACCACTTCACACCAGTCAGAATGTCTGCGATCCAAAAATCTGCAAGCAATAAATGCTGGAGAGGGTGTGGAGAGAAGGGAACCCTCCTACACTGTTGGTGGGAGTGCAAACTAGTACAGCCACTATGGAGAACAGTGTGGAGATTCCTTAAAAAATTGCAAATAGAAATGCCTTATGACCCAGCAATCCCACTGTTGGGCATACACACAGAGGAAACCAGAATTGAAAGAAACACATGTACCCCAATGTTCATCGCAGCACTGTTTATAATAGCTAGGACATGGAAACAACTTAGATGTCCATCAGTAGATGAATGGATAAGAAAGCTGTGGTACATATACACAATGGAGTATTACTCAGCCATTAAAAAGAATACATTTGAATCAGTTCTGATGAGATGGATGAAACTGGAGCTGATTATACAGAGTGAAGTGAGCCAGAAAGAAAAACACCAATACAGTATACTAACACATATATATGGAATTTAGGAAGATGGCAATGATGACCCTGTATGCAGGACAGCAAAAAAGACACAGATGTGTATAGCGGACTTTTGGACTCAGAGGGAGAGGGAGAGGGTGTGATGATTTGGGAGAATGGCATTGAAACATGTATAATAACATGTAAGAATCGAAATACCAGTCTATGTCTGATGCAGGATATGACACGCTTGGGGCTGACGCGCGGGGATGACCCAGAGAGATGTTGTGGGGAGGGGGGTGGGAGGGGGGTTCATGTTTGGGAATGCATGTACACCTGTGGTGGATTCATGTCAATCTATGCCAAAACCAATACAGAATTGTAAAGTAAAAATTAAAAATAAATAAATAAATTAAAAAAAAAAAAAGAAGTAGGTGGTAGGATTAAATGTTACTAATTACAGGTGAGAGAAAAAAGCAGAGAATGCTTGAATGCACTGGGAATTTATTAATGCATCAAAACTATATTAAGCTGTATTCAAAGTGCTTTGCTGGAAGCTTTCAAGGTTCTAAAAGACATATAAGATAGAGGCCCAGATTTAAAGACATTTACACCTAGACAAGGAGATAAGGCACACTGCCTGAAAGTTTAAACATACTAGGTGTCAAATACCTCTGCCAAATATGTTGCAGACAATATGTGGTTCTGGGGCTCAGAATAAAGGCCACTTTCATCTGCTGTAATGAGAGATGATTTTATAGGGCTTAAGGAGCTAGAGATGGGGTTTAAAAGAAGCTGAGAAAAATAAATTCTGTGATGTGGTTACAAAATATGAGTGGAGGAGAGATAATGAAGATTCATCCCAACTCAGAATTCCCATGAGGCTGACTGAGACTCCATTGAGACTTCATTATACCTCACCCTCTATCTCAGAAAGGCTGCTGAAACACTGGCGTTAACGGTCTTAACGTGATCTTTCATGGACGGCTGAGTCGTTTTGTTTAACGGAGAAATACTGTTAGGTTTTGTCACTAAAGATTTTTTTCAGTCTTATAACTTATTGCATGGGGTCCAGAATAGTGTTTTCTGAATCTATAAGGCTCTTGATCCCTGGCCCTCCATTACCATTCTTATGCATGCATGCATGTATGGTAAGCGCTTCAGTCGTGTCCAACTCTTCGGGACTCTATGGACTATAACTTGCCAGGCTCTTCAGTCCATAGGATTCTCCAGGCAAGAAAACTGAAGGGGATTCACGCGCCCTCCTCCAGAAGATCTTCCCAACTCAGGGATAGAACTCACATCTCTTATGTCTCCTGCATTAACAGGTGGATTCTTTACCACTAGCGCCACCTGGGAAGCCCTGCCATTCTTAATTCATTCTTAAATAGTTTGTTACAACTCGACAATAGTGGCCAACGTGTTGGCTCTTTCCCACACTTATCCGAGAGCTACTGGCTCAACAGGTAGGCTCTGTGGTTGAGTCATCACAGACAGCAACTTTACCAGGTATTTTTTAGTGTACTACCACGATTTCTTGTTTTTCAGTCACAGAGATCAGTTTTAGCACCATCTGCTGCCTGGCTGCTTTTTTTGTTCTGGAAGTTCTACCTTCTGGTAACAACTTTCTGGAAATTTGGCCACACTAGAAATAACTGCATTCCAACCAACAGGAAGAAACACCTGTAAGAGATTCATTCTAAATATACCATATATCCTTTCTACTCCATTCTGATTGTTAGAACTGTCACATGGTCATTTCTAACTATGGGGAGTTTGGGAAGTAAATTATGTGCTCAGAAAGTAGGGAATTTTCATCTAATATCCCAGCTAGCACTATCTGGCCCAAATGGAGACACAAAAGTGCTGTGATATACTGGTAACACTGCCACGGATGAGGGTGGGCATAGAGTATTTATGTCACATATTTTTCTACCCTTGTCATTGAGCGGAATTAGAGACAATGCTTAGACAGTATTCATAAATATACATATGCAAATATATATATATATATGCATTTAAGTACTATATATATGGGCTTCCCTGGTATCCCAGATGGTAAAGAATCTGCCTGCAATGGAGGAGACCTGGGTTCGATCCCTGGGAAGATCTGGAGAAGGGCATGGCAACCCACTCCAGTGTTCTTGCCTAGAGAATTCCATGGACAGAGGAGCTTGGCTGGCTAGCGTCTATGGGGTTGCAAAGAGCTGGACATGACTGAGTGACTAACACACACCTACATATATAAATATATATATAATTTCCTTTCAATAGATTAGCCCCCACCTTTTCTTAATAATCCTCCTTAATAACACTTTTAAAATAAATTGTGGCTCATGAGTCAGTTTAAAAATTAAAACAAGCACTAGAGCATCTTCTAGGAAAAGCTCAGTTTTAGAATATCCCTCACTTTAAAATTCTGCTGTCTGTTCTCTAATTCCACAGTGCCCAAATATTTCAGAAGCAATATAATCTTCAGTTTATTTCCAATTCCTCGGCTTTCCCTAGGGCGCTTGTCTCTCTACAGGGCATGAGTAACTAGGAATTTTGGTCTGATGCTATCCACTTGGTTAAAGCTCACCGAGAGAAGAAATTACCTCTCAGTTCCGTGTGGGAACTGCAGTTACAATCCTTGTCACTAAACATAAAATAACTCGGGCCTCCAGGGTTAACGGTAACATTAGAATCACTTGAGGCTCAGGTAAGAAAATTGTAATTAAAAAGGAAATAGAGTTTGAGATATCGCTGAACTTTATTATACAAAAGTACAGTGTAGCATTTCCTTCTTAACCTTGGAGCTAAGTCTCTGAAGGTACTGGGATTTTTGATACCTAGGAAATACCTTGATGAAAGAAGAGGAGGTGCGGGGGTGGGGGTGGTTAAGTAGACCACTGTCAAATTTCTGCCCAGAATTTTATCAAACAATTAAAACCTTCTTGCCACCCATTTCAAGTTTCTTTCCCTTTGTTTCTTCTGCACTTGATTTTCCTTTCATCGGCTCTTAAGAGAGGCGCTTTTGGCCTCAGTCCTTCACTGCTGAGCCATCATGCTTCTCTTAACCCCTCCTGAATTCTCCCCCAACCCTTGTATTTAGGACTTTAGTCAAGCAGGCAGAACATCTTTAGTTTTTGTTTTGGTCCTGTAGTATTTTTATACCCCAAATTGCACGGCCTAGCAGTGTTTTCTTGTTCCTCTTCTGTGATAGACTGAAATAAACACACCACCATCTGATAAAGGTCAGCTTTGAAACACAGCTGCCTCTTGTGCTCAGGGATCAGGCCACAGAGCACCCAAACCTTTCCCCACTACTAAGAGAATTTAAAATCCAATTAAAACTCTTAGCCTCCTCTTTAAATCCTGAAGGGCTTAGGGAGCCAGCCTCCTCAGAAACAGCCTTCCGAAGTCATCTTTCCCTTCCTCCTTTCAATCACCACTTGCTCTCCTCAGTTGTTTATTTCTAGGATTAAATTGAAAAGACCTCAACAAAATCATTTTGGAAATGAAAACCCAAGAGCATAGACTTCTCACTTCCTGCTTATCCACCTGAGTCTTGCTATAATCATTCACAACGTGGCACACAAAACTTCCTCCCTCAACTTGCTTGCTCCAGCTTGAAATCCTGTCTGCCAATGCCTGATTTCTTCCCACTCGCTTTCACATGGTTTAAATGGAGTCAGTCCCAGGAGAAATTGATTTGCCCCGGTTGCATTATACTTACATGTTTCTCTGATCACATAGCAATGCTGAGCGCCAACCAATAGAACAGTTTTAATCAACACCACAGAGTTGTCTGGGATGTGTGCAATCGGGGAAAGCAGGGACCTTCAGTGTATCTGCTTATTAGCCCCTCTGATTAGAGAGACCCAGGGCGCTTGGTATCATGCACCTGTTACAGGTGCTCATCTCTTCCAGAGTAATGTGTCCTCACCTGAGAGCTCAATTGCAATGGCAGCTTGCATCTCTGTTTGCCAAACTTCTGTTCCTCTTGATACCTCAGCTATGCCATGGGCTCACTGGGCCAGAACCACCCTTCTTTGTGTTTGTGCATGTGGGGTTAAGGGACTAAAAGACAGGGAGGGATATTTACCCTTTAGGAAGTCAAGTTTTGGAAAACTGAACAGCCTATGACTGCTGATGGGGGGTGTTTCCTTTCGCTCAGGTGATCTGGGAGCTAGAAGACCACAACATCTGATTCAAATCCTCAGCAGGGATCCATGGTGGCATCTGTCCTTTCCATGCTATTGTTTGATAGCTAAGCTACAGAGCAGCCCCTCTGCAGACAATTTACATGGACGGCACTATTGCAAAGCACTGAAAGGATTTTCAAGCCCTCTTAAAATCCACAGGGTTCAGTGAAAAATAGAATCTAATCAACCTGTAAAAATTGAAATCCCACATCTATTGCATGACTGATTTGATTTGAAGTAGCTTCTTTTGGATCCCCAAGCAATAAAATGAATTGACTCTTTTTTTTTAGGAATGTTATCTACATCTGTGTCTGCTTTTCTCAGCCTCCTCATCTTCATTCTGTGGCCTTCATCTTTCAGGCTCCTGGTTCTGAAAACTTCCAAACCATTCCTTGGCTTTTGCAACTATAAACAAAAGGAAAGCAGTCCTTATTGCTTCTCTTCTATTTATGTCTGGCACTTCTCTATCCATTCTTTTTTTTTTTGTATTCTCCTTTCCCTGAGTTTCATTACTTCTCCTCTGACTCCCAGGGTTTTATGAGGTTTGCTGAAGAACCATTTCTTAATCAAAGGTGAATCATCAATGTCAGAATTTTGTATGATTTTTTGGGCAAGAGTGTGATGTTCTCAGAACAGAGGAGAATTCAGGGAAGTTCATGTTTGATGAAATCTTCTTCCATTAAGATAGGGAAACCTAATATATGTTCTACAAACAGATTGTACCTTCTCCCATTGGCCTGTGCTATACAGTAAGTTCTTACTGGTTTATCTCTGGTATACATAGTAGTATATATATATCAACCCCAGTTTCCCAGTTCATCCTCCATTTTTGCCCCTCGGTATCCATACATTTCTTCTCTATGTCTCTGTCTCTATTTCTGCTGTGCAAGTAGGTTTATCTGCACATTTTTTTCCATACTCTATGCATCTGCATTAATATATGATATTTGGGACAGAGTTTCCATTTAGAAACATGGAAAACTCGGGAGAAGAATGATTATGAGAGCTGCACAGCACAGTGAATGCACTCAGTGCCACTGAACTGTGTAGTTAAAGGTAGTTAAAATAGTATGATTGTGATTTGTACCACAATTGAAAAAAAAATTTAAAAAAGATAAGGACACCTATAATGTGGAAAATCAACAATGGTTGGTTGATTAAGGGAAATAATCCAAGCCACATGGATTTAATCTTGAAGAAGAGAATTACATTATATGAGTAAAGAAGTCACCCAAGGTGGGAGAGGTGACATATATCATGATTCAGATGTGAAAGTAACTATTAAAGATGCTTTGGGGGAAATATATGGTTTTTTTTCTTTATGATAGTCACTTCATTTTTTGATGCAAAAGATTAATTTTAATGCCTGCATATGTTACACTAACCCAACTTGGGGACAATTTGTAAAACCTGCTGATTCCTAATAATTATATCAACTTCTGCATCATTAGGCATGCTCTCCCCAAAACCTTACCCTACTCTAGCCCCAGAGCATATATTTAATGGAATATATTACAATATGTTCCTTTATGTAGTAATACAAATAACTCCTTATTCAGAGAAATTCTAAGACAGTACATAATGCACTAGTTCATTGAAGAGATACAAAGAAAGAATTTTATAGTTTTTTTGTTATTTGAAATCTGCAGATAGTTTATTTTATTTTTTGTCTGCATGTAGGATCTTAGTTCCCTGATGAGCAATCAAATCCTGCATTGGGAACCCAGAATCCCAACCACTGGACTGCCAGGGAAGTCTCCAAAGAGAACACTTTTTTAAATCAGTTGAGAATGGAGGAATATGACATAAAACTCATTAGAATTTTTACTAGGGTCCAGACTCCTTTGGGGCTTCCCGTGTGGTGCTAGTGGTATAGAACCCTCCTGCCAATGCAGGAGACATAAGAGACATGGGTTCCATCCATAGGTAAGGAAGATCCCCTGGAAGAGGGCATGACGACCCACTCCAGTATTCTTGCCTGGAGAATCCCATGGACAGAGGAGCCCGGTGGGCTACATTCCACAGGCTAGCAAGAAGCCAGACACTACTGAAGTGACTTAGCATGCATATAGGCATGGTATTCTCCTTTACTCTAAACAATTACATGGAGATATTAGAAAACATAGTTTAATGTCACTTTCCAGAGACAATACCTGCAGTAAGGGTGTCTTCTAGCACCAGGTCTGCACACAGGTTGAATTATGAAAGAGGAGAACATCAGTGAAATGGCCCAGCTTCTCCTCTGTCTGCCTCCTGCCATCTTCTCCCATCTGTACCCTGACAATGTTCCCGTGCTTTCTGCTGCTCATCTTCTGAGCACAGCCTAAGGTGGGAGAGCTATGTTTCAGTTTGATCCACTCACTCAATAATAGAAGAAGGGTAGGTGTGGGGTGTTTTGCTAAATTCCAAAGTGTTTCTGGAGGGGAAAGTGGTTGAAACCATCAAACTTAACTTGTTTGATCTTCAGCTTCCATCTGCCTTGAAATTAAGCTTGCTTTTATTTTCTCCTTTGCTTCTACCTTTTTCTTGTCTTTAATAAACAATAGTGGTAGCTATAATGGTAATAGTTGAAAGCTGGTCTGTGTATGTGTGACCACTAAGTGTCTTTGGGGATTGGATGTGTATGTGCCTAGCTTTATGTTAATGTTAAGAGTTCTTATTTTAGGATTTTAAAATCTAAGATTACTACTTCGAATGCTTTTCAATTTTTTTTCTGTTTTTTTTTTTTTTGCTCCTATATCTTAACATCCTTCATCTCTCCTGTAATATGAGGACAGATAATAAGAAGTCTATATTGCTTATCCAGCTTTAATTATAACATATTGCATGGGAGACATTATTTTAAAATGATTTCCTTTTTTCTTGGTCTTGACTGTTTGCCATCTCCCACCAAATATTTGCTCAAATGGTGTAAGCCATCTGTAGTTTATTAAACACCTTTAAGCTATTGTTTTAAAGTTTCATACCTTTTAATGTTTCCCTATTTATTTCTTGCTGATATCAACATATACCCTGCCAGAATCAATCTTTGGTAGATAGTAACATATTCATATTAAACATTTAACCCAGGAAGTTTGCAGATAATAAGCAGAGTAACATTTATGAGGGCCAGATAATTTCTAATATTTACAGAGAACTCATTTCTGTGTTACAATCCTTATGATGAGCTCGGTTATTTAAAACACTGTACAGTACAAGTCCTTGCAGAGGATTCTATTGTGGGAGAGCTTTGAGGATTGAGTACTAAACTGTTTACTAATTGGGTTTTCAACATTGTAAGAGAATATTACTTGTAAGAGTGTGAGTACTGTGCAAAGTACCTATGGAAAGGTGTTGATCTCATACATTTTTTAATTGTCACGTGCTAAATGCACTCAAGAAAAAAAAAAAAAAAGGATTCTGCCTTAGAGAACAATGTCCAAAAGTAGAACAAGTTTATTGCTAAGTATTAAGGCAATTCATGTTTTTACTATGAATAAGATATTGATGCTTGTCCTACTCTTTTGAAACAGAAAAAATTTAGTGGAATTAAAACATTATCTCATTAGTGTATTTTATTTTTTGTAAAGTGTTAGTATCTGGGAAAGATCAGTTACAGGTTCAAGATTCATATCAATTTTATGACTGGAAAACTAGCCTGAGATTTTTTTTTTTTTAAGAAAATATTTTAATATATTCACTACCCCTCTCCCAGACAGCTCCCCTTAAAGTCAGATAAGGTGAACTGGCTGGCGCAAGAATCTGATAAAATAATACATTCTGTTAATGTGAACTGGTAAATAAATTAGCAATATGATTTAGATTCAGAGATCTGAAAAGTATTTTAGAGATTATGTAGTATCACTCTTTATCAAACTAAGCTTTGAATAAATTTGAAAAATTAGACAAACAAACAAAATTCAACTGTTGATATGACTTAGTTTATGGCAGATTCAGGACTAAAATCTAGCTCTTTTATAGTGCCTGGAGAAGGGTGGATCTAGTAAGTAATCTTGAAAAATGGCCCAAATGAGTGAAAATATTAATTTGCAATGACTGTCCCTGCTTGTGAACCACTAAGGTGGCTCCATTTTTCTCTCCAATCCTCTGAAGCACATTATTACTTTAAAGGTAAATCCCTGAGTTGTTTAAATTGGTAGGCAAAATCACTCTTAGCCCAGGAAGGGTAGTTTTAGGAAAAGGAGTTTTGAGTTTTTTATTCTGTTATTCTCTTCTTTTCCTGCCTCAAAAATTCCATTTAGATCCTAAAATCAATACTGAAGATAATTTATCTTGCAGCAGAAGGAGCAGTCTTCTCCTCCTACCTAGTAGCAGTTGGGAAATAATTGAAGAAAGAATTAGAGGTTGGTCATAGCACATTATTTTGTCTTGCATTGGTTAAGCTTCTTAAGTATATAAATTAATAGTTGATCAGAATGATGCAATGGATTTCCATGCATATTTCACTTTGTGCCATATAGAAAAAATATAGTTTTATTTCATATTTAATTTGGAGATAATGATTCTGCAGGAAGTATTAATAAACAATAATTATAGAATTGCTTGGCACAGAAGTGCTGTGTTGTTCAGAAAATTCTCTACAACAGTGAATCTTACAGACAAATGTCTTACCTCATGGGACTGTATGGTTTTCCCAACACTAGAATGAAAAATCAGAGTTTATTATGCATAGGCTTGCCATAAACAAGAAGATGCAAATAATAGATTTTTAGAATAAATCATTTGGAAAAATAAAAATTCTTAATGTCACAAACTTTAAAACTGACCAACTAGCCCAAGGCTATCTGCAGATCCAGGGAAGTAGGAACCAATGTCCTTGCACTGCCAAAAGCCACATAATGCCTGCCCCGTACTCACTATTTAAAACAGTATTGCTTGGAGAACAGTGTGGAGATTCCTTAAAAAACTGGAAGTAGAACTGCCTTATGACCCAGCAATCCCACTGCTGGGCATACACACCGAGGAAACCAGAATTGAAAGAGACACATGTACCCCAATGTTCATCGTAGCACTGTTTATAATAGCCAGGACATGGAAGCAACCTAGATGTCCATCAGCAGATGAATGGATAAGAAAGCTGTGGTACATATACACAATGGAGTATTACTCAACCTTTAAAAAGAATACATCTGAATCAGTTCTAATGAGATGGATGAAACTAGAGCCTATTATACAGAGTGAAGTAAGCCAGAAAGAAAAACACCAATAAGTATATTAACGCATATATATGGAATTTAGAAAGATGGTAATGATAACCCTGTATGCGAGACAGCAAAAGAGACACAGATGTATAGAACAGTCTTTTGGACTCTGTGGGAGAGGGAGAGGGTGGGATGATTTGGGAGAATGGCATGGAAACATGTATAATATCATATATGAAACGAATCGCCAGTCCAGATTTGATGCAGGATACAGGATGCTTGGGGCTGGTGCACTGAGACGACCCAGAGGGATGGTACGGGGAGGGAGGGGTGTTCAGGATGGGGAACATGTGTATACTGTGGTGGATTGATGTTGATGTATGGCAAAACCAATACAATATTGTAAAATAATTAACCTCCAATTAAAATAAATAAATTTATATTAAAAAACAGTATTGCTGAAGCAATTAATTGATTAGTGAGTTATTCAGTAAAAAAGTGTTTTCAAAATTTTTCTGAATAATCTATATGTTGTTTATTGTTTTCAGTCACTAAGCCATGTCTGACTCTTTTACAACCTCATGAACTGTACCCTGCCAGGTTCCTCTGTCCATGGGGTTTCCCAGGCCAGCATGCTGGAGAGGGTTACCATTTCCAAACCCAGGAATCAAACCTGCATGTCCTGCATTAGTAGGCAGTTTCTCTACCACTAAGCCACCAGGGAAGCCCCCTTATCTATCTATCTATCTTATCTATCAAATGAAACAATTCATAATGTGCAGTTAAATGATTTGGTGATAATGCCCCCTGGTAATTCAAATAATTGTGCGGTAGTTTGAGCATTCTTTGGCATTGCCTATCTTAGGCATTGGAGTGAAAAGTTATCTTTTCCAGTCCTGTGGCCACTGCTGAGTTTTCCAAATTTGCTGGCATATTGAGTGCAGCACTTTCACGGCATCATCTTTGAGGATTTGAAACAGCTTAACTGGAATTCCATCACTTTCACTAGCCTTATTCATAGTGATGCTTCCTAAGGCCCACTTGACTTCACATTCCAGGATGTCTGGCTCTAGGTGAGTGATCACACCATTGTGATTATCTGGGTTGTGAAGACCTTTTTTGTACAGTTCTTCTGTGTATTCTTGCCACCTCTTCTTAATATCTTCTGCTTCTGTTAGGTCCATACTGTTTCTGCCCTTTATCGAGCCCATCTTTGCATGAAACGTTCCCTTGGTAGCTCTAATTTTCTTGAAGAGATCTCTAGTCTTTCCCATTCTATTGTTTTCCTCTATTTCTTTGCATTGATCGCTGAGGAAGGTTTTCTTATCTCTCCTTGCTATTCTTTGGAACTCTGCATTCAGATGGGAATGTTTCCTTTTCTCCTTTGCTTTTTGCTTCTCTTCCTTTCACAGCTATTTGTAAGGCCTCCCCAGACAGCCATTTTGCTTTTCTGTATTTCTTTTTCTTGGGGATGGTCTTGCTCCCTGTCTCCTGTACAGTGTCATGAACCTCCATCTATAGTTCATCAGGCACTCTGTCAGATCTAGTCCCTTAAATCTATTTCTCACTTCCACTATATAATTGTTAAGGCTACAGTTTTTCCATAGTCAAGCCTATGGTTTTCCAATAGTCATATATGGATGTGAGAGTTGGACTATAAAGAGCTGAGCACTGAATAGTTGATGCTTTTAAACTGTGGTTTTGAAGAAGACTCTTGAGAGTCCCTTGGACTGCAAGGAGATCCAACCAGTTCATCCTAAAGGAAATCAGTCCTGAGTGTTCATTGGAAGGACTGATGTTGAAGCTGAAATTCCAATACTTTGGCCACCTGGTGCAAAGAGCTAATTCATTTGAAAAGACCCTGATGCTGGGAAAAATTGAAGGCAGAAGGAGAAGGGAACAACAGAGGATGAGATGGTTAGATGGCATCACCGACTCAGTGGAGGTAAGTTTGAATAAACTCCAGGAGTTGATGATGGACAGGGAGTCCTGGCGTGTTGCAGTCCATGGGATCAGAAAGAGTTGCACGTGACTGAGTGACTGAACTGATAACTGAATTCAAACAAATCAGGAAATCTAGAGAATATAATAGTGGGTTCTCAACAAACTAACAATAATTGAGCATGGAGGTCAGTGTTTTGGGTATATGACACTTCCCCCAAACCTACACATAAACAAGTAGAAGTCTCTTAACTGACTTGTATGGAAAAGAACCTTGTTTCCTATTTCACTTGACCCTGCAAAACCAGTGCAATCATAATGTTGCACACTCCTCTCTTTCTATTCAGAATGACATAGGACAGGCTATTAGTTTCACATATAATGAAAAATTTCAAAGGTAAAATACTAAATGTAATGTGGCTAGAGACTTGAGCTTAATGCTTCTCTCAAGTAAAATGTCTGCATCCCTCAAGGCTTGCTGTGAGGTATCAATTATAGGGACACTTTATTGTGAACCTTGTTAACTTGGCCATTAGGACATGAAAGAGTTTACATAAAAATTTTCAGGAGTAATTGGAATATTTCTCCTCCACTTTGAGCCTTTACAATTCTAACTGGAGATCTTTGAAAAAATGCATTCTTCATTTCTTTGTTCACTTAACTTTAATCCAGGAAGCATAATTTAGACTTTCTTGGTGACACATTATGGGAGTACATTATGGGAGTCATAGTATACACATTATGACTTTCTGGTGGTTCAGGGTTTGGGACCTCACTTTCCAATGCAGTGAGTGTGGGTTCGATCCCTGGTTGGAGAGCTAAGATCCCACATACCTTGTGACCGAAAAACCAAAAGCGTAAAGCAGAAGCAATATTATAACAAATTCAATAAACACTTAAAATACTAAAAAACAAAACAGAAAAATTTTAAAAAATTAAACAAACAACTTTGATATGGGCCTGGGGGCAGATGGCATAATCTTGTCATCCCCTCCTCACACAGCTAAATTATCCTGATAAGTACACCTTCATGGCCACACAGTGGCAGGACCTGAGGCTTTCTGAGTTATAGATGAAAATTTGCACACACATTTAAATATATACATACTCAAGAACACATGCTCAGTGAGTGGAGATGGGTTTCAAATGCTACAATTTAGAGACGGACATGATTACATTTTCTTCCCCTTGTTTAGTTGCTCAGTCATGTCCAACTTCTTTGGAGCGCTATAGACTGTAGCTCACCAGTCTTCTCTGTGCATGGGATTTCCCAGGCCAGAGTACTGGAGTGGGTCGCCATTTCTTTCTCCAATTATATTTTCTTCTCCTACTCTCATTCTTTGTGGAGCCATCACAGTCAATTCTGTCCCTGGTTTCCCTGGTATTTGTAAAAAATTAATTTAATTCATTAAAGTTTTGATAAATGCCTTCTGTGGATCAAGTACAAGAAGTGCTGAGGATGGATAATAAATATTCCAACCCTTGATGAATTTTCAGTATACCATACTTTTAAAAGCACTGCACTAGCAGTTATTATTTTTACTTTTCCTAGCACAGAGGCCTTGTGCCAATGATCCATTATCAGAACCCTTCCACTATTACTGCTGCTGCTGCTGCTAAGTTGCTTCAGTCGTGTCCGACCCTGTGTGACCCCATAGACGGCAGCCCACCAGGCTCTGCCGTCCTTGGGATTCTCCAGGCAAGAACACTGGAGTGGGTTGCCATTTCCTTCTCCAGTGCATGAAAGTGAAAAGTGAAAGTGAAGTCGCTCAGTTGTGTCCGAAGCTTCACGATCCCATGGACTGCAGCCCACCGGGCTCCTCTGTCCATGGGATTTTCCAGGCAAGAGTACTGGAGTGGTGTGCACTATTCCTCAAACACAGCTTTGAGTAAACTGAATTCTTCCTTGTGCCCATAGGTCTATCAGAAGTAGAAAAATAACAGGCAGAACACAAAACATAAATGAGAGAGCAGGTTTGTTTGCAGGAGAAAAAAAAATATTCTATGGATTTAAATCAGAAATGTTTCAGGATCATAGCTTAAATCACCTTGCTTTCCACTTTCACTTATGTTATTTTTGAACCCGATAGGCATGTGAGTTTGTGATTTATATCAATATTTCTGTTGTTTACCCATTGCCAACAATTCTGCCACAAATTGTTTATAATTTTTGATATCTTCACTTTCCCCCCTAATCTTCCTCTTTCTCATACCTTCTGGTTTTTCTTTTAACTTTCCCCATTTTGTTTTGAAGAGCTAGATTTTCAAAAGTTCTATTCAACAATACAAATACTTCTCTTTTTGGTAGACAAACTAGTGATGGCATCCTTACTGTAATCTCTTTGATTTCTGGTATTTCATTTGTTTACACACTTTTGGTCAATAGTGACTAGATAAATCATTAGGCTTAGGATTATGTTAAGAATTCCTTTTGTCTTATTTGCTTGAGTGCTTTAAGAAATGATTTTATCATAAGGTGATAAGGTCACATTTTGTCTCTCATTCAATGATATAATCATAGGCATAATTATTCTGTATATGAAAATGAGTGTCTCATCAAATAGCTTACAATTTGCTTTTCATTTGTCTCTTGTATTTTTGTCCCAGTGTGTTTCAATTCTGTGACTCCTCAACAGCTCTATTCTAAATTTTCATATTATAAAGGTCTCAAGACAGCCGTTGTATGAAATCTTTATAAATCCAATCTGACCCTAACAAACAGGAGAAAATAGAAAGGACTGCCTACAGACACACTCCAAACATCTATTTAATCAGTGACAAGGAAAGACACAATTAATTTCAAAGAGAAGCAGGGACATAACAGAGCACTTTGGGGGACAAAACCCTCATGACATCTTCTGTCCTCTGCTGAATGCAAAGTTAAACACCCCCTCTCACACTAAGATAGCTGTCTATAAAATGCCATCTGTGATGCTGAATGTTTTGGGGGCGGGGGAGATGAAGAGAAATAATGTAAGGTAAACCGACATGTGGTAGACATCAGAAAAGCTGAGGCAGTCAGAAATGCCAGCTTTATCCACAAGTCCTATGGTATAAACAGCAATAACATTAACAATTACCCAAACAAAGAAAGCATAAAGGAATCTTTTCATAGACATAGAAACAAAAATGTGTTCACCCAAATGTATTTCTGTCGTGTCTGGAAAACCAAGGCTGTTTAGCAGTGCTGTGATCATCACAAGCACCATTTTCCTAGGAGGGAGAAGGTTATCTTTGTTTTCTTAGGTTATTGTAAAGTGCACATTAGTGAATAAAGCCTGTCCCCTTAGGTAAATACCAATCTCATCTTGTGTGCGTAAACATAGATTTAGGCATTTAAAAAGTTCATTTGTTCTCTAGTTAAATAGGGTGTTTGCTGTTCCTGTTGGTAGAGAGTGAAGAGAAGTATGCATTCAGGATCATGGGAGGCTCTGGATAAACAGAATGGGCAGTATGAAAATGTTCATTTTGAAGGATCTATTTAGCATGAGCTTCCAAAAAATAGCCCTGCTTTGAATCAGACCAGAGCTTCTTATAAAGACAATGAGTTTGGTCTCTGGCTTCAAGGCTTTCATTTCTTACACATGTACAATAGCATTGGGATTGCATTAGTAGTGGGGCTCACGCTTGAAGAGGAGTTAACACTTAGGAGCAATATATCTAACTTAATTTCTATTTGAAAGTAATGAGCTACAGAAGTTCATTACCATGATTTTGAATCAAAAGTTCATACCTAGATGGCTAGAGGTAGTTTCCTGTGGGAATAGGATCAGAAGAAGGCTGTCGATGCCAGAAAATGGTATATGAGCCCAAAGAATTTAAAGAAGAGAGGGAAACTGAGAGTGTGTGTGTGTTTGTTTAAAAATGTTCTCAAAGATTTTTAGCAATGAAACTAGGGGCACTCAAGAGTTAAAATGTGGTGCTAAAGTCATGAAAGGCAAACTTTTCGGTGAAAGAAATCTAAAGTTGAAAATAAAAATGAAATTCTCACTTTCTTTCCTTTGCATGCCTTTGAAATTCAGAGCACTGCTCTGGTGGACAAGAATATTAACAATTGGAATGCAAAACTGAATTGGTATAATAAGAAATATCAAAACTCTCATTTTAGTAATCAGAGTCTGAGTCACAGAGGACAGCCCTGCTTGAAGCCCATTAACACATCATAATAACAACCACCTGATGTAATGAAAACAAATGAATTCCAAAGAAATAGAAAATGTAAGATAGGGTCATTATCACACAAGCTAATGAGGAACAGACTTTACCTGTTGTCTTGGGTTCCAAGGAAATGTTTCAGTCCACTGAGGGTATTTTACGCCAGGAAATATTTCATTCTCTTTTGGAATTTCTCCTTGGAACATGTTACAGAACTATTTTCTTGCGTTCAGCCTTCTTGTTTTAGTTTAGCTCTGCTGAAATCTCTTTCTGGTGCTCATTACTTAATTTATACTTTTACAGAAAGCAAGGATGTGAGGGAGCTGGGAAAAAGAAGGGAAGAGATTAAAATGTTGGAGTTTAACACAAAATTCTTAAATGATCTGGAGAAAGGACTTTTATTTTTATTTGTTTCATTCTATCCTTTATTTTAGAGTTTAGTCCTTGCTGCTGATAAACATTTCTGGACAGTATATTAGAACAGGATGAGCACAAGCTTTGGAATGCATGTGGCTTTTGTTAACTCAGGATTCTAATCCATAATATGTGGTAAATAGTAGTAACTCATGCTTTAACTCCATCTGTTTGTGAAAATAGATTTGTGTACCTTCCTATGTATTTCTGCCCAGCTCCCAACACCATTGGTGGCTTAGGTCATTTCACATATGGACCACTTCAAAGGCTCCTTCCAGTCTCTCCTTGTTCTCTTCTTTTTCAATCCAGCACACCCTCCCCACTATGATGCAGGCATCTTCCTGACATTGCAATTCAGAGTTTGTCTTTCTTTCTTCTTCTGATCTATTGCCTGGGATTTTCCAGGCAATAGTACTGGAGTGGATTGCCATTACCTTCTCCAGGGGATCTTCCCGACCCAGGGATCGAACCCAGGTCTCCCACATTGTAGGCAGACGCTTTACTGCATGAACCACCAGGGAAGCACTCTGATCTATTACCCAACTGTTTCTCAGCTGAAGGCAAATTCTCACATATAGCCATTTTCCCATTGTCTTTTTAGACTGAAATGTGGGTAAATTAGGTTACAAGTAATATATATTTCTTCTCATTTAGTTGTCAATTCCACTATTTTTTTTTTTTTTTTTTTTAGTATGAGTTCTGTTTTAATATCCCCAGTGCAGAGATTGGGCTTCCTTGGTGGCTCAGATGGTAAAGAATCCGCCTGGAATGGGGGAGACCTGGGTTTGACTGGGTTGGGAAGATCCCCTGGACTAGGGCATAGCACCCCACTCCAGTATTCTTGCTTGGAGAACCCCCATGGACAGAGGAGCCTGTGGGCTACAGTCCATGGGGTCACAAAAAGTCAGACACGACTGAGTGACAAAGCATAGCATAGCATAGCCATAGCGTACTGCCAAGATTAAGGCCTTAAACCGAGTGGTTCTTTAAAATGTCTTGGTAATAAATAGACGATAAAGGGATAAAAGTCATACAGAAACTCTGTATGAAAAAGTACTTATGAATGTTAGCTGTCTTCTTTACGGGTGTCTGGAATGTAGCAAGCATATGCTCCAAAAACATATGAATTCAAATTCTAATTCTCCAACTTGTTAAGTTTATGTTCATGGACAAGTTATGAAATGTCTCTCAGATTTAGTTTTCTTATCTACAAAATGGAGACAATAAAATCTACCTGACAAAGTGAAAATGCCAACCTGTTAGAGATGTTGGCAGATACTGAATAGTGTACAGCGCCTAGTGTGGCACCTGGATCATAGTAAGGACTCAGTCCTCCTCCCTTTCATTACTAGACTAGCCTGTGGATAAATCTGGGAGACCATGAAATCTTTTCATAAAGCTAGCTAAAAATATGCTATGCATTTTGTTGTAAGGTTGTATTCTGGACTTACCTTACCTGTAATCAGGTTCTCCATAAAGGCAACTGCACAATGAGATTTAAAACTGCAAAACAAAGATACCAACCCATTCACAATATATCCCATTGACTTACCACAGTGTCAAAAAAATTTCCAGCATTGACTGTTCAAAAATTCTTTGTTTTGCAAATATACCCGGGAATGGAGATAATTAAAAGTGCTTTTGATATTTTAATGTTAAGAAATAGTGTAAAAGAATCTCAGAGTTGGAAGATAACCTAAATTCAGAAAGGCAACATATCTTACTTTTCTTTAAGATAGTTCCAGTTTATGCTGATTTTTCTGTGATACAGAAAAATATGTAACAGTTGATCATGGAATCGCTTTACACACTAATCTGGGTTTGGATGATAAATTATACTGTCACTCTACCTAAAGATATTTGTCCAGTCTCTATCTCATGCTTGAGATCTCTGCAATAACCCTATCACATGGTTATCAGTTGGCTTGAATTATTTTTCTGACAGGGAACTTACTACCTCCTGAGGCAGCCAAATATGTTGTGGCTTGGTTCTGATAGATCTTCCTTAAAATAAGCCAAATTAAGTCTGATTTTTGCTTCTACTCACTGGTTCTCCCTATACCCTTGGGTTAAATAGAACAAGTCTAACGCTTCTCCAACATGACAGCCAGCTCTTCACATATTTGAAGACAGCCATCATGTCCTGCCTGAGGGTCCTTATTTCCTGGCTATGCATCCCAATTTCTTAGTTCAATTGTTGCTCATATAACTTGGTATTAGAATTTTCTCACCATTCAGATTGCACTTCTCTGAATGTATTACAGTTTATCTTTATCTCTCTAAGTGAATAGCCCAGAACACAGCAACATAATATAACTGTGGTTTGACTGATACCAAGATAACCAAAACTGGGACTGCTGTCCATGGGGACTATACTTCTAGAAAAAAAACAAATATTCAATAGTTCTACTCATCACATCAAACTCTGTTTTTTTTTTGTTTTTCCAGAACTTATTTTCTAAAAATGAAGCAAAGTTTCCTTTCATTCTAGGATTTGTGCTGTTGTATTTTGGTAATTGAGTGCAGTGTAAAGAGTGATCATCAAGGGAATAGTGCATTGATAAGATAAGACTGGAAGCTAAATATAAGCATCTGAATGCAGAGTTCCAAAGAATAGGAAGGAGAGATAAGAAAACCTTCCTCAGTGATCAATGCCAAGAAATAGAGGAAAACAACAGAATGGAAAAGACTAGAGATCTCTTCAAGAAAATTAGAGATACCAGGGGAACATTTCATGCAAAGATGGGCTCGATAAAGGACAGAAATAGTATGGACTTAACAGAAGCAGAAGATATTAAGAAGAGGTGGCAAGAATACACAGAAGAACTATACAAAAAACATGTTCACCACCCAGATAACCATGATGGTGTGATCACTCACTGAGAGCCAGACATCCTGGAATGTGAAGTCAAGTGGGCCTTAGGAAGCATCACTACAAACAAAGAGAGTGGAGGTGATGGAATTCCAGTGGAGCTATTTCAAATCCTGAAAGATGATGCTGTGAAAGTGCTGCACTGAATATGCCAGCAAATTTGGAAAACTCAGCAGTGGCCACAAGACTGGAAAAGATCAGATTTCATTCCAATCCCAAAGAAAGGCAATGCCAAAGAATGCTCAAACTACCGCACAATTACACTCATCTCACACACTGGTAAAGTAATGCTCAAATTCTCCAAGTTCAGGCTTCAGCAACAGGTAAACTGTGAAGTTCCAGATGTTCAAGCTGGTTTTAGAAAATGCAGAGGAACCAGAAATCAAATTGCCATCATCTGCTGGATCATCGAAAAAGCAAGATAGTTCCAGAAAAACATCTATTTCTGCTTTATTGACTATGCCAAAGCCTTTGACTGTGTGGACCACAATAAACTGTGGAAAATTCTGAAAGAGATGGGAATACCAGACCACCTGACCTGCCTCTTGAGAAACCTATATGCAGGTCAGGAAGCAACAGTTAGAACTGGACATGGAACAACAGGCTGGTTCCAAATAGGAAAAGGAGTACGTCAAGGGTGTATATTGTCACCCTGCTTATTTAACTGATATGCAGAGTACATCATGAGAAACGCTAGGCTGGAGGAAGCACAAGCTGGAATCAAGATTTCAGGGAGAAATATCAATAACCTCAGATATGCAGATGACACTACCCTTATGGCAGAAAGTGAAGAGGAACTAAAAAGCCTCTTAATGAAAGTGAGAGAGGAGAGTGAAAAAGTTGGCTAAAGCTCAACATCCAGAAAACGAAGATCATGGCATCTGGTGCCATCACTTCATGGGAAATAAATGGGGAAACAGTGGAAACAGTGTCAGACTTTATTTTGGGGGGCTTCAAAATCACTGCAGATGGTGATTGCAGCCATGAAATTAAAAGACTCTTACTTCTGGCAAGGAAAGTTATGACCAACCTAGATAGCATATTAAAAAGCAGAAATATTACTTTGCCAACAAAGGTCCATCTAGTCAAGGCTATGGTTTTTCCAGTAGTCATGTATGGATGTGAGATTTGGACTGTGAAGAAAACTGAGCACCGAAGAACTGATGCTTTTGTACTGTGGTGCTGGAGAAGACTTTTGAGAGTCCCTTGGACTGCAAGGAGATCCAACCAGTCCATCCTAAAGGATACCAGTTGTGAGTGTTCATTGGAAGGAATGATGCTAAAACTGAAACTCCAGTACTTTGGCCACCTCATGCAAAGAGTTGACTCATTGGGAAAAAACCTTGATGCTGGGAGGGATTAGGGGCAGGAGGAGAAGGGGACGATAGAGGATGAGCTGGCTGGATGGCATCACCGACTCAATGACATGAGTTTGGGTGAACTCCTGGAGTTGATGATGGACAGGGAGGCCTGATGTTCTGCAATTCATGGGGTTGCTATAGTCGGACACGACTGGGTGACTGAACTGAACTGGACCACATGGGAATAGCCACTATGGAGTGTCATCAACTTTTATATTTTCTAAAACCTGCTCTGACTGTGTATCAAAGGAAAGTTTGAGTCTATAAGCATGGAAGAGCCAGTTAACAAATGATTTAAGACTTCCATTTAATAAACATTTTCTATCTGCTAACCATTGTTTTGAGTAGTATCCATAATTTTTCTCTTTCTGTCTTTTCAAAGATCCTAGAGGGTTAATATTGATTCTTAAATACAGATGGAGCATAAAGCTACCTTTCAAGGTGTTACCCGGTTCATTTCTAAATATAGCTCTTTATAGTTCTAAGATCTGTGTTCTTGCTACATTATAATGCTTCTCTTACTACATGTTTATGTCTTTACTGTACAGTGAAATATGATTCAGTTCAGTTCATTTCAGTTGCAAAGTTGTGTCTGACTCTTTGTGACCCCATGAACAGCAGCATGTCAAGACTGGCTGTCCATCACCAACTCCCGGGGTTTACCCAAATTCATGTCCATTGAGTTGGTGATGCCATCCAATCATCTCATCCTCTGTTGTTCTGTTCTCTTGCCCTCAATGTTCCCCAACATCAGGGTCTTTTCAAATGAGTCAGCTCTTCACATCAGGTGGCCAAAGTTTTGGAGTTTCAGCTTCAGCATCAGTTCTTCCAATGAACACTTGCAACTGGTACACTTTAGAATGGACTGGTTGGATCTCCTTGCAGTCCAAGGGACTCTTAAGAGTCTTCTCCAACACCATAGTTCAAAAGCATCAATTCTTTGGCGCTCAGCTTTCTTTATAGTCCAACTCTCACATCCATACATGACCACTGGAAAAACCATAGCCTTGACTAGACAGACCTTTGTTAACAAAGTAATATCTCTGCTTTTTAATATGCTGTCTAGGTTGGTCATAACTTTCCTTCCAAGGAGTAAGCATCTTTCAATTTCATGGCTGCAGTCACTATCTGCAGTGATTTTGAAACCCATAAAATAAAGTCTGACACTGTTTCCACTGTTTCCCCATCTATTTGCCATGAAGTGATGGGACCAGGTGCCATGATCTTTGTTTTATGAATGTTCAGCTTTAAGCCAACTTTTTCACTCTCCTCTTTCATTTCATCAAAAGGCTCTTTAGTTTTTCACTTTCTGCCATAAGGGTGGTGTCATCTGCATATCTGTGGTTATTGATATTTCTCCCAGTAATCTTGATTCCAGCTTGTGCTTCTTCCAGCCCTGTGTTTCTCATGATATACTCTGCATATATATTAAATAAGCAGGGTGCCAATATACAGCCTTGATGTACTCCTTTTCCTATTTGGAACCAGTCTGTTGTTCCATGTCCAGTTCTAATAGTTGCTTCCTGACTTGCATACAGGTTTCTCAAGAGGCAGGTCAGGTGGTCTGGTATTCCCATCTCTTTCAGAATTTCCCACAGTTTATTGTGGTCTGCACAGTCAAAGGCTTTGGCATAGTCAATAAAGCAGAAATAGATGTTTTTCTGGAACTATCTTGCTTTTTCGATGATCCAGCAGAAGCTGGCAATTTGATCTCTGGTTCCTCTGCCTTTTCTCAAATCAGCTTGAACATCTGGAAGTTCACAGTTTATGTATTGCTGAAGCCTGGCTTGGAGAATTTTGAGTATTACTAGTGTGTGAGATGAGTGCAATTGTGCGGTAGTTTGAGCATTCTTTGGAGTTGCCTTTTTTGGGATTGAAATGACAGCTGACCTTTTCCAGTTTTGTGGCCACTGCTGAGTTTTCCAAATTTTCTGGCATATTGAGTGCAGCGTCATCTTTTAGGATTTGAAATAGCTCAACTGGAATTCCATCACCTCCACTCTCTTTGTTCGTAGTGATGCTTCCTAAGGCCCATTTGACTTCACATTCCAGGATGTCTGGCTCTAGGTGAGTGATCAAATCATCATGATTATCTGGGTCGTGAAGATCTTTTATTTTACGTTTAAAAGAACATACATTAGTAATTCAACCATTCAACCTTTCTTCAATAAGCTTTGATTAAGTAATGATTTTAAACTAAGCACAGATACTAGATATTAAGTAGATTAAGACAGAGCCATTGCCCTTATTACTTCTTTCTTTTCAAAGTGAAAGTGACAGTTGCTCATTTCAGTTCAGTCACTCAGTCATGTCTGACTCTTTGCGACCCCGTGAATCGCAGCTCGCCAGGCCTCGACAGGCTCACCAACTCACGGAGTTCACTCAGACTAATGTCCATTGAATCAGTGATGCCATCCAGCCATCTCATCCTCTGTCGTCCCCTTCTCCTCCTGCCCCCAATCCCTCCCAGCATCAAAGTCTTTTCCAATGAGTCATCTCTTCGCATAAGGTGGCCAAAGTATTGGAGTTTCAGCTTTAGCATCAGTCCTTCCAAAGAAATCCCAGGGCTGATCTCCTTCAGAATGGACTGGTTGGATCTCCTTGCAGTTGCTCAGTCATGTCCTATTGTTTGCGACCCAATGGACTATAGAGTCCATGGAATTCTCCAGGCCAGAACACTGAAGTGGGTACCTTTCCCTTCTTCAGGGGATTTTCCCAACCCAGGGATCAAACCCAGGTCTCTGTCTTTGCAGGCAGATTTTTTACCAGCTGAGCCACAGTGAAGGCCCGAGACTACTGGAGTGGGTAACCTATCCCTTCTCTAGTAGATGTTCCCGACCCAGGAATCTAACTGGAGTCTGTGCAGTGCAGGCAGATTCTTTACCAACTGAGCTATCAGGGAAGCCCCAATTCTTCTCTATATGTCCTTCCAGTGAAATGAGGTCAATTAATGTAACTTTAAATCTCTTAAGTTTTTTTTTTACTTGTTATGTTTCCAGGGAGGTGGGATGATGCAACTGATCTGTTAATCTGGGAAAAATAAATTTTTTAGACTTATTTCACCTTTCTTCTTGTAAGAGGAAACCTGACTTTTGTGAAGTCAGTTTCTCCTCTGCTCTTCTTTCCTGTGTAAATTTCCTCCACTTGGGAAGGCTTCCAGTTCAGTTCAGTTCTGTGACTGGGTTTGCAAATCATTCTGACTTTGGAGTTCAGTGACCAAGCTCATTTGGCTCCCACATTAGTCAAACTTCTTCAGTATGACTTCTATCAATAGTAAACACTCTATTTTTGCCTCTATGTTGCTGTTTTTGTTCAGTCACTAAGTCGTATCTGGCTTTTTGCAGCCCCGTGAACTGCAACACACTCCTGTCTTTCACTGTCTCTTGGAGTTTGCTCAAACTCATGTCCATTGAGTCAGTGATACGATCCAGTCATCTTATATTCTGTCACCTTCTTCTCCCCATGCCCTCAATCTTTTCCAGCACTAGGGTCTTTTCCAATGAATTGACTTTTTGCATCAGGTGGCCAAAGTATTGGAGCTTCAGCATTATTTCTATTGATGTATAACAAATTACCATAAATTTAGAGGTGTAAAAAAGCACTCATTTATTTTCCCATAGTTTCTGTGAATGAAAAGCCTAGGTGTGGTATGTTGGGATTGTCTGCTAAGCTGAAATCTAGATGTTGGCCTGTATTGCAGTACTCACCTGCTCTTGGAATTCTCAACCACATTAATGGGTTGTAGGGAGAATTCTCTTCCTTCTGCTAGGATAGAGTTCATTGTTTCCTTGTTGGCTACAGCTGGGCGCTGCTCTCAGCAGCTAGAGCTGACCCACATTTCCTTACCATAGGATCCTCTTCATCTTCATGTCAGCAATTACAAATTGAATCCTCCATGTACTTTGAATCTCTTTTCTGTGACCAGCCAGAGAAAACTCTGTGCTTTTACAGGGCTCATTTGATTATGTGATGCCTACTTAGATAATCTTTCTAATAATTTCTCCTGAGCCATATAGTAAAACCTAATCACAGGAGTAAAACCCAGCATATATCATCCCAGAGATGATGTAATTCATAGCTTCCCTTGTGGCTCAGTTGGTAAAGAGTCGCCTGCAGTGCTGGAGACCTGGGTTTGATTCCTGGGTTGGGAAGATCCCCTGGAGAAGAGAAAGGCTACCCACTCCATTGTTCTGGCCTAGAGAACCCCAGGGACTATAGAGTCCATGGGGTTGCAAAGAGTCAGACACAACTGAATGACTTTCACTTCACTTCACAGAGGGAAAGGCAAGAAATTTTGAGGATTATCTTAGAATTCTGCCTACTGCAGCCTCCATCTTTATATTTTACTCTATTTCTCAAAATGTCAAAAAGTGACATAAGAGAGACTGTAGTTGTTCAGTGGCTAAGTCATGTCTGACTGTTTGTGACCCCATGGACTGCAGCACACAGACTTCCCTGTCCTTTACCATCTCCTGGAGTTTGCTCAAACTCATGTCTATTGATTCAGTGATGCCATCTAATTGTCTCATCCTCTGTCACCCCTTTGTCCTCTTGCCCTCAATCTTTCCCAGCCATCAGAGTCTTTTCCAATGAGTCAGCTCTTTGCATCAGGTGGCCAAAATATTAGAACTTCAGCTTCACCATCAGTCCTTCCAATGAATATTCAAGGTTGATATCCTTTAGTGTTGACTGTCTTGATCTGCTTGCTAAGGGACTCTCAAGAGTCTTCTCCAGCACCACAGTTTGAAAGTATCACTTCTTTGGCACTCAGCCTTTTTTTATGGTCCAACCCTTACATCCATGCATGACTACTGAAAAACCATTGTTATATGGGCCTTTGTCAGCAAAGTGTTGTCTCTGCTTTTTAATACACTGTCTGGGTTTGTCATAACTTTCCTTCCAAGAAGCAAGAGTCTTTTTCATTTATTGGAAACTCAACATCTCTAATATTTTCTTCCTTGTCTTTTCTGAACTGTGTGTGTGTGTGTGTGTGTGTGCGCATGCTTAATAGGTTCCTCAACAGAAAGTTTACTGTGACCCTCTTTACCAAGACTCTGCTTTCCTACTTTCAAGGAAAAGTTATTCAAAGATTTTTCTGAGAATTACATTTTGGAATTTAAGAAACTTGGAAATGAATTTCTTTGTATTATCTATATATTTATTATATTCAAAGACTATGAATATAAAAACACACTAGGCTATGTAGAAACTTATAATTTTAGGCCTGGCAGGTTAGTTAAGGAAAAGCCATGATTTACTTCACCAAGAAGTTCTATAATAGATAACTAGAGTTACTTAAGAATAATTCTCTTGGATCTTTACAGTACAGTCTCATTTTGCATATAGAAAAGTTGTAAAAAAAAATGTTGCAGCTAGTCAGAAGTAAGAAAAGACAATGATAAATAGAAACGCATTTTGCTTTATAATGACTTTCCTGTTCACTGGAAGAAAGCAACATTTTAATAACTGCATTTGGCTTTCCTTGTCGCTCAGCTGGTAAAGAATCCACCTGCAGTATGGGAGACCTGGTTTTGATCCCTGGGTTGGGAAGATCCCCTAGAGAAGGGAAAGGCTACCCTCTCCAGTATTCTGGCCTAGAGAATTCTATAGACTGTATAGTCCATGGGGTGGCAAAAGTTGGACAGTGATTTCAAGTTGTATAAGATGCTTGCTATGAAGAGTTTAAATAAAAACAGAAACAGAACTATCTTTGTTTATGATGGTTATCCACTCATCTAAACTTTAGCAACCAATGAGGTTCTATCTAAAAATATTTTCATCTATTTAAGGTAGGTATTACTGGTTGGAGGGAGATTCGGTAGCCAATATAATTCTTCTTTATCATTTAAGCCCATAGTATAATAAGTGATAACATTAAATGTTCGAAATATATGATTCTCCTGTAAAAACACTTGCATAGGAAAAAAATGAATGATCCTGGCAAGTCAACTGGAAATACATGTATATCTGTGGATGTCATAGTAATTTCAGAAATCTCTTGCTTCGGGGGAGTGAAGCAGCATCCCTGATGACTAAATTGCATACACACGCCAAATAGTGCGCTGGCAAAGCACTGCCAAGGCTGAGTGACGTATTTGATAACTGGAAAGCACACAGACATAAAATTAAAGCTAACACAGAAGTCTTTTTTTCCTCCAGACTTATTGCAAAGAAATGGAGACTTGGTCTCTTTTCCATGTCCTCTGGGTTGATGTTTAAGAATCACAGTGATTTCAGCCAGCAGGATCTTGTCACAGTTCCTGGATTGATTCTTCATGGCTGTGTCCCCTCTATTCTGTAATGCTGGTCATGCTGCAGTGCAGAGCGTGCCGTGCTTCCCACTGACAACGTGGTCCTAGAGCACTGGCTTCACTCCAGTATTAACACAATCATTTCTGGTACTGCAGGGAAATTGTGCTACCTCTTTATGCTGGATGAAGTGTCTTAAATAGGCATTTAATTTATTCATTGTAACAGTTGCTTTTGTTGAATAAATACCAACTGCTTATTAAAAACCTATTTATTGAAGATGAGCAGCTATATCATAGACACATATCAAATTTATGGTTACTAAATCTCACTTAATATGCTTTGAATATTCTATTGGTTTTTAACATTCTATACCAAAATGACTGTATTTATTCTAACCCTTCAAATAAAAATAGCTGCTATTGAATAAATATGGATTTTTTTCCCCTCTCAGGCTTATTTACACAATGGTAAAAACTATGTAATAGTTATCTACTCTATGTTATTCTTAGTAGTTCAATTATTCAATGTGTGTTTTTAATATTCAAATGATTTATAATCAACAGAGATTAAGCATCTTATTAAAACTAAATTAAAAATGTGAGATATTTATGACATTCCTTGTAATATGTTACCCCAAATTCTTCTTAATCTAGTAACTCTCTTGGGAAGAAGCTGAAACTCTGTTACCAAAAAAAAAAAAAAAAAAAAGGCAGAAAGATTATTTAACTTGCTCCAGAACAAAGTCATGTAAAAGAACTAAACTCTCTGGGCAGTGATCCAGTTTACAAATTAGTAGCTAGAATTCTCACTCAAGATAAAATGTATGAGATGTGCTATGCTCTCATTTAAGAAGCTGATAGCAATTCTAACTGAATTAATTTTTTTCCAGGATGCAACAGTGGTATTTTATTATTATTATTATTTTGCATTGTTGGTTTTGACATGAAGATAGTCTGTTTTCTTTCATATGGCAGCTGACATTTCTAGGCTTTACATTGTCAGAGGAGGCAACCTAAGATGAATCCTTTCCTATACCTACTTGTGGTCTATGCAATGAGACTTCTATAATCTGAATTGTTTTTCACTGATTTCTTGCATGTGCTCATTGAAAAAAAAGTTAGAGTTTTTGTGTTTTGTTTTGTTTTTAGTCCATTTGTGGCTTCCTTTTTAGAACAGAGTTGTAAGAATGAACTACACAATTTATAAACATAGAATGTATAGATTCTAGCTGTTGGAAACTATGTTGTCTTTTTGGAAAATATTTTAAGATCTCAAGGAATTAACTTATGCAAGATTGGCATTTTAGTATGGGAATTGGAATTGAATTACTAACAGGAAGCAAGATTTTTAGGGTAAGAATAATCAGGTTAGTACATAGTACTATCTGGTCACCATAATAACTCCAGTGAGGGTAACTAGAGTAATGCCCATTGGGCATTAGAATATTTTCATGTGGTCATTCAACAATAAAGATATTATTCTGCATATTGCTCTAAATCCTTTTGATACAATTTATTTTATTATTGAGAGATTTGATTGGATCCTCTTTTGTGAAAGTCGTGAAAAGCTTGTTATTTTTTCCCTATATTCTTCTGACTTTCCTGGTTATTATCTTCTCTAGACAACAGACAGACATACAGTAAGCATTGTCTGGGGAGTTGAGCTTTTTCCTGGCAAACCATTTTACAGAGCTCAGTAGAGCAAAGGATTATCCCTGATTGGTTAGGTAGAAGCTAACCTAGACACTTCAAAAGAGCCATCCATTTCTTTTGCTTTTTGTGCATTCACTTATAATCAATGGGATGTAAAGATTACATTCCCGCATCTATTCGTAAGTCCCTTTTTCTTTGCATTAGTATTGATTTAGTCGTGAGTCTATGTAACCATTAAAGACATTACTGTATTTCCAAATCTTGTGTTCAAAGAAATCCGGAGTGTCCTTTTTAAAACTAAGAGAACATATGGGTCTATTTGTCTTAAATCATACTAGATTGGATTCCTGTTGGGAAAACCACCATTGGGTAGCTATTTATACACATTACAAAATTGTCTGATGGTGATTTTGAACAAGCAGAATGAATTTAAATTTTGAAATAAAAATTATAACAGAAATAATAATATGGTTATTAATTATATTAGCCAGCCCTAACTGGGAGCACACATAAATTATATTGTTTAATCCTTAGATCAAAGCAGCTGTATCCCATTTATTGATAAGGAAATCTGACACTTAGACCAATCAAGTATCTTATGTAAAGTCACACCATTATTAAGTGTTGACCTTGCTATTAAGAACCAAATATGTGTGACACCAAAGACTTTTATCCATTTTGTTATGCTGCTACTAATACTTTAAAATGCTTTATTAATGTTCAGAAAATATAGTTCATTTCACGTGATAATAAAAATTGGAGACCACTTTTCCGGTTTGGTACTTAGTGTCTCTCAGTAATTTGGCCTTTGTCCAGCTACCCTGAAACACTGACCAGCTAGAATAAATTACTGAATTGTTTTCAATAAAATAAATTTTAGCATAGTAGATATAATATTTATTACATTGGGTAAAAGCACAATTACTTGTTTCTCTTCCTGCTACTGTGTCTCTTCTGTTTGTTTGATTCCCTAGTGCCTAAACTTGCACTCCACACAGAAATGTCTCAAATGTTCAAAAACAAGGAAGGAAGGGAAGGAGGGAGAAAAGGAAGAGAGATTTGGAAGAGGAAGGAAGGGAGGAGAAAAAAGCAAAAAGAATAATGAAAAATACATGGGACAGTTGCTCCCTAGAGTGTACTTTAGCTCTTGAGGATTATTCTTTGAATATATGACTTTATTGATTATGTGTACTTGACTTTAGAAATGTGTATAAAAAATTAGTAGAAACAGATTTTAAAATAAAAGTGTTACTGCCTCCTGTCAAATATGTCTTTGATATTGCCAGAGAAACACATTTAATTTATTTTAATTGAATATTTACTCCCTACTTGGCACAAATTCATCTACTAATACGTCCAATAATTATATGAATGCATGTGTTAAATTGACATGAATAGTTCCATTATTGGGGAAAAAAAGGACAAGAATCTACAATACTCTGCACTATTTAATGCTATATAATAATTTGGTCAATGAATTGATGCTTTTGAACTGTGGTGTTGGAGAAGACTCTTGAGAGTCCCTTGGACGGCAAGGAGATCCAACCAGTCCATCCTAAAGGAGATCAGTCCTGGGTGTTCATTGGAAGGACTGATGCTGAAGCTGAAACTCCAATACTTTGGCCACCTGATAAGAGCTGACTCATTTGAAAAGACCCTGATGCTGGGAAAGATTGAAGGCAGGAGGAGAAGGGGACAACACAGGATGAGATGGTTGGATGGCATCACCGACTCAATGGACATGGGTTTAGGTAGTTGGTGATGGACAGGGAGGCCTGGCATGCTGCTGTTCATGGGGTCACAGAGAGTTGGACATGACTGAGCGACTGAACTGTAACTGTAATAATTTGGAAGTGATAGCATGAGAGACTGAACCAATGAAATACCTGTATACTAACAATCAGATTTTGTATCAAATGTGTTTAAAATTCTGAGTAAACAAAGGACATGAACAAGACAAGAAGTCCTTCTTATGTTTTGGGCAAAAGAGAAGTAAGTTCTGAAACAGATGAAAAATATAGAGGGTGTGAATTTATTTGGGAAGTGCACCTGGAACTCAAAATTTGACATGTCATCTAATAAATTTGATCATATTTTCTCTTTTTTTCTGAACCAGATGGGCCCTCCTTAATTAATATGAACACATGGTTCCAAAGAGTTCATAGTAGTTTCCCCACGGCCCAGTCATGCCACAGATGATTCTCACTTCTGGGAGACTATATTGTCTTCCTGCTATAACCAGAACCTTCCAAACCACCTTCATTGCGACTCTGTCTCCTTCTTTTTCCTTAGACTAATTATCTTTCCAAAATAATCAGAATTGTAATTTAAATATTACAGTACATAATTAACCACACTGGTTGACAGAGAATGAGAAATTGTGGCTCTAGGCAAGCATCAAAGTTAATATGTACAATCGGGAATACATCATGTGGTATAGGAGTGTCATCTGGCTAGTATGCACGGAGAAGCAGAGGAGCAGAGCTGAGTGGTCTGAACCTCCTCTGACCATGGGCTGCCTTGGGTAAGCTTTCTGAAATCCCAGGCATAGTCAGCCTGCTCTTGCTTATTTCTGATGTATTGTTTTTCTATTTCTCTAGGTTAAGTTTAACTGCAGCTCCCCAGTGACCATCTCTTTCATTCTCTTCAAAGTCTCTGGCTCCTTTTAAGTGTCTGCATTTGTAAGTATTTATTGCTCTTATTGTATCTGACCTGGCTTCGGGAGCAGTGGTGAAGGGTTCTCAGCCTGGCTGTCTCCAAGGAGTAGTCTAGAAAAGTGACATGGCTGTGAACTCTGAGCCTTTATGTACTGGAAATAAGAGAAGGAAGGGGAAATGGCAAATAAGCTGTAATTAAGTCCCCATGGGCTGCAGGACCAAGAATCATCTTCAAGCTGCTGAATCATGAGACAAAGTTAATCCATGAGAGAAGGGAATAGGTACCCCAAGAATGACAGGGAGATTCTCTCTGGTTTTCACCCAAACCTGGACTTATCAAGGTTTCTGTGATATTGCTAATTTTCAATAACATTTAGCTAAGAAAATTTTACCAGAGCTACGCCAAAATGATGGCTCTCAGTCATCACCAGGACTTGTATCCTAAAATGAATGCTAAATGAAAATATATCATTTCTTCTTCATCTCTTAGGAGAATGAAAAGCAATGTCAGGCTGGCTCTCCATTAGAAGCAAAAGGAATCAGCTGATGTATAATTTGAAGCAAAGAGGAAAATGAAAGAAGAGAAAAAAATAGTAAATTAGTGATGATTTGACAATCAAGTAAAGCCTTGATTGGCTTCATTGTTAGCTCTGTGAACTTGATGATAACCTTTGGCCCATATTTGCAGTTTCCCTGCTGATACAGCATGCTCACTCTTGTTCTCTCATCCTTTTTGGTTGTTGTTGTTATTTTGTTATTCCCTTGGGTTCCATTGTTGTTGTTTTTGTCTCATGAAAGGGCACACGGTAATGGATCCACTCACAGGATTTTTTAATTGGGTCCATTCCTTCTGCCATGAGAGGAGAGCTGAATGCCAGCATTTTTCCTTGAGATCTTTGCACCTTTATTGACAGTGAAAGACAATGACTCTGGCAGCTATATTCTAATAAGGTCTTCCCCTTAATGACCTTAGAGGGTAAATTAGAAAAAATGGCTACAGTTGGTGTTTCTTGATTGGGTCAATTTTTCTTGCCCAAAGGATGTAAATGCTAGCATTATCCAATTAGATGCCACCTCTTCCTTAGAAATTGAATACTTTTATGTAGATTTAACCTTAAACTGCATAGGAAGGTGGATAGTTGCATCTGAGTATACCCAAGTCTGATAGTAAGCTGAGCTGATAATGAAAACAACCATGTGTTACATTTTCCTTTGATTATAAGTGACATTAAATATCACTTTTTCCCCAATATTATCTCAAAATGAAGATTTGTTTAGTACTCAGAAAACACTCATTTATCATTGTTTTTTAAACATGAACAATTATAATAGATGACTATTTTTCCAGTATTTAGCAACCAATTTGATAGACAATTAAATTATGCACAAGAAGATCAATCAACTTTTAATGTGAAACTGTATTGTTGATTTCATTCTATATGTATTTTATGCTACTATTAAATATGCCAATTAGAAGTTTATGTATATTAAAATACCTATACCCACTTGCACCCATGGATATTAAACAATTAACCCACTTTTCATGGGTAATCAACCCACAATAATTTGGTTTGGGTGTTCATTACCCAGATTAATTCAAATAAAAAAGTGAGGCAGTGAGGCAGAAATTGGATAAGTGGATACTATCTAATCCCAATTGTCTTAATTTTCCATAGGGATGTCTGAATTGGATTTTGACAAACTACCTCTCTTCATCACAACCCCTCTGATCAAATACAATGTGATTTTTCTCTATTTCTTAAAATAAATTATTTTTCCATAAATTGTGTGGAGTTTGTAGTCTTCACAATTCTCAAGGACTAAAGATTATAAAAATTTTCCAATCCCCTCCAAAAAACTGTTATACAATTAAATGTATTTCTATTTACATATGTATTTCTATATGCAATGCACAAAAACAATAAACATAAAACATATACTAAAAGCTTCTTAGAGTTATAATTAATTGATTTTAGATTCTTAGAAAAATTGTGAATTATGATGCTTCTCCCTGTTTTTATAGACACCAGCTACTGTCGGTTAATCAATGACCAAAAGAGCTAAAAGAAAAATATGTCACCACAGGGTATCAGATTCATTTTATAATTCATTTCTACTCAAAAGACCAACACATCTGTACCTTCTAATAATAATAGCTAGGAAGATTGGGTTTTTACATCTATTTGGATCTATCCATGTGTAAACAAATATATACTTAAAAGTAGCCTAAATAGTCAACACTATGAGGATGTTTCTGTTTCTGTATGTCTGTGTTATGCAAGCATTCATTTAAAATAATCTTTATAAAATTATTTAATAATATGGACAATGCTTATACATTATGCCAATAGTTTTCAAACCTGGTTAAATGTTACAATCAATGAGGGAGCTCTTGAAAAATTAAATATGGTTAACCTCAACCTCTAGGGATTCTGATTTAATTGGTCTTGAGTGGGATATGAGCAGGATTGTACTTTAAAATGTCAGTAGGCTGCTAATTTTCCCCAATAACCAGAATTTCGAGTTGTATAGCATTTGTTGTTGTTGTTTAGTTACTAAGTCATGTCCAACTCTTTGTGACCCCATGGACTGTAGCCTGCCAGTCTCCTCTGTCCATGCGGTTATTCAGGCAACAATACTGGAGTGGACTGACGTTTCCTTCTCCGGGGGATCTTCCTTCTCCAGGAATGGAACCTGTATCTCCTGCATTGGCAGGCAGATTCTTTACTGCTGAGCCACCAGGGAAGCCACTAAAAATATAATCCATGTTAAAAAATCCATGCTGAGAATGAAAAGGAGATATAGAAAGAAATGATTTCAAAAAATCTGTTGTTGGGTTTATGTGATATAAGTTTGGATAATATTTATTTTATCTTCTTTTTATATTTACACATTGTATATATTTTTGATGATCTTATAATTATTTAAAGTGAAATTAAAGACAAATAATAAAAATATTCAAAATACATATTTTAGAAAGCAAAAACTTAGAGATATATGCTTAGGACAAATTATAGGCAATATATTGAGATAAAGATAAAGTTTATACTGTATTTGACAGTATAAACTTCCTTCCACACATGCATGAAATCTAACAGAGTCTATTGTATTTAGACCATGATTCACAGATGGAAACACAATGTCATGCTTTGAAGGACTGAGCTGTAATGATATGTACCTCTTCTGGTCAGAAAATAGGAACCCACATAGCGTGAACATAATATGCATAAGTAAAAAACAATGATGTATCATCAAGTAAAAGATTTCAATCCCAAACTGCTATACCTGGATTTACATATCCTTATCAGGATTAAAAAGCAGAGACATCACTTTGCTGAAAGGTTCGTATAGTCAAAGCTATGGTTTTTCCAGCCACACGTAAGGATGTGAAAGTTGGACCATAAAAAAGGCTGAGCACTGAAAAATTGATGCTTTCAAACTTTAGTGTTGGAGAAGACTCTTGACAGTCCCTTGAACGGTAAGGAGATCAAACCAGTCAGTCCTAAAGGTAATCAACAATGAATGTTCTTTGGAAGAACTGATGCTGAAACTGAAGCTCCAATACTTTGGCCACCTGATGTGAAGAGCTGAGTCATTGGAAAAGACCCTGATGCTAGACAAAATTTAGAACAGGAGGAGAAAAGGGAGACAGAGGATGTGATGGTTCAATGGCATCACTGATACAATGGACATGAGTTTGAGCAGACTCCAGGAGATGGTGAAGGACAGAGAGGTCTGGTGTGCTGCAGTCCATGGGATCACAAAGAGTTGGACACAACTGAGCAACTGAACTGACTGACTGACTATGGAGGCATTCCCCTAATGCTTTTTGGCCACTTAAGTTTCTGCTTTTGGAATTCTGCTGTGTAATTGCTTTTCTTAGATTTTGCTCTCAGAGGGCTTTAGATATTTTGTGGTAGAGGTCAGGGGCATTTCTGAAATTTTACAATATCTATATATCTGAATTTGTTCTTTATTTAACCTACTTAAAACTCATTGGCATTCTCAAAATTGAGAATTGATTTCTTAATTCCAAATAATTCTTACCTACTCACTTTTTGAACATTGCCTTTCCTCCATTCTTCCTTCTTTCTTCTGTGATTATAAAGATAGTACGTTTAAATTCCCTTCTACCTGCTACTTGTCTTAATCTTTTGTGTATTTTCCATCTACTTAATTCAGTTGACTTCACTGTTAATGATTTCTTCAGCTACATTCTCTAGTCATCATTTCCTCAGTTAGCTGTGCCTTTTAATGCCAATGATTATCTGTTTCATTTCCAGTAGTTTTGTTTCTTTTTCAAGTCTTCTTGAGCATTTTCAACATTCTTTGATTCCATGTTCATGTTTTAGAGCTGTTATTTATTTCTTTGAATGTTTTTAATATATGCTTTATATTTTGTGTTAGACGATTCTAATATCTGAAGCCCTTCAAATAAGATCTAAATATAATTCTTAGTGTTTATTTTCCTAGTAATTTTTTCACTTATGATGGTTCACTTCCTTGTGTATTTGATAGTTTTGTTTCTATTGTGAACCTATATTTAACAGAATTTAATCTATACAGTTTAAGAAGCTTAAAATGACAGTCTTCTTTCTTGAGTGGAATGGTGTTTGTTTCAGTCGAGCACCAGTTCAGTCCAGTTCAGTTTAGTCACTCAGTCATGTTCGACTCTTTGCAACCCCATGGACTGCAGCACGCCAGGCTTCCTTGTCCATCACAAATTCCTGGAGATTATTCAAACTCATGTCATCCATTGGTGATGTCATCCAACCATTCCATCCTCTGTCATCTGCTTCTCCTCCTGCCTTCAATCTTTCCCAGCATCAGGGTCTTTTCAAATGAGTCAGTTTTTCCCATCAGGTGGCCAAATTATCGGAGTTTCAGCTTCAGCATCAGATGTTCCAATGAATTTTCAGGACTGATTTCTTTTAGGATGGACTGGTTGGATCTCCTGCTATCCAAGAGACTCTAAAGAGTCGTTTCCAACACCACAGTTCAAAAGCATCTGTTCTTTGGCACTCAGTTTTCTTTATAGTCCAACTCTCACATCCATATATGACTACTGGAAAAAAACATAGCTTTGACTAGAGGGACTTTTGTTGGCAAAGTAATGTCTCTGCTTTTTAACAGGCTGTATAGGTTGGTCATAACTTTTCTCTCAAGGAATAAGTATCTTAATTTCATGGCTGCAGTCACCATCTACAGTGATTTTGGAGCCCCAAAAATAAAGTCTGTCACTGTTTCCATTGTTTCCTCATCTATTTGCTATGAAGTGATGGGACCAGATGCCAAGATTTTAGTTTTCTGTATATTGGGTTTTACACCAACTTTTTCACTCTCCTCTTTTACTTTCATCAAGAGGCTCTTTAGTTCTTCTTTGTTTTCTGCTAGAGGGTGGTGTCCTCTGCATATCTGAGGTTATTGATATTTCTCCCAGAAATCTTGATTCCAGCTTGTGCTTCATCCAGTCCAGCATTTCTCATGATACACTCTGCATATAAGTTAAATGAGCAGGGTGACAATATACAGCCTTGAGCTACTCTTTTCTCGATTTGGAACCAGTCTGTTGTTCCATGTCAAGTTCTAACTGTTGCTTCTTGACCTGCCAAGTGATTTCTCAGGAGGCAAGTCAGGTGATCTGGTATTCCTATCTCTTTCAGAATTTTCCACAGTTTATTGTGATCCACACAGTCAAAGGCTTTGGCATAGTCAATAAAGCAGAAATAGATGTTTTTCTGTAACTCTCTTGCTTTTTGATGATCCAATGGATGTTGGCAATTTGATCTCTGGTTCCTTATATCCAGCTTAAACATCTGGAAGTTCATGGTTCACACACTGTTGGAGCCTGGCTTGAAGAATTTTGAGCATTACTTTACTAGCATGTGAGATGAGTGCAATTGTGCAGTAGTTTGAGCATTCTTTGGCATTGCCTTTCTTAGGGATTGGAATGAAAACTGACCTTTTCCAGTCCTGTGGCCATTGCTGAGTTTTCCAAATTTGCTGGCATATTGAGTGCAGCACTCTCACAGCATCATCTTTCAGGATTTGAAATAGCTCAACTGGAATTCTATCATCTCAACTAGCTTTGTTCATAGTGATGCTTCCTAAGCCTAATTGACTTCACATTCCAGGATGTTTGGCTCTAGGTGAGTGATCACACCATCATGATTATCTGGGTCATGAAGATCTTTTTTTATATTTCTTCTGTATGTTCTTATCTTGTGCTTCTCTTAGGCTTATTTTTAAAGAGTATCTTGTCTTGGAGTTTCTCAGACTTCAGTTTTCCTCTGATTGCCGTAATAAATAGACAGACCTGAAGTTGAGCCTATAACTGTAATTCTCAGAGGAGGCTGTTACTGCTATTGCTCTGGTTACTTTCCCATCTCTTCCTTTCTCCTGGCTACAGACAGGAGGCTATTTTTACTGCCCATACCTTTACTGAGAAGGGGACTCTATTGAGGTTTCCAAATTTATGTCCATGCAGGAGAGAGGGAGCCTCACTTTGATCTCCTTTCCACATTTTTCAGAGATCAAAGGCTCATCTCTAAGTACATTTCAGTTGGCTCTATCTATGTTCCAAGGACTTAAAAAATACTACAGATAGGTGGTGGTGTGAAGCACAGAGCAGAACACCATCCTCATTTCACTCAAACTCTTTCATTAATATACTTGAAAAGTAATTTGTCTTTTTTTTTTGCAGAAATATAATACTTCTCTTTAATTTGTTGTCTCTTAAATCCACGTTTTCAGAAAATTGCTACGCTTCAGTCCCTAATCTCACACTTGTCGATTTTTTTTTCTTTACTAGCCTGAACATCAGAAATTGATGTTTGTTTTCTTTCATTTTTGTCTTATTAGGTTCAACTCAGTGTCTTAGCCTATCAAATTCTCTTAGGAGTACAATGTCTTACTTGTGATCTCTCCCAACTTTGAAGCATTTGCAGTTAGTCAATATTTTATATCACCCCAAATGTTTTTCTAAGTTAAATTTCATAAAAATATAACAAGATTTAATTCTCATACAGCAGATTTCAAGTTCTCAACACCAAAAATATTTCTAAAGCCTGAGTACGCTTTGTCCTAGCTGTAGAATATTAAAGATAAACTTGTTAAGCCAAGGTGAAGATTTGAGTGTCAGGATATACATATATAAGAAATAAAATATGCATATAAATGAAAACACTGCATGATAGATTAAAACGCAAATTTACTTTAAATTTATAACTACACACAAACATTTAATTACTTCTAAAATACATTTAAAACATTTTTCAAAAATTTGACAAAACATTGAGGATGAAAGTTGCAGTAAATGCACTTTATCTCTAACAATTTTTGTCAAAACTTTTTTTTTCTCATCACCTTAATTAATTTTGTTGCCAATTTGAGCACAGGATTATAGAAGAAAATTTGAATGAAGCACATTTTTTTAACTGCATTCATTAAAATAACTTTTAAAAAAGAGAATCATTTATTCCCCAATTTCACCAATATTTATTATCTAGTTTATTGTGATACTATTCTAACTGCTGGAGATAAAGCAGTCAAAAATCTCTGCCCTCATGAGGTTTAATGGAGAAGCAGATATAAATAAACAAGCAATCATAATTGAATAAGAATTGAAATGTGCTAGATTAGAGGAAATACTATGAGAAAAGAACAATTAATAGGTAATGGTTTGAGGAGATGGGTGCTCTCATAGTAAACTAGTTGGTCAGGAAAGACCTCATTGGAAAAAAAAATAATGATGTTTGAGCAGAGACATGAGTATGAGAGACATTGAGTATGATTACATGTGGTGAAACAAAACACAAAAACCCTAAGACAAGAGACTATATTAGAGTAGAACTGCAATATAATAAATTATTGTATGTACAATCTTTATTCCTGTGCTATCAATATCCTGGCCTATTGATATGTTTTTTGTTTCTTTATTAAATATAATAAGTATATTATTTTAAATTTATGGTGCTTTTATATTGGGGTGGGAAACTCTTCATTTTTATATTTATTAATTTTTCCTTCATAAATTGTGTTAAGAATGTTATTATTATAAATAATATTACAAATGTATAGTTTTTCTGTCTAAACTTTAAACACTTATGTTCACCTGCAAAAACGATCACTACTGTGATTGAGATAACAAATAATTTAATTTGAGAAATATTATTTTTAGAATTTTCAGGGCTTTCATTCATAGCCATGTTTTTCTTAGTAAATATTTGTGCATTCTTTATGTAAGTCTCATATATTTCAGTGCTATTTTATAACTTCTTTTTTCAGCAAGATACTAGTGTTTAACATCTACTATATGCCAGACATTGCTTCGTGTTAAGGATGTATAGGACTGTAATCAAAACATAACTGTACCTACTTTGGTATAGTAAATATATGATATGAGAGAGATTATTAAGCAAGAAGATAGGGTGGAAAGGTAACATAGAAGAGAGTCCTAAACTAATACGGACCTCTTGTTGAAGTCTTCCTTGGAAAAAAGTCACCTAAGAGATGTGAAAAAGAAAACAAAAACAATAGAGTAGGGGTTACTCAGAGGAAGGTAGTGTATTAGCTGCAAGGAAGTCTTCCAGTCAAAAGAGAATTATATTTAAAAGTCTACATTGATAATGGGCATCCATAGTAAAGCTGTTGTAGAGGGGGCAGGATCCTAATCTCTAACCTATATGATTGCTATTTTGAATGTAACAGTGTTTTTTTAATTTAATTTTTTAATTTTTTAAAATTTAAATTTATTTATTTTAATTGGAGGCTAATTACTTTAAACAGTATTTTTAAAATCATTTTCTAATTGATTATTATTGACAGAAAAATTTTGTATTTTTTTTGTATTTTGTATCTAGTAATTTTAATGAATGAGTTATTTTAACTTTTTGAGACAACTTTTCGTATCTTTTTCATTAGTAAGGTGTATGTGTATAAGACTATTGCTACAAATAAAGCTTAAGCACTCTATGGCTTTCCATTAAAAAAGAAAAAAGTTTTCCTTTCTGCTTTATTTTTGCTTTTGTTTCAACCTACGATGTCACAGGTTGGAGAAGTGAAGCTCTGTCATTGCTGGCCTCTAAGGTTACAATGGCAAGGGAAGAGAAACTGGAGAATTAACGAAATTTGTTGGAGAATTATAGGCAATTTGTTGGAGAATTATAGGCTAGGAGTTGATGAGGTTTCAACACTTTCATCTAAAGAACTCCATCTCATGACCACAGACTACTTGAAGCGAGGTGGGAAGATACAGTCTATTTGTAAATAATAAACTTGGCAGCATAAATATAACATTTTTTTTCTTGGCACAATGTACGTTAAAACTATTTAAGCACACACAAGCACATAGATATATTTTTCTAGCATACATACTTTATATACTATGTGTACTTTTTTTCTCTGTCTCTTAGAGGCAGCTTTTGTTTTCTATTATCCTTTACCTATGAATAATCTACATTCTAATGACAGCAGACTACTTATTTTTCTCAACATAAGGTCCTGTTACACATTTTACATGTTTTCTTCTTTCACATTTAAATTACCTTTCTCTCATCTTCATTTGCAAACCCCGACTTACTTAGTTTGACTTACAAATTTTCAACTTTATAATAATGTGAAAGCAATATGCATTCAGTAGAAACTGTACTTTAAATTTTGAATTTTGAACTTTTCCTGGGCTAGCAAAATGCAATGAAATACTCTTTCATGATATTGACACTCTTAGCATACTAATCACAGTTCTCTTAAATTCTTCGTCTGATAATTCCAGTCTCTTTGCCTGTGTGCTTCTGATGCTTTCTCTGCTTCTTCAGATTGCATCTTTTTGCCTTTTGGTATGCATTGAAACTTTTTTCTTGATAGTCATACATGATGTAGTGGGTAAAAGGAACTGCTATAAACAGCCCTTTAGTAATGTGGCAGTGAGAGTGAAAGGGAGCATTTTGTAGTCTTATGATTAAGTTTCAGGCTTTTAGTGAGCTGCTGCCTCTGAACTGCAAACTTTACAAGTATTTCTCAGATTTTTCCCTCCCTTAAATGTGGCAGGATTTCTACAGCCAGTTAGAGTGGGTATTTTACTTCCCAAGTTCAATTAGGTTCTGATAATACCCAGCGCGTTGTGTGCATGCTGTCACTCAGCCGTGTCCAACTCTCCACGACCCCAAGGACTGCAGCCCGCCAGGCTCCTCTGTCCGTGGGTTTCTCCAGGCGAGAATACTGCAGATCCCTCCAGGGGATCTTCCTGATCCGGGGATAAAACCCGTGTCTCCTGTGAATCCTGCGCTGGTGAACAGGCTCTTTACCACTAGTGCCACCTGGGAAGCTCATCCAGCAGTTTAGGTTCTGGTTAATTAGTTTCTCTTGAGGGCAGGCCTTGTTTAAAAAAAAAAAATCAGAATGCTCTGTTGTATTTCAAAATGGATCCTGCCACTCCGCCAAAACTTCAGGGGATTTTTCTCTTATATCTACTGTGGTAACATGGTCAAGCTCCTGAAGATAAATCTTACTGTACTGTGGGAATCTCCATGAGCGAGCTCTCTGAAGTTTTTAACTCTCATAGAGTTTTTTTACACTGAACCTCCAACAGTCTGTCAATTACAGTTCATGTTTTACCGCTGAGCACTGGTTCCCATGGCAGCCTCTACTCTTGAGTCTCTGCTCAGGTAAGCTGTACCTCTCTCTCTGTCTCCAGTTTTGGGTACAGCAATGTGCCTTGTGTTCCCTCCCCTTACAAATCCAAAGAGAGTTGCTGATTTTTCAGTATTTTTCTTGTTAGGACCCACGTAGGGTGTCTTCCAAATACCTTAATGTGGAACTGGAAACTTGCTTTTTATACTTATATTTTAAGGGATGATAAATGTCTAAAACTCATTACACTTGTTTGCAACAATGATGCAATCTTTTATGGCTATGTGCTAGGTCAGCAGTGCTTATAAAGACCTAAAAGATTAACTTTTACTAAAATTACTGTTCTTCTTTCTTTGATAATGCATTTATTAATTCACTTGCTTATTCACCAGAGTATGTATTAAGTATATATGATAATGAAAACCAATGATTTGCATTCTAAACAGATGTATCCATAGTTCATAATATCAACAAGTAAATAAAAGAATTTTTAGTGATAAAAGTGAGACGATACACATTTATAGGCATTTTTCTATTCTAGAATATGCAAGTTCCTGAGGATCTTTTGTCAAGTTTTGTGGGGAGAATCATATTGGTGCGTTGGGTTCATACTGATATCTTTTTTATGCTATTATTGAGTAGAGGCAGAGGTCCATCAGAGGGTGACGCTGCATCTGTGTGTGATTCTTGTCTGATAATATGTTTATAATCCTAGTTAAGATTGAAAACAGGAAACACTCCCCCCCTCAAAAAGTGCATAGTCTTTGCTCAATATACAATTTAGTAAACTTATGAAGAGCTGGGTTGACAGTTTTAGAAAGAAGATTAAAGTAAACATTTTGATAGAGAAATGTAAGCAATCATACAAATACAATTATCAACTGGTATAATATTCTATACCCTTTTTAGTAGGTGTGTGTGTTAGTCTCTCAGTTGTGTCTAACTCTTTGTGACACCATGGACTGTAGCCTGCCAGGCTCCTCTGTCCTTGGAATTTTCCAGGCAAGGATACTGGAGTGGGTAGCCATTCCCATGTACAGGGGATCTTCCCGACTCAGGGAACAAAACCAGGCTTCTTCTTCTCCTGCACTACAGGCAGATTCTTTACCTGCTGAGCCACTAGTGATGGTCACATAATATTTTTGGTAACCTTTCAAAATATCTGGCTTCAATAAAATAAGTCTATTTAAAATTTTTTTGAGAACAATTAAACTTAATATGTCTTTGCTGTTAAAATTCTTTGCATTTGTATTCTTCCAATCTTCTGTTTTCACTTCTTTAGTTCTGAGTGGACAAAAAACACCATCATAGATTTTTGGAACAAAATGTTTCCTTATATGTACGTTTCTGTCTTTTTTTACTTTGTGGATAAGATTTGAGAAACAACCTTTCCTTTGTCTACATAATCACTGACTACTCTTTAGAATTAGCCAAACTTTGCAACATACAACAAGTTTATATTAAATACACATTTTCTGAATGTCAATACTTTGCCTAAGTACTAGAAGTAAAAATAATATACTAAGAGGTGTGATCAATAAAAGAGGCAGTCACTCCTTTCAGGTTAATCATAATACAACTTGAAACAGCATGTAATGACTAATTCAAATTGTTAAAATAACCAGTGAAATATGTCAGTTTTGTAAAGTAATATTATTGAAACAATACAAAAAAAAAGTGTTACCATCGTCTTTCTGTCCTTTTCTGCTTGTGCAAAGTTATTCTATTATGGAAAATCCCTAGAAGTTACAATGTACAATACTTTAAACAAAAGATAAACACAGCTCCTTTCTTTTTCTCAATATAAAATTATCAAAGTCAAAATTGATATGTACTTATTTTGTAAGTGGTTAGAAGAGATTTATGTTTTGAACATGAATATACACAGGCACACTAACTATATGGTTTGATCAATTGCAAATTATTTGATTCATTTTAAAATATGCAGCTGATTAGAGGAGGTGGAAATGCTTCAGGGAAAAAGCAGATAAATAAAGAGAAAATATAAGTAGTGAAAATAAGCATGCTCACTGTTAGGTATATAGATATGACATAAATAAAAGCTCTTGCCATTCATTCCAGGGCCACCCTGGGTATAAAACTAAATAGGAAAGAAAGTGTGGGATGTAATAGTCACTGAGGGGTAGGTATTAAAAGAAAAAATGAAAAAAATTCATAAAATTAATCAGAAATTATCCCTTTCTTCAGGAGTCTGAGCTATTATAAGATCAACATGTATACTAATAGGAAGAAACATAGTTTGCAGCTTAGGTTGGATTTTCTAGGAAGTTGAACCTGCCTGAAAGAGGGATTTGGGTGCCTGGATTTATTGAGTTAGTACTATTTAAGAAAAACCTGTAGGGGAATGAAGAAAGAAAAATGAGAAAGAGGAAAGAACTGACAAGAATGTGGCCTCAGGTTAATTTTGTTGTTAGCCTGACTCAAGAAGTATTCTGGAGGGTGGGTAAGTTGCATTGTAGAGGTATCCACCTTGTGACTAGGGGAAGAGACTTTTGTACCCGAAGTTGTCTGACGTCATTAGCCTTTCAGAGGGTGAAAATGCAGCCTCCCAAGAGGAGCAGTTGGAGAAGTGTTGACTGTCAGTGAAGGGTAAGACTTCAGAGAAAATTGTGTCTAATAAACCATTCTTTCCAGCACCCATGGGGAGTTGAGAGCACTGGTCAGTAAAAGGGACTTGGATGTGGCACACACAATGTCTGCCCATCATGTTAAATAAAAATACAAAATAATGTGTAGAAGATGTAGTTTCTGCTGAGAGATTTGTCAAAGACTTTATGAGATGTAGCCTTGGTTTCTCTGCATAACTAGAGCCTGCAATTGAACATCAACCCATTTCTGTTACTCTGCAGAATTACTTGTGGGAAATCCTGGAATTCCTTTGGCAATGATATTAAAGCTGTGTCCAGTAAAATCAAGTGAAATAACTCACTTCCGGTTTTTATAGACATATTACCAGTGAAGGTTGCAGGTTATCTCAAAGAAATATGAAATGTGAAACAAGGATATTTTATGGTCCAAACCATTATAGTTTCTGTCATTTTTTACTGGGGCATTTTATGTAGCTTTGTGTTTATGTGTGGTTTGTTGTTGTGGGGAAATATATTTTTCTATTTCTGGAACTAGTGTTTTAAAGATCTTATTTAGGAAAGTCTGTTTTTTTTCTTCTTCTATTTACATTGTGGTCTTGTAATTTAGTGACAGTAGAGGGAGCTATATTGTGTTGGAAGTTTATAAAATTCCCGTAGTTAAAAGTGTTTTAAGTATGTGGGTACTGGGGGAGTCACAATCTATTTAATAATTATATCCAGGGACTAAAGTAGATGGGGACATTGAATCAATGTCTGTAATGTATTCATAGTCTGTTTGATTATAGAGTATGAATCTTTTTATTATAATACAATTTTCCTTTCAATCTTAAATTCCTCTGCTTATTTAGGCTTCTTGAATTTCCATATTCATTTTCATAGCATGCATTAAAAAGTACAAAATGAGGGGACTTCCCTGGTGGCTCAGTGGCTAAGATTTCAGGTTCCCAATGCAGAGGGCTTGGGTTCAATCCCTAGTCAGGGAACTAAATTCCATAAGCCACAACTAAGAGTCCACATGCCATATCTAAGACCTGGCACAGCCAAAAACAATTACAAAATAAAAGTCTAACGTGTAATATGATCACTATAGACTATAGTTGATAACACTGTACTGTAGAATTGATATTGTCTCACCAATAAAAGGGTAAATATGTGAGGTGATCCATGTGTTAATTAATTAACTTAATGAGGGAAATACTTTCTTTTTTTTTTTTTTGGAAATATTTTCAAAGAGGAAAAGAAAAGTACAAAATGATCATAGGCAAAAATTTGTACTTCTAGTGTCCTGAGAGAAAAGTAAGTCACTCACTTATTTGGGAATTTATTAAATATTACCCAATCATGGACTATTCCCAGAGTAGCTTTTTGTTAACTATATTATCTGTATTAGAAAGAATTACAATTTGTAGTTTTTCAAACAGGAACCATGAAATATTTGGAGTGTTCTTTGGGAAATTACCTAGTTTTGCTTGAAGAAGGAAAACCAATTAATTCCTAGAGCCAGAAATTAGGTTTTTGCATACAAATTTTGCTATGATGATAGAATGAGATTCTTAAAGGTGGTTATCTCCCATTATCATACTACTTCCTGATTCTTCTCACTGATTTACAGCTTTCCCAGCACTCTTCCTCAGAGTTTACCGAGAGAGAGCTATTAGATACTAAAGCATGTGTGTGTGTGTGTGTGTGTGTATACACTCAGTCATGTCTGACTCTTTGGGATCCCATGGACCATAGCCTGCCAGGCTCCTCTGTCCATGAGATTTCCTAGGCAAGAGTATTGGAGTGGGTTGCCTCTTCCTTTTCCAGGGGATCTTCCTAAACCAGTAATCAAAGCCATAAATAGAGACCTAATTACATTTACCTGGAGAAGGAAATGGCACCCCACTCCAGTACCCTTGCCTGGAAAATCCCATGGACGGAGAAGCCTGGTAGGCTACAGTCCATGGGGTCGCAAAGAGTAGGATAGAACAAGTCAGTCTGAAGTAGGTGGCCTTCATGTAAGGAAAAGGATTCCTTTGAGTGGCAACATAAGTGTTGATCAGAGAAGTGAACTACTGGTGAGCAAATATTTCATTAACTCTAAGAACTTGAAGTCAGTAGAGAAAATCGTTGAAATTGGATTTGCCTGCCAGAACTGATCACACCTTACCTGCTCAGAATCTCACATTTAAGCCCCCAAATGAATGGCACATTCTTTAAGACGTTCTTCCTGAGAACTTCTTTGCTCCTTCTAGTAGATTTCACCACCCTTCATGTGCGCACCACAGAGCTTCCTATAAAAGTCTACTAAAGCTCATAGAACATGACCACAGCCTGTTGTGGGGGGTGGGACATCATGGTTTTAATACAAAGACTGGGATCAAAAATAGGAGTAGAGCCTCATCTTGTGTCCTCCTGGTTGCAGGTAGCTTATTTATCTGCTTTGAATCATTTCCTTACTCTGTAACATTATCAAATGGTACCTTTGTAATTATATAGCTTTTACAAGAAAAACCAGAGACACTATTTATCGTAGAAGTAAAAGAATTTGCTTTAGAACATGCTGGAGTTCAAATCTACTTCATTACTTAGTAGCTATGTTAACTGGGGCAAGTTGCTTATAGACCTGAGTTACTAGTTAGTAATCAATTTGCATCAAATTTGGTATGGGAAATGTCAATGAGCTTGACATTTTTGTGTTGATTGGTGGGTTTATAATTTTACTATTTGGTAAGGCAAATATATCTATTTCTATCTTCTAGCATTCTTATATATTCCCCAGACTTTTTCTTTCAAATTAAAATTAATTAAAATGAACGTATGAAGTTTCCAAAATATCTTCCATTTGGGTAATATTGGAAAATACTTTAACTTGATTAGATCTTTTTTTCCTCTGAGATTCACCTATAACAACTTGTCTTTCCATTTGGAAATTTAAAATATGCACCTCACACTCAAACATCTAATATCAAGCTCCTGCTGTAGCCTTCTCCATCCCAGTGAAGGATAACATCTTATGTAAATTCAAGCCACAAACCTTGACATCAGCCTTAACTTCAGTCTTTCCTTCAAACCAATCATCCAGTATCAGGGCTTTAGTTTTCAAATCTGTCCAGGACATAATCACTCCTCACAAGTTCTGTGGCTACTACTTGCCACCTTTCTTTCCCACCTGGACAGCTTTAATAGCCTCACAATTTCACTTCCTGTTCCTGCCCTTAGAACCTTTCATACCTTCAATAGAACAATGAAAGTTATCCTGTGTCAAAAATAAGACAACAGGCCCCAAATGGGGTCACTTATTTTAAACCCCATGTCACCAATTGATTGTAATTTTGGCTCTCTCAAAATGAAACCAGTCAATCAGGAATCACTTGATCAGCACTAGTTAGGTCATCTGCATGATAGACCCCTGCTGTCCCTTGCAGTTGGAGAAGGCAATGGCAACCCACTCCAGTACTCTTGCCTGGAGAATCCCAGGGACGGGGGAGCCTGGTGGGGTGCCGTCTATGGGGTCACACAGAATCAGACATGACTGAAGTGACTTAGGAGCAGCAGCAGCAGTCCCTTGCAATAACTAACAGACGTTTTTCCTTCCTTGTTCTTGTTGCCTTCTGTCTTTCATTTCACATAGCACCTTGCACCTTCTTTGTATCTGTTAGACTGGATGCTGCCTGATTCAAATCAAATACTGCTGAAACTCTTAAAATGTTTAATACACCTCAGTTTTTCTTTGGACAACTGTTAAAGAGTCAGATCATGTCACCCCTCTGATTCAAACTTTCCAGTGACTCCCCGTCCAATTTGGAGTGAAAAGCAAAATACTTCAATAACATGATTTGGTCTCCCCCCGGGACTCAGCTACCTCTACCCTCCGCTTCAGCTCTATTAGCCTTCTTACACACTGTCCACCCAGAGACTCTGTGTCCTTTCCCTCTTCCTGGAAGTTTCTTTATCTAGATGCCACAGAGCTTGCTCTCTTACCTCCTTAAAGTCTACATTCAATTGTTACTTTCTCATTGTAGACTTTTCAACCACCCAATGAGAAAGTGCTATCTCTACAACAGTTTCTGTTTACTTGATTCAAATGCTTTAATTTTCTCCATAACATTTCACCACTGTTCAACATATGTTTTATTTGTTTCATTTTATTGTCTGTATTCTGCCTCTATCATTACTTCATTCTCAACATACAAACCAATACAAATTAATATTCTTGAAAAAAGAAATGATAAAACACATACAAGAATTGACATTTTATGAGATTAAGTGTTGCTATGCCGAGACACAGCATGTTTTTTCATTTATTCAGGGTCCGTTTCATATCCTTTGATGTATCTTACAGTTATTTATTTATAGTTTTACTTATCTGTATCATCTGAAGTGTTACCTTTATATATTTATTTATCTAGTTATTGGCCACACTATGAGGCATGAAGGATCTTAGTTCCCCATCCAGGGATTGAAACCTTGTCCCTCAGGGGAAGCACAGAGTCCTTACCACTGGACTGCCAGAGACTCTCCTACAGTTATTTTTAAATGAGCCCTTCATCTTCCTTGAATAGTTTGCTCCAGTATTATTTTATACCTTCTATATGATTATAATAGGGTTGTTTTCCATTTCAACTATTTAGAGCTATTCTAAAAAAACATGTTAATATTTGATACTAACCTTATTTCTAGCTATTTTACTAAATTATTTTACTAATTCTACTAGACTGTGATCAGATTATATATGAGTTGCAACACTTTGCTCAATAGTCTTTAGCTGTTATTTCATGGACCCCTAATGTTTCAGATGAAAAGTCTAGTGCTAATCCGATTTCCACATTGCATACCATCCCCTCCCCAACTCCTACTCCTGTTTTCAACCTGGTTTGATATTCTCTTTTTAATGTGGAATTTTGGAAATTTGTATTGATCCTGCCTGGAATTTTGTGAATCTTTTCCATATGTAGAATCAGACTCTTTTAATTCGGGAAATTTTTCTTTTGTTATTGTCTAATTATTAGTTTTACACTTGCTTTTTTCTCCTTCTGATACTCCTGTTTTATACATTTTATACTTCTAAGTATCTGTTTTTTATCTTTTAGCTTTTCCCTCGATTTCCGTTCTTTCTTATTCTGTTCTGTGTTGTTATATTTCATTTTCTATTTGAACTTCAAGATCAGTAGATCTGTTCTTGGCAGTGATATTTCTAATTTTCAGTTCCTCTATTGACATTTTATAGTTAAAAATGATATGTGTTCCTGAATATTCTTTGGTTGTCCTTGTGTATTCCAATTTTTACAGTTTTTTTTTTTCCTGGCTTTCCATCCGTTTTGTTTCAGTTACTGCCAACTATTCCAAATTAATATTTGATCTTCTTTCAGTCATTTAAAGTGATCCATTATTTTGTTTTTGTTTTTTTCTCTTTATATGTTCCATCAGCATTCGTATGGACCTACCTACAAAGTAGCAGTGAAATTTTGAAAGGAAGGTACAGAAATTTCTGTCTTTGTGGCTCAGTTGAGTACAAACTGGAGAGTATTTCTGCTGAGGAATGGGGTGAAAGTGAAAGAAAGTGATGTAGCTCAGTCATGTCCAATTTTTTGTGATCCAATGGACTGTAGCCTGCCAGGCTCTTCTGTCCATGGGATTTTCCAGGCAAGAATACTGGAGTGGGTTGCCAATGATGTAGAAACCTGATATTGCCTGATTTCTTGTGTGGAAATTACATCCCTTTCCCAAACAGTGGGACTAAGATTGATTTTAATGTAGTCTAACTTGAAAATTATCTCGATGGTCAAGATTGGTCTTCCCAGAATCACAAGCAGCCCTCTCTCCAGGGATTTTACTGTTTTTTGCTATTTGGATTTGCCCAGAGATCTGCTAATCCCATGTTTGATTTTGACCTAGAGAAAGGCAAGTCCTCTCTTCAGCTCCTCCTTGCTGACACTCCCTGACACAAAAATGAGGTCCTTCACCTGCCTTCTCTTAGATCCTAGAAGAAGCTGTGCTGCTGGTGTGTTCTCAAAGCTTATTAACTCACTTCCCCTGATGGTTATGTGACTCTGAAAAGGGAGATGGAAAGAAGTCTGGACATCATCTCAACTCACATTCTCAGGTGCTTAAACTGTCTGAGACCATCAGGCTTGAATTAAATCATAACAATTCACAGATATTTTCAATGTAAATAACCAGTAGTGACCACTTTACCTTTTGTTCATATTTGTCATATTTAGTATCTAGTGAGAGGATCAGAGTCCTTTTCAAAGCCTCTTGGAAAAAGAAAAGAAAAGGCAACTTCACACTCTTCTTTCTACCAGCTGTAAAAACTTTGTGAGAGGATGCTACTTCCTTTTTGTTGTTTTCTTATTTCTTTGACAAGTGTGGAGTGAAAATCACACAGGGCAAAGAGCTGAATATAGAGCTTACAGCAAAGGAGACTGTAGAGGCAAGGGGAATAAAAATGTTGTGATAATTTTTCAAGAAATGACTTAAAGAGAGGAGGATGTCTTATCTTTGTGTCATATAACCTCTCACATGGCTCTTGAATGTTGCTAACCATGGCTAGAAACACAATTTCCAACAGGTAAACTATAATCTAGCCAGTGCTGTGGGAGTTGTGTATGTCAGCTGAGGGTCATATATGGCTTTACCTGTCAAAAGCTGCAAAGTAAATGTACATTGTTACTTTACTAAAGTGCATGTAATTTAAGTTTCTTGTTCTATTCTTTACTGTGGCATTATCAAAACTTAAACCCACTCCATTTCCCTACTGAGCCATTTTCAATGCTTAAGAATATGCTTTCAAGCTGTAACTACATCAATACCTGTGGTTATACATTCTATTGAGAATAAAAATGTCTTTTTCTTTTTAGAGCTGTTGAAGCTCCTGATGCTGAAGAGTTCATCTTGCAAAATGCAGGTTCCATCCTGCTACCAGTGGAAAGTTCTTCATTTCACAATCAATGTCATCTTAAACAATGCTATTATTTCTTATAATTGCACAGAAAACAAACTTAGTTGACTTTTAATGTTGTGTATTTTGGAAGGTAAAATTAATCATCCATCTGATAGGTGCTATGACAGGTTGGATATTATATTGTGTTAAAGTAAGTTATATTTGTGTATCTAAACTTTGGAAATCAGTGGTGCTCTTTTTTTTTCAGATTGAGTGACACTAAATTCTTCCTAGTTCTTCAAGAAATTTGACATTTTATATGAAGAGTTACACAGCTCAAAGCCATAATTTTATTGTCCATTATTGTATGTCTGTAATTGACAAGTAAGAAGTAAACACCTGTTTGGTCTGAAATACTCAGCTTAATTCTGCTGTGGTCCCATACATATGTTTTTATTTTATACTCTTGTTTGGATCAGAAATACTTTTCCTCCATCCAATTTATAAACAACATTTAAAAACAAACCTCTTCGGTAAACCTTCTGCATTTCTTAGTCAGATGCTGGGATCAGATGCATAGCCATAAATTCAGTTTCTCACACTACACATGGATGTGTTTATTATAGTAATTTACCCTATATATATATTTGGTTGTTGTCAAATGTCAGTGAATCCCTGTTAGCAGATTGGTTGATTTCCCTATATTTAGTGAATTTGCAACAATGTTTCTGCTAGGAAAATGTACCATAGTCAATTGGTGGGCTGCTGTCTATGGGGTCGCTCAGAGTCGCGACGGAAGTGACTTAGCAGCAGCAGCAATGCATTTATGTTATTAGCCGTAGCAAAAATATTATCTAGCCATTTTAAATTGCTTGGTAGCTAATAAATATTAGCCTAATTGAATAAATCTAAATTTTCATAATGATTTTCACCTGTAGTAAGTGTAAACTCTAGAATTTGGTGGCCAGAACTTCGTTAGATTTTATGCCCGCTTTCCAGAGCAATTCTTGTGGTATCAGTTTAGTCTTGTTCAAAAATACATGTGGTTTTATTTAGTAAAGAAACAAATAGAGTTACTTCTCATGATTCACAATTTCTATATTTGTGAATTTGATGACTTACTAATTTTTATTCATAACATCGAAATCAATACTTGAAGCCTTTTCAGATCATTTGCAAACATGCTGAGTGGTCAAAATTTTGAGTCATCTGACTCTGCCTGTTGTCCAGCTGAGACTGAACAAGGCAAGACTCTGCATTTTTGTGTCAGGTCTTACACTGTACATGAGTTTTTATTTTGCAGTCAATTTAGTGCCACCTTCTTATGCATTTTTGTACTTTTTTTTAAGGCAGGGAAAGGATTGCATTGTTTAAAATGCATTTAAACATTGTACTGAAGTGTTATCTAGAGTTCCCAAATACAAGAAGCTGTGATGTGCCTTATGGGGAAAAATATGCATAGTAGATAAGCATCTTTCAGGCATGAGTTATAGTGCCTTTGGCTGTGAGTTCAATGTTAATGAATCAACAGTATAGTACATCCAAAAAAAGGAAGAGAAAATTAACTAATCTATACATCAGGCTGCTCTAGAAAGTGCTAAAGTAACATCTATAGTATGTGATGAAACTATGAAAAATATAGAAAAGTGGCTAAGTGTATGGGTTTGACTGATTAAAAACAAGAGAAAACAAGCAAAAATTCCCAAACAGCAACAGCAACAACAACAAAAACATAGTGGACAGCCGTGTTGTAAAACTGAAAGCCAAAGGAATTTATGATGATGTTATCCAGGGTCAGCAGAGTGGTAAGCTCTTCCGACTCTGTGCTGGCTGGTTCACATGTTTCTGAAGGTGATATGGCATGAAAAATGTAAAACTTGCAGGTGGAACAGGTTCTGAAGATCAGGAGGCTATGAAAGAATTTGGAACATGCCTATTAAGTGTAATATAGGAAAACAGTTATATGGAAGAGCTGGTTTTCAATGTTGATGAGGCTGACTTTTTTCACAAAGATGTTGGTAAATGATCCATAAGCCAAACGGCATTTTGGCTAATGAAATGTGACCAGAGGCTTGGAGACGCCGACCCAGTATTGCTCCTTAGAGCCATAGTTCAGTATTCACTACTTCAGTGTTCATGATACTATAGACATCATAACCACCACAAATAATGTGTCTCTACTGTACATGAGTAAATACATTCCACTGTGGTAAAATGTTCTATAGAAATTTAGAACATAAAGCTACTATTTCTCATTATCATAAATAACAATATAAATAAAGTTAAAATTTCTTCTGTCTTTAATTACTACTCTCTGTATCATTTAGTTTATTTGGAAGAAGCCAAATTATGTAGACCCTATTGGTGTCTGAGTTGTAAGATTAAAGAGGCTACTAAAAATTGTTCAATCTGAGAATAAGCATCAGTATGCTATATACATGGTGTGTCAGTCAAGTTCTCCTGAATTAGCTGTAGTAACACACAATCCATATGTCTAAATGACTCACAGTAACACTGACACCTTGGCAAAGGAGAATGAAACATGGTAAGCCACATGATATGCCACATGCCAATTCTTAAAACTATGTCACATGTCTACAAGGAAATGTTATTTCTTCTCATTGTTTTTTTTTTTTTTCCCCAAAGAAAGTCACATGTGAACACCAGAACAGAATATTGGGTGAGCAGCAAAATAGTATCATGCTTCCTTAACAGTCATGAATAAAAAAATAGCGATATGGAGAGAAAGGCTTGAGAAAGGCCCTTGTGCCCTTCCACATGCTAAGTCAGGGAGGAAGGAGAACAGAATGCTCAGAACCTGTAGGGGAAATAGGAGCCCAGTGAGTGGAGTGCTACGATTCTACCCCTGCAAGCAGTGGAGCAGTTGCAGGGTCTGGCCCTCAAGAAGGTATGGACTAAGAGGCAGAAGCTGCCTCAGAGAGTCCCTGTGAACTCAGGCAGCAGGTCAAGACCCCAAGAGAGGAGGGGGGCCAGGAAGACCAGAGGGTGAGGGAGATCTTTGAAGATGACAGGCATGCATCAGTGATGATGACCCAGGGTTACAGCTCACCCTCACCAACACACTGCTGCTGCTGCAGCTAAGTCGCTTCAGTTGTGTCCAACTCTGTGCAACCCTATAGACAGCAGCCCACCAGGCTCCCCCGGCTCTGGGATTCTCCAGGCAAGAACACTGGAGTGGGTTGCCATTTCCTTCCCCAATGCATGAAAGTGAAAAGTGAAAGTGAAGTCGTTCAATAATGTCTGACTCTTCGCAACCCCATGGGCTGCAGCCTACCAGGCTCCTCCACCCATGGGATTTTCCAGGCAAGAGTACTGGAGTGGGTTGCCATTGCCTTCTCCACACCAACACTATTCTGCAGAGGAAAAGAGGAAAACCACTGAACTCAAGGTGCAAACTCAGAATCTGCTGTGGTAGAAGAAAAGCTGAAGATAGGACTTAGATTCAGCATTGAAAAAGAGCAAATGTACTTCCACATAACCTCCGGCCCACACCTGAGTTGGTGGCCTGAAGATATGTTCCCATTATACATGTGATTTATCCTTTCAAAGCTGTAAAGTATGATTGAAAATTATACTTCCAGTTAATACTTTTATTCCACATCAACTCCATTGAAATGCAAGCTAGAAGTCTGCAAGGCATACTCTCCAGTGAAGCCACTCTTCCCCATCTCAGCTTAGAGGAGAAGGTTCATACATGTCCCAGTGCACCTATTATCGCAGATCTGCCAGGGGGTTTGATGGGAGTCTATTCATTCACAAGGGCCAGAAACACTCAAGATATCATAAGCAACAATAAAAAATAAATAATAACAATTAGAAGGATACCAGGGTATTTCATGAACCTCTGAGACAGAAAGAGGAGGTAGACCTTGCACCAAAACCAGGCCTCTGGAGGCAGAGCCAAGCAGTCAGGAATGCACCCCATGCTCCCATTTCCCAGGGGTTTTAGGCTCTCTCGCCTCTGCATGTTTCCGCACATCTGCTTCTTCTGCCTCACTCTGAAGTACAGCTTTCTCTTCTGTGTATTCTTGGCCCCTCCACCCAAGATTCACATGCAGTTTCTCAGTTCAAAGCCTAGGAGAGACAGCTAGAGATTCAGGAGCTCATTGTAACTCAAGAAGTTTTATTTATTTTTTACTTTTTTATATTAAATAACTTTTAAAAATTGCAACATAATTGCTTTCCAATGTTGTGTTGGTTTCTACTGTATGGTGGTGTGAATCAGCTATAGGTGTACATGTGAACCCTTTCCCTTGAGCCTCCCTCCCACCCTACCCCATCCCACCCCTTCAGTTCATCACCAATATTTTTAAAAGGGCTACTTCCCATTAAAATCTTTTTCAATGTTTAAAATTTTAAACAAACAAAAAACCTGAAACAATAGTGCAGTGAACATTTATACACAATTCAGTCAGGTTTAATAATTATTTTAACTCTGTGATTGTCAGGAAGCATTTAACAGGAGGCTTCCTGTGTGCTGTTTTGAATCTGTCAGGAATTCTCTGTTCCTTATTAATTCCTGAATATTCAGGAATTAAGAGGAGAGGCAAGCCTCTCCCAGGGCTGAGAATCTAGGCATTTTTTTCATCAGTTTTTCAATACAGGGAAAGTACCCTCTTCCTTTTTATGAACCATATGGTAAAAGTGATTATTTACAACCCTCTCTCTTTCATATGGATGACCTCATGTTTCCTTGTAAGTTTTGATTTTATCTCTGTTGAAAATAACTATCTTGTAAGACAGTATAAATACCTACACAATGTTGAATAAAATACCTCTGCTCCATCAGAGCTTTGGTCCCCGTGTCTTGCTTTCTCTCACTCTCTCTCTCTTTTTCAGGCTGACCCCCTGGAGCACAGAGGTCCTCTGGGTTCACTTTTCTGCCTGGGCTTCTAAGACCCTCTCGAGAAGGCACTCTGCCCCTTCACCCCCTTGAGAGGGCACCTGAGGCCTTCGTGAACAAAGCAAGCCCCATGCCAGGGGCTTTATTGGGTTTCTGCATAAACCAAGGAATATCAGCCTCTTTCTCTCTCCTTTAATTTCTTATCAGTCGACTCCGGACCGCCAGGTTCCGGTCCATTAAAGGACCTCAACATGTGATGTTTGCTTTCTCTCCCTGTACAATAATATATTACATATATGCAGTTTTTCCTGAACCATTTGAAAATAAATTATGTATATTTGAAAAAAATAGCAATATGAAAAGAGTGGTACTATGAATACAGCATGCCACTAGTTGTGTTGATTCAAATTCCAATATTGCTTACTATGCAAATCTACTTAGTATAACTTTCCTACTTAAATCCATTACACAGCTCTCGATAATCACCGAATTCTCTAGCCTGCTATCTGTGTAACTCCAGAATGTATACTTTACTACCTCTGTCTCTATATGTCTTGCCATTTTCTGCCTTCATGTTGTAAGCATCTGCAATATTGATTTAAAAAAAGCAAAATGTTTCATGCCTTCGTGCTTTTGGCCATGTTGTTTTTTCTTCCTGGAATGCATTTTCTATCATTCCCTCTTAGTGGGATAAGTATCTTCTAACCTTTTGAAACTTCCCTGACTCCTGCCTATATCCCATTTCAGGTAGGGCTCTTTATCTCCTCTTCTTTGTTCTCCTAATAACCTATCTTTATCATGGATTGTAACAGATTATATATAAGTAAATATATCAATATTGCTATCAGATCAGATAGCATCATATGTGTATAACTTTAAACATCACAAGAAGCATAGGAAGTCCAATAGTATTCAATAAATCCAATAATATTCAAGACACCTACGGTCTCATAGAATTTATATATCTGGAGAACATTGTAAACTTTATAAGTTATGTTTTCAACTAGATGGTAAACACATGATTTTGCTCCCGCAGAAATTATGAAAGAAATAAAAGAAATAGCTTCCAACACATTTTTAAAGATTAACATAGAGTTGGGTTCTTGATAAGCTTGAAGAAGTCTTTAACTTGCTCATGAATATGTCTAGGAAGTGCTACTCAAAGACAATTTTTTAATGAATAATAAAGACCTCTATGCAGGTACTATTATAATAATTACACAATATTCTGTCCTGATATCCTGATTGATGAGAAAGTAAGAAAATAGTGTAAATAACCAACTTGTTCTTTGAAGAATGAAGCAAGAAGATCCAAAGCAGAAGATGTGTCAATGCTTTCCTGTAGCAATGGAGCTTCACAAAGACCTCCACACACATCACTTCTATATATTGTATTAAAAAATTAAAACCCTAAGATTATTTAAACTTTTGCTATGCTTCTAGTCTCACATCCTATCATTAAATATTTTATTTTTTCAAGACTTAATCTTGCTTTCTTCTATTGTCATGTGTTTTCATTTGTGCTCACTTCTTCCATTACCACTTATAAAAAGATAACCTCCAAGTTTGTGTGTAATCTGTATCTTTTACTTAGACTTTATTCAACCACTAATGGAGCCTTTTTGGATTTATCAAAGCATCTCACACTTACCATTTCCCAACCTACAATCATATTCTTTCTTTCCAAACTGGTCCTCTTCTGGTAAACACTCTTCAATGAAAAGCACCGCCACAGATTTAGATGTGTAAATCAGAAATCTAAGAATCTTTGTTTTGTCCCTTTTCATGCCTGAAATATCCAACACATCACCATTCTCTGTATATTTTACTTCATATTTGGCTTTTCAATCTACTTCTCTCAGTTTCCAACACCAAGGTACTATGAACTCACACCTAGAATACGAGAATTGCCAACACCTCTTTTAGAGAGAGAAAGAGATGAGAAAGAGAGCCAGAGATCAAAAAAAATTTTATTTTCAAGAATGCTTCATGAGATTCCAGAGGTTGGCAAATCCAATATCTGCTTTGTGGGCTGAAGACCCAAAGAGGAACTGAATCTGAAGTTTGATTCAGAAGGACCACAGGTTGGCAGAATTATAGGCTGGCAGAATTACTGCTGCTTGGGGGAGGTTAGTCTTTTAATTTTATACAGACCTCCACCTGACTGGCTCTGGCTCTCTGACATTTGGAGGACAGTCTGCTTTGCTCAAAGTCCATGATTGAAAGATTAATCTTATCCAAAAATATCCCCACAGAGACTTCCAGAATAATGTTTGATCAAATATCTAGACACTATGTTCAGTTGACACACAAAATTAATCATCACAATATTGCAGCCAGATTTATGTTTTTGTATCACAAATCCAGTCATGTCAGCCCTTTCCTTAGCAAGCCTCCTGTTGTCCTACTACCTGCTTACATCCCAGCTCCATCTTGCAGCACCCCTCTGCCTTTCATGTCGTCTCAACTGAACCTTCTGTGAACTGCCTGAATATGTCAAATCTCCCTAGTATATCACATGTCTTTGAAGCTCTATGTACATTTCATCTGCAGCACTTGAAGTACTTCAGTTTCAACCATACTTGAAAAATTATATCATTTTGGTAGTGATTTGATGTCATCATCTAAGCTGTAGAGGAGAGAACCAATATCTACTTTTGCCTATACAGTGAATCTATACATATGCACCTTCAAGTTCCAAACTTTCAAAAAGGTCTTCGAAGCATCATTGTCAGCTGTGAGTGAAATTGCAGCTTGTCCTCCATGTCTTATTGCTGACAATCCTTCAGCTGTCTCATCTCCCACCCTTTATCCATCTTCCAGTCAGTAACTCTTCTTACCTGTTCACTTGATGCCAGCCTCTGTATGCCAGCTGTTGTACTACTGTACTTTTCAAGGTACTGTACTGTAAGGTTTAAAATGTTCATTTTTTGTGTGTTTATTTCTTATGTATTATTTGTTTGAAAATATTATAAATCTATTAAAATATTATATAGTCAATTGTGTTAGTTGGATACCTAGGCTAAATTTGTCAGATTTATAAATTAAACTTAGGAACACATTCTTGAAATGGAACTTATTCACATGTAGGGGACTTACTGTACTAGTATTTTGCTCATCATGGTATTTTGAGCACAGAGGACATCAGTTCAGTTCAGTCACTCAGGTGTGTCCAACTCTTTGCGACCCAATGGACTGCAGCATGCCATGCTTCCCTGTCCATCACAAACTCATGGAACTTACTCAAACTCATGTCCATCAAGTCAGTGATGCCATCCAACCATCTCATCCTCTGTCATTTCCTTCTCCTCCCGCCTTCAATCTTTCACAGCATCATCTTTTCTAGTGTGTCAGTTCCTCGCATCAGGTGCCCAAATATTGGAGTTTCAGCTTCAGCATCAGTCCTTCCAATGAATATTCAAGACTGATATCCTATAGGACAGACTGGTTGGATCTCTTTGCAGTCCAAGGGACTCTCAAGAGTCTCCTCCAACACCACAGTTCAAAAGCATCGATTCTTCGGCACTCAGCTTTCTTAATAGTCCAACTTTCACATCCATACATGACTACTGGAAAAACCACAGCTTTGACTAGATGGACCTTTGTTGGCAAAGTAATGTCTCTGCTTTTAAATATGCTGTTTAGGTTGGTCAAAACTTTTCTTCCAAGGAGCAAACGTCTTTCAATTTCATGGCTGCAGTCACATTTTGCAGTGATTTTGGAGCCCCCCAAAATAAAGTCTGTCACCGTTTCCATTGTTTCCCTATTTGCCATGAAGTGACTGGGCTGGATGCCATGATCTTAGTTTTCTGAATGAACAGAAATCATGGAAAGTAATAAATATTGTTGAACAAATTTATAAGAATCAGAAGAATGAACAAATGTCCAAATCCATCTCTATAGTGAACTTTAATGTGCCAGCCACAAGGAATAAAGATACACACCATGAAAAGTTCATAAAAACAAAATAATAATTTCTGTAACACTCAGTTAAATTTTGTTAATCACCTAAATTCTTCTCTAAATTCTCTTTGGTATTAGCCCTCAAGATATTGAATATCCTAGTTCTTTCCCCTGAATAGTTTTCAGGCCAACACATTGATCAGGGTGTTGTTCAGTTGCTAAGTTGTCTCCTACTCTTTGAGACCAGGCTCCTTTGCCCTCCACTGTATCCCAGAGTTTGCTCAAATTCATACCCAGTGAGTCCACTGAGTCAGTTCAGAAACCAATTGCTATTTAACCTGAGACCTTACAGTCATCCAGGTTTTCTGAACATCCCAGCTCTTTCCTCTTATTTACAAATCAACATATGAGGTTTCAATGCTTGCAGTTTACTGAGTATTCAGAGTACACAAAGCCACAGGGTGGAGGACTCTAGTAAGAAACTTTCCTAACAAATGCAAGAAAGAAAACATTTCTGAGATGTTAAGACTAAAGGAATCTGAGCAGCAGGGAGCTAGAACTTAATTCTGGTAAAGGAAAATGTGAGCCAAGGAAACAACAGGAAGAGGAAGTTAAACAGTGGGAGCTTTAAAGAGGAAACACAACTACTGTGGTCTAGAAACCAAAATAAGGTAGAAACAAAAGCCAGAGAAGAGAAGCATAATCTAAATAGCAAAGGAAAAAAAAGAAAAGCAAAGAATGTGAAAGGAGCCTTACAAGGAGATGTTAAATATCTGCTGTCCTTTGGCAGAAAACAGGAGTCCTGAGACAGTAGGAGGCAATCATACAGCGAAGTCTAAAGAAAGGAAATGAAAGAATGAAGTGAACTGAAGTGAAGTGAAGTCGCTCAGTCGTGTTCGACTCTTTGCAACCCCGTGGACTGTAGCCCACCAGGCTCCTCTGTCCATGGGATTCTCCAGGCAAGAATACCAGAGTGGGTTGCCATTTCCTTCTCCAGGGGATCTTCCTGAACAAGGGATCGAACCCAGGTCTCTCGCATTGCAGGCAGACACTTTAACCTCTGAGCCACCAGGGAAGCCCCAATGAATGAAAGAATAGGTGTTGACAATTTTCATAAAAGAAAGCAGTACACCCTTGTCTCTGGTTAGATGAAAGATAGAGGATTAGGCTTTCTCCATCTAAAATCACAAATGACAAGAGAAGCCAGATGGGAAGCAAGAAGCTGTTGGAAATGATAAACTATTATAAGATTCTCTTAATGCTGTAAGTTTTGATAGATTCTCTACTTGATTGGTTATACTCAGACTCTTGAAGTTTCTTCTCAACTAGCCCTTGATTTTTGTATTTCCATATTCACCTCCACATTGTCCAATTTTAGCAAGAATCTTGCTAAGCTGGTTTAACCTGAATCCCTCCTTATGCTGGTTGTTTTCTATTGGTAATTTTCCATTCTTTCATCCCCACTTAGCTCCTTGTTAATAACATCAATTTTCCTTGTATTCAGAGGTGAGTTGAATCTCTCCTCCTTATTACAAAATTTCTTCCAACATAGTAGCTCTCCTATATACCTATTGTAATAGTCTCCCTTGAATCAAATCTCTTTATCACATCACTTTGTTACTTAGAGATCAGTTTAGTTCAGTCACTCAGTCTTGTCTGACTCTGTAACCTCATGAATTGCAGCACACCAGGCCTCCCTGTCCATCACCAACACCCAGAGCTCACTCAGTTTCACATCCATGGAGTCAGTGATGCCATCCAGCCATCTCATCCTCTGTTGTCCCCTTCTCCTCCTGCCCTCAATCCCTCCCAGCATCGGACTCTTTTCCAATGAGTCAACTCTTCGCATGAGGTGGCCAAAGTACTGGAGTTTCAGCTTTAGCATCATTCCTTCCAGAGAATACCCAGGACTGATCTCCTTTAGAATGGACTGATTGGATCTCTTTGCAGTTCAAGGGACTCTCAAGAGTCTTCTCCAAAACCACAGTTCAAAAGCATCAGTTCTTCAGCGCTCAGCTTTCTTCACAGTCCAACTCTCACACCCATACATGACTACTGGAAAAACCATAGCCTTGATTAGATGGACCTTTGTGGACAAAGTAATGTCTCTGCTTTTGAATATGCTATCTAGGTTGGTCATAACTTTCCTTCCAAGGAGTAAATGTCTTTTAATTTCATGGCTGCAATCACCATGTGCAGTGATTTTGGAGCCCAAAAAAATAAAGTCTGACACTGTTTCCACTGTTTCCCCATCTATTTCCCATGAAGTGATGGCACCAGATGCCATGATCTTCGTTTTCTGAATGTTGAGCTTTAGGACAACTTTTTCACTCTCCTCTTTCACTTTCATCAAGAGGCTTTTTAGTTCCTCTTCACTTTCTGCCATAAGGGTGGTGTCATCTGCATATCTGAGGTTATTGATATTTCCCCAGGCAATCTTGATCCCAGCTGTGCTTCTTCCAGCCCAGCGTTTCTCATGATGTACTCTGCATATAAGTTAAATAAGCAGGGTGACAATATACAGCCTTGACATACTCCTTTTCCTATTTGGAACCAGTCTGTTGTTCCATGTCCCGTTCTAATTGTTGCTTCCTGACCTACATATGGGTTTCTCAAGAGGCAGGTCAGGTGGTCTGGTATTCCCATCTCTCTATGAATCTTCCACAGTTTGTTGTGATCCACACAGTCAAAGGCTTTGGCATAGTCAATAAAGCAGAAGTAGGTGTTTTTCTGGAACTCTCTTGCTTTTTCAATGATCCAGGAGATGATGGCAGTTTGATCTCTGGTTCCTCTGCCTTTTCTAAAACTAGCTTGAACATCAGGAAGTACACGGTTCCATGTATTGCTGAAGCCTGGCTTGGAGAATTTTGAATTATTTTACTAGCGTGTGAGATGAGTGCAATTGTGCGATAGTTTGAGCATTCTTTGGCATTGCCTTTCTTTGGGATTGGAATGAAAACTGACCTTTTCCAGCCCTGTGGCCACTGCTGAGTTTTCCAAAGTTGCTGGCATATTGAGTGTAGCACTTTCACAGCATCATCTTCCAGGATTTGAAATAGCTCCACTGGAATTCCATCACCTCCACTAGCTTTGTTCGTAGTGATGCTTTCTAAGGCCGACTTGCATTCACATTCCAGGATGTCTGGCTCTAGGTGAGTGATCACACCATCATGATTATCTTGGTTGTGAGGATCTTTTTTATACAGTTCTTCTGTGTATTGTTGCCACCTCTTCTTAATATCTTCTGCTTCTGTTAGGTCCATACCATTTCTGTCCTTTATCGAGCCCATCTTTGCATGAAATGTTCTCTTGGTATCTCTAATTTTCTTGACGAGATCTCTAGTCTTTTCCATTCTGTTGTTTTCCTGTATTTCTTTGCATTGATCACTGAGGAAGGCTTTCTTATCTCTTCTTGCTATTCTTTGGAACTCTGTATTCAGATGCTTATATCTTTCCTTTTCTCCTTTGCTTTTTGCTTCTCTTCTTTTCACAGCTATTTGTAAGGCCTCCTCAGACAGCCATTTTGCTTTTTTTGCATTTCTTTTCCATGAGGATGGTCTTGATCCCTGTCTCCTGTACAATGTCACAAACCTCCATCCATAGTTCATCAGGCACTCTATCTATCAGATCTAGTCCCTTAAATCTATTTCTCACTTCCACTATATAATCATAAGGGATTTGATTTAGGTCATACCTGAATGGTCTAGCGGTTTTCCCTACTTTCTTCAATTTAAGTCTGAATTTGGGAATAAGGAGTTCATGATCTGAACCATAGTCAGCTCCCAATCTTGTTTTTGCTGACTGTATAGAGCTTTTCCTTCTTTGGCTGTAAAGAATATAATCAATCAATCTGATTTCATTGTTGACCATCTGGTGATGTCCATGTGTAGAGTCTTCTCTTGTGTTGTTGGAAGAGGGTGTTTGCTATGACCAGTGCATTTTCTTGGAAAAACTTTATTAGCCTTTGCCCTGCTTCATTCTGTATTCCAAGGCCAAATTTACCTGTTACTCCATGTGTTTCTTGAGTTCCTACTTTTGCATTCCAGTCCCTTATAATGAAAAGGACATCTTTTTTGGGTGTAGTTAAAAGGTCTTATCCTTCTCCCCAGAACCATTCAACTTCAGCTTCTTCAGTGTTACTGGTTGGGATATAGGCTTGGATTACTGTGGTATTGAATGGTTTGCCTTGGAAATGAACAGAGATCATTCTGTTGTTTTTGAGATTGCATCCAAGTACTGCATTTCAGACTCTTTTGTTGACCATGATGCCTACTCCATTTCTTCTGAGGGATTCCTGCCTGCAGTAGTAGATATAATGGTCATCTGAGTTAAATTCACCCATTCCAGCCCATTTTAGTTCACTGATTCCTAGAATGTCAACGTTCACTCTTGCCATCTCTTGTTTGACCACTTCCACAAGCAATAAATATATCCAGCATGCAAACATAGGGTTGGGATTACCAAGAATAGAAGAGATCAGCCTCACATTCATACTTCTATTGTGTTCAGGAATTACTTTGTAAAGCATTCCTTGGAATGAAAATTATAGTTTTTAATGAAAATATTATATTAAATGGTAGTCAAATTCACATATGAAATTCTCAGCATATCATTGTCCAAAAATGGAAGTGAAATATTAGTTTGTCATGACACTGTTAAACTCTGAGTTATCATTATTTTATATTATTGTTATTGATTCATCTGGATCACTAGTATTTGAGGACATAAGGTTCAATTTGAAGAGGGTGAGTAAGTGGATGAAACATCTTGAAAAATCTAATTGGAGTTTGATTTTAGATAATTTTTATGGACTTCCACATTGGAAGCCTTGAAATTTAATTTTGTCTATCATGGAAAAAGCAAGATAGTTCCAGAAAAACATGTATTTCTGTTTTATTGACTATGCCAAAGCCTTTGACTGTGTGGATCACAATAAACTGTGGAAAATTCTGAAAGAGATGGGAATCCCAGACCACCTGACCTGCCTCTTGAGAAACCTATAGGCAGGTCAGTAAGCAACAGTTAGAACTAGACATGGAACAACATTCTGGTTCCAAATAGGAAAAGGAGTACGTCAAGGCTGTATATTGTCACCCTGCTTATTTAACTTCTATGCAAAGTACATCATGAGAAACGCTGGGCTGGTTGAAACACAAGCTGGAATCAAGATTGCAGGGAGAAATATCAATAATCTCAGATATGCAGAAGATACCACCCTTATGGCAGAGAGTGAAGAGGAACTAAAAAGCCTCTCGATGAAAGTGAAAGAGGAGAGTGAAAAAGTTGGCTTAAGGCTCAACATTCAGAAAACGAAGATCATGGCATCTGGTCCCATCACTTCATGGGAAATAGATGGGCAAACAGTGGAAACAATGTCAGACTTTATTTTGGGGGGCTCCAAAATCACTGCAGATGGTGATTGCAGCCATGAAATTAAAAGACGCTTGCTCCTTGGAAGAAAAGTTATGACTGACCTAGATAGCATATTCAAAAGCAGAGACATTATTTTGCCGACAATGGTCCATCTAGTCAAGGCTATGGTTTTTCCAGTGGTCATGTATGGATGTGAGAGTTGGACTGTGAAGAAAGCTGAGCCCTGAAGAATTGATGCTTTTGAACTGTGGTATTGGAGAAGACTCTTCAGTGTCCCTTTGACTGCAAGGAGATCTAACCAGTCCACCCTAAAGGAGATCAGCCCTGGGATTTCTTTGGAAGGAATGATGTTATAGATGAAACTCCATTACTTTGGCCACCTCATGAGAAGAGTTGACTGATTGGAATAGACTCTGATGCTGGGAGAGATTAGGGGCATGAGGAGAAGGGGACGACAGAGAATGAGATGGCTGGATGGCATCACCGACTCATTGGATGTGAGTTTTGAGTGAACTCCGGAAGTTGGTGATGGACAGGGAGGCCTGGTGTGCTGCAATTCATGGGGTCGCAAAGAGTCAGGCACTACTGAGTGACTGAACTGAACTGAATTTTCAAATTTATTAATGAAAAAAATTTATTTAAAAACAACCATCTGTCTGTATTTATGCTAGATGTGAGCAATCCCCAAATGTGAATACTCAATCCCTGTCTTTAAATAGCCCGACTCTAGTGATAACTCTATTTTTTCCATAAAGATGTGTTATAAAATCTACTCCTTGGCTGTGGGTCCAGTTGTTTCATGCTGTGTAACTGTGTGCAGAGAGGACAAGGAAAAAAGCCTGGAGAGGCTGATAAAGTTCCCCTGCTTATTAAATATGTGAGAACTGGGCTAGACAGGAAAGAGATCCTAACAGGGCTGTTGTAACAAATGACCACAAACTTCATGGTGGCTTAGAGCAATCGAAATGTATTTTCTGACAGTTCTGTAGGAAGTCACATGTTTGAGCCATACTCTCCTGAAAAGATCTAGTCAAGATTCTTTCATTGCTTTGTTGACTTAAAAAAATATTCACAACCTAAAAAATGAGAGTTGTGTTTTTTTTCATTGGGAATTGGTAGGACTTCAAGCCCAGGAGACAGTATCTCAAGTGACCTGAGATAGTTGCTCTGAGGAGGTGAGTGGAGGAGCCAGGTTATATAGCATTTTTGCAAATAAGGGCAGGTAGTCTGAACATCAAAAGACTATTGTTAATTAAATAAAACCACCATATGATCCAGCAACTCCATTACTGGGCATTTACCTTGAGAAGACCATAACTGAAAAAGACACTTGCACCCCAATGTTCACAGCAGCACAGTTTACAGTAGTCAGGACATGGAAGCAACCTACATGTCCATCAACAGATGAATGGTAAATATACCCAGTGAAATATTGAAGATGTGGCACATATTACAGTGAAATATTAATGGAATATTACTCAGTCATATAAGGAATGAATCTGAGATGGTTCTAGTGAGGTGGATGAACCTAGAGCTTGTTATACAGAAAGTAAGTCAGAAGGAGAAAAACAAATATAGTATATAACACATGTATCTGGAATCTAGAAAAAATGTTATGGATGAATCTATTTTCAGAGAAAGAATGGAGACACAGATGTAGAGAACTGACTTGTGGAATGGGACAAATGGAGAAAGTAGCATCAACATATATACACCATCAGATGTAAATTGAATGGCTGATGGGAAGCTGCTGTGCAACACAGGGAGTCCAGTCTGGTGCTCTGTGATGACCTAGAGGGACGGGATGCAGGGAGAGGAAGGAGGCTATAGAGGAAGGAGGTGTATGTTTAATTGTGGCTGGTTCACATTGTTGTATGGCAGAAACAAATAGAGCATTGTAAAAATGAAAAAAAAAAAAATCCCAACCACAAAAATAAAGATAAAAAACTATATAAGCTAAATTAAGGAATTTAGCACTTTTCTATGTATGGGAATATACAAGAGTCTGGGCTCACTGAAATCATTCCTTTAATACGCACCTCAGCTCTCTGGGGCCACTATCCTATTTTCACATCCTGAGATTTCTTTATCAGGACTCACCATAGGGAACAGCTGCAGTCTATTGGCTGCTGGAACACAAGTATTCTTTCCTTCCTAAGTTCCCTCAGGGCTTGCCAGCTCACCATTAACGGTGGCCGCAATCACCGGTGATTGTGACATCCTTGTTTACTGATACAGAAGGAAATACTTTATTTCTCAGCCTCTTCCAGCTTCCTGTGTTTCCCTCTGTTCCTTGGCATGCAACTTTGTATGCTTAGTTGTTCAGTCTTGTCCGGCTCTTTGCAACTCCATGGACTGTAGCCCGCCAGGCTCCTCTGTCCATGAGATTCTCAAGGCAAGAATATTGGAGTGGGTTGCCTGTCCTCCAGAGATCTTCCCGACTCAGGGATTGAACCCAGGACTCCCACATTACAGGTGGATTCTTTACCATCTGAGCCACCAGGGAGGCCCTGTGGCAGGTGCCTACACTAGTCCAATCTGCATCTTTGTCTGCTTGACCTTCTGTCTATCTCTGTGTCTTCTCTTATGTTTCTCATAAAGTTTCTTCTTTGGATTTAGGTCAATCCATATAACCCAGGAGTATCTTATCTCAATTCCCTCAATGTCAATGTATCTGCAAACACCCTTTTGCCAATGTAGGCGACACTGACATTTTCTTGGGGTTGGGAAATAGACATATGTTTTAGAAGAGCCTTTGTCCTGCTCACTATGAGCATTCAAATAGGAATCCTTTGTATATAAGGATAAAAATTCAAAAGATAATACTTTGTGGTGGAGTAATAAACTAAGTATAGGAAGAAAAACTACCATGAGAAAAAGTAAAACAGGGAAAGTGCTGTGGAAAAAATTGGGCTATGAGAGGAGAATGAAGTAGACTCTTCTCTGTCGCTTTTACTTAGTCTTACAATTGAGAAAGAACACTGACTGCTTTCAGAGAAACCAAATTGAGGTTTTAAAGGATGTGTCATACTTTGGAGATGGGTGTTAATGTACACATGTGTCTAGTAGGCTCTTCCTCTATCTTGGAATATATATTTATAAATCAGAGGTTTGCTTTTCATGGAGTATCCTTGAACTAAAACAAAAGTTTTCCAAATTAGCTGATTATCAATCAGAATTATATGAGGAGTTTAAAAATCAGAATCCTTACCCAACTCTAAGAGTTTAGTTAATTTTGGAGTTACCATCTCCCTTTACAGCAGCAAACTCAGAGACAAATGATGCAATATAGCAAAAATTGTCCTTTGAAATGTTTTAGCCCTATGTATTATAAATACTTGAGTTAATGAAAATATAGCTATATTTTCATAATAATGTTTGAAGTTTTCCAGTCTTGCATTTCATAGTAGTAAGCAAATACTAGGTAGTTTCATATAGTGAAGTAATAACTCAATCATATGTTTGGGATAAAGGCAGCTTAATGCTGTGTGCATGCTTGCACAGTTGCTGCATCACGTCTGACTTTGAGACCCCATGAACTGTAGCCCGCGAGGCTCATCTGTCCCTGAGATTCTCCAAGCAAGAATACTGGAGTGGATTGCCATTTTTTTCTCCAGGGCATATTCCCGACCTAGGGATCAAACCCAGTCTTCTGCTTGGCAGGCAGATTCTTTACCACTGAGCTGCATGGGGAAGACCCTCAGCTGAATGGCATTCCTCAATTGAAATAGTTGGGATAGTTTCAGAGAAAGTGACCGTTTTTGTGGAGAGGTGTTATATTACAAAGAAACTTGGAATCTGCATTAGTTTATAAAGGCATGCTGAATTAAATTTCCCTTAGGAAAAAAAAATTAAGCTAAAGAAATACATATCTTTGCTCTTTTCTTTCCTTTCTCATTGACATTAGCAGCCTTATCCATAGCAGAAGCATTTTCAAGTTCCCAACAGAAACTACCCTCAGTTTATATTTCTCTTGTCTCAGTACTAAACTCAAATGTTTTCAAATGCTTTTTCCCTCCCATAAAATGGTCATCAGCTTTCAAATCTGTGCAGTCTGCAGGTAAGTAATACATTGGTAGATTTTAATGAAAACAGATTATATATTCAGTTCAGTTCAGTTCAGTCGCTCAGTCATGTCCAACTCTTTGTGACCCCATGAATTGCAGCACACCAGGCCTCCCTGTTCATCACCAACTCCTGGAGTTCACTCGGGCTCATGTCCATCGAGTCCGTGATGCCATCCAGCCATCTCATCCTCGGTCGTCCCCTTCTCCTCCTGCCCCCAACCCCTCCCAGCATCAGAGTCTTTTCCAATGAGTCAACTCTTCTCATGAGGTGGCCAAAGTATTGGAGTTTCAGCTTTAGCATCAGTCCTTCCAAAGAAATCCCAGGGTTGATCTCCTTCAGAATGGACTGGTTGGATCTTCTTGCAGTCCAAGGGACTCTCAAGAGTCTTCTCCAACACCACAGTTCAAAAGCATCAATTCTTCAGTGCTCAGCCTTCTTCATAGTCCAACTCTCACATCCATACATGACCACAGGAAAAACCATAGCCTTGACTAGACAGACCTTAGTTGGCAAAGTAATGTCTCTGCTTTTGAATATGCTATCTAGGTTGGTCATAACTTTTCTTCCAAGGAGTAAGCATCTTTTAATTTCATGGCTGCAGTCACCATCTGCAGTGATTTTGGAGCCCCCAAAAATAAAGTCTGACACTGTTTCCACTGTCTCCCCATCTATTTCCCATGATGTGATGGGACCGGATGCCATGATCTTCGTTTTCTGAATGGTGAGCTTTAGGACAACTTTTTCACTCTCCTCTTTCACTTTCATCAAGGGACTTTTTAGCTCCTCTTCACTTTCTGCCATAAGGGTGGTGTCATCTGCATATCTGAGGTTATTGATATTTCTCCCGGTAATCTTGATTCCAGCTTGTGTTTCTTCCAGTCCAGCGTCTCTCATGATGTACACTGCATATAAGTTAAATAAGCAGGGTGACAATATACAGCCTTGACGTACTCCTTTTCCTATTTGGAACCAGTCTGTTGTTCCATGTCCAGTTCTAACTGTTGCTTCCTGACCTGCCTACAGATTTCTCAAGAGGCAGGTCAGGTGGTCTGGTATTCCCATCTCTTTCAGAATTTTCCACAGTTTATTGATTAGTTCCATAAAAATAAACATGTGCACATATATTAACATTCGCCTCAATTTGTACAATGAGATGTGAAGCACTTTCTTCTTTTGAATTTGACAAAGCACCCAGGGCTACAGTGTGAAACTTCAAGGGAGTGCTAACTTTCTATAGACACTAGACCTCAGCAGGAGAACTATCCTCAAAAGGAAGATTTGGAAAAGACACAGATGAATAGGCTTGCTGAAAGTAGGTTGGGATGAAACTCTTCTTGTTGGAATAATTCTGCGACGTCTTAAAAAATACTAGATTCTGTTTCTCTAACTAATATACACTATGTTTAGTTGTATCTGTTATGTACGATCCATATAGTCACAGCTATGGTTTTTCCAGTAGTTATGTACCAATGTGACAGCTGAACCATAAAGAAGGCTGAGCACTGAAGAACTGATGCTTTCAAATTGTGGTACTGGAGAAGACTCTTAAGAGTCCCTTGGACAGCAAGGAGATCAAATCAGTCAATCCTAAAGGAAATCAACCCTGAATATTCATTAGAAGGACTGATGCTGAAAGTGAAGCACCAATACTTTGGACACCTGATGCAAAGAGCCAACTCATTCGAAAAGCCCCTGATGTGGGGAAAGATTGAGGGCTGGGGGTGGCAGAGGATGAGATGGTTGGTTGGATAGCATCACTGACTTGATGGACATGAATCTGAGCAAACTCTGGTAGATATTGAAGGACAGGAGAACCTGGTGTGCTGCAGTCCCTAGGGTCACAAAGAGTTAGACAAAAGCCTCTACTCTGAATTATAAATCATATTTCTTCTTGCTTCAAATTCTCCAGGGCAGACTGAGGTAGGCTCATCTGTGTAATACCCTTTCCACTTGCTTGTCTTATAGACGTTTGCACCAATGGTAGCTGACCTACAGTTGGGAGAAGAAACTTGAGAAGAAGGTTGGCAACCAGCCCAGTCATACCTGTGCTGAGGAGTAGCTGGGGATCAGACACAGGGAAAGAATGGCAGCCACACTGTATCAGGGGAACCGGAATGACATTTCCTTCACTGAAGTGCACGCTGAGGACATTGCAACTCAATATTTTTGGACTCTTAATTCTCCTAGGGTTGGCATCTATGGAATATCATAAAGGAAGTAAGACCACTTGCTGAGTTACCACTGCTTTAGCAAACCACTGAAAAGCATTTTATTTCATATGTGTGGTCGTGTATGCGTATACACATGTGCACGTGGAATTATTTTATGAGAAGGTAATGAAAGTGTAATTGGGAGAAAAAAAATCACAGGTGGGGGGAAAAAAGTAGAAAATGGGGCTTACCGTGCTGAAAAAGAAAAACTGAATATTTGCCTGTATCTCACCTCTTGCCACAAAAATTGAACCTAAAATTCAGCATCTAATGTCCTCTTGATAACTCAATCCTGGAAGATGTACTTTGAAAGACTTGGATGTTAATCTGAAACTAATTCAAGCCTTTTGAGTTCAAAAATTGGATTGGAAATCTTTTAAGAGCAGGCTTTCTCATGAGATTTCCATGACTTCTATTCTTGCTGATAAGCCACAGGTATCAGAGAAACACCCATTTGTGCGCTATCTTTGGATCCTTCACTACAAGAGAAGAAGTACAGGGAAGAAATGGGGCTTGCTTTGATTCAAGTTTCAGAGGAAAGTTTCAATCAATTCGAATTTTGTCTGAAGCCTCTCTAGTATAATAGCTTAAAGTCTTTATTCGATACTTGTATGATGTTACCTTCAGTGTAATATGCCAACTTCAAGTGAGGGAGTTGATCTGTTCTAGAGGGCAGGGTCGAGTTTTGGCTCTGTTCCTGACCTGTGGAATTTACTTTATTCCTCAGTTTCCTTATACCTATAGTGAAGCTAGTTACTTAAAGAGGAAAACTCTGTAACATGATTTGAGTTACTTGGTCAAAGCTGACACCTATTTTTATGTGTGATCTTGTCTGTAATACTTAAAAAGCATTTTTATATATGCTGGTTGTGAGGTCACTTTGTATTTTCAGATGGTGCAGTTTTGCAGGAGAAATAGCTTCTGGTGAGGGGATATGCAGACATGCCTGTTTCCCCATGTCCTGTGGGACACATATCTAAGCCTCTTTCAAAGAATGTGTGTACATTTCTCACGAAGTGCTTGAGAAATGCATATTCTTCTTTTTTCCCCCTTGAACATGGCTCTGCCAGTGACACTAATTTCCTATCAGCAAAGAAATAGGCCACTATCCCTTTATTTGGCCACTGATGTCTAACCACCTTAACACTGAATTATGAATGGTCTGTTTTTACCCACTCTGTTCCCCCGTGCCACACTTGCCCAGTAAAATTACAGTGACATGAGAGTAGTGTTTATCTTTTGTCTGCTGACAGGAAAATAGTGATACAAGGAAAAATAAAAAAAAAAGGATGGACAGTAAGCTTTAGTTCTAACCTTCTTGAGTCCATTTGGAGATCCCAATTAATAGAATTAACCCCCGCTTTCTGAAAATTATCAATATATTTAAATATAAATTTACACTGCCACGTCAACCTTAAAGGCAGAAATGGAAAATAATTGTTATAGTTTCCAAGTCTGTAGTAAAAAGGAACATTTCCCCCAATCAACTCCTATATTACAGTCAGTAAATAAAAATATTACCAAGGAGAATGTCTTCCTCATACTCCCTGTGGCATGGTGTAATGAGCCTGGATATGCCACAGACACTGAATGACTAACAAGCTGATTAGGAGTTCAGGTTTATTAAATATGGTAGCAGGGAATATTTTAAGTAACTTTCATGAAAAGAGCACATAGTTACACAGATTACTCTTATTTTCTTTGTGAAAGATAAAACGTAGAGTGCAGCCAGCTTTCATATATAGTGTCTGCTTTTGCTTTATTTCAAAGACTATTTTGTTCCCTTAACCTGGTGTTCTATAAAAGTAAAAGAAAATAGAGCATGTAGATTTATGTTTTTCTTAAGGTTTCCATCTAAGGTACTGACCTTCTACTACCATGCTTAGGAAGTGATCGATTCTTTTGTAAAAGCTATAGCATATTTATGGGTATACTACCAATAGGAAAGAGCTATTGTTATGTACCAAGAGTAGGGAATGTAAGTGGAAAATGATAGAGGCACTGAGAATCTTTCACTACATTGTCCACCGTGTCTAATAAGTAACAAGTTGAGGTAAAATAAAAACAATACCATCTGTCCCTAATTGTTGTCATTTTGTATTTTCTATTGGTTCTATTGTTTTGATTAAGCATCACAGATAATTTCATTTATAATTTCCATGGTAGAAATAAGCATATATGAAATGTGAAATGTTTCATTTGGTTATGTAAATCCTACTGATTTTATATTGAAATTACCATATAGCTCTATCTATCATGCCATTATCAGTTATATAGAAGCACCCCACTCCAGTACTCTTGCCTGGAAAATCCCATGGGTGGAGGAGCCTGGTAGGCTGCAGTCTATGAGCGACTTCACTTTCACTTTTCACTTTCAGGCATTGGAGAAGGAAATGGCAACCCACTCCAGTATTCTTGACTGGAGAATTCCAAGGACGGGGGAGCCTGGTGGGCTGCTGTCTATGAGGTTGCACAGAGTTGGACACGACTGAAGCCACTTAGCAGCAGCAGCAGCAGCAGCATACTACTGTGGTATGAACGCAAGCAGGCACACACATACAGACACATACTGCTAGAGTGCATTGTATTGGGCCAGAAGATTCATGGATACCATCATGGAAGAATAAAAATCACTGATTCAGTTCAGTTCAGTCGCTCAGTCGTGTCCGACTCTTTGCGACCCCATGAATCGCAGCACGCCAGGCCTCCCTGTCCATCACCATCTCCTGGAGTTCACTCAGATTCACATCCATTGAGTCAGTGATGCCATCCAGCCATCTCATCCTCTGTCATCCCCTTCTCCTTCTGCCCCCATCCCTCCCAGCATCAAAGTCTTTTCCAATGAGTCAACTCTTCGCATGAGGTGGCCAAAGTAATGGAGTTTCAGCTTTAGCATCATTCCTTCCAAAGAAATCCCAGGGCTGATCTCCTTCAGAATGGACTGGTTGGATCTCCTTGCAGTCCAAGGGACTCTCAAGAGTCTTCTCCAACACCACAGTTCAAAAGCATCAATTCTTCGGTGCTCAGCCTTCTTCACAGCCCAACTCTCACATCCATACATGACCACAGGAAAATCATAGCCTGAACTAGACGGACCTCAGTCGGCAAAGTAATGTCTCTGCTTTTGAATATACTATCTAGGTTGGTCATAACTTTTCTTCCATGGAGTAAGTGTCTTTTAATTTCATGGCTGCAATCACCATCTGCAGTGATTTTGGAGCCCCAAAAAATAAAGTCTGACACTGTTTCCCCATCTATTTCCCATGAAGTGATGGGACTGGATGCCATGATCTTCGTTTTCTGAATGTTGACATCTAAGCCAACTTTTTCACTCTCCTCTTTCACTTTCATCAAGAGGCTTTTTAATTCCTCTTCACTTCTTGCCAGAAGGGTGGTGTCATCTGCATATCTGAGGTTATTGATATTTCTCCCGGTAATCTTGATTCCAGCTTGTGTTTCTTCCAGTCCAGCGTTTCTCATGATGTATTCTGCATATAAGTTAAATAAGCAGGGTGACAATATACAGCCTTGACGTACTCCTTTTCCTATTTGGAACCAGTCTGTTGTTCCATGTCCAGTTCTAACTGTTGCTTCCTGACCTGCCTACAGATTTCTCAAGAGGCAGGTCAGGTGGTCTGGGATTCCCATCTCTTTCAGAATTTTCCACAGTTTATTGTGATTCACACAGTCAAAGGCTTTGGCATAAATCACTGATTAGAGGGAAATAAAAATTCTAATCTAATTTTTCATTCATTATTTTTAGCAAATATTCATTGAACATCTAATATGTGCCTGGCATGTTCCAGTTACTATAGTTATGATAGCCAAATGAAAATGTAAGGCTTGTTGGCCAAAAAGTTTTAAGAATTACAAGGTAAGAACAGAATCCTACAACAAGCTTGGAGCCCTTGTGGGTCCCCTGGGGCCTTATGCAACTTCACAGATATCAAGTCCACAAGGCCAGCCCTTCTTCAATCTCTGATGTTACGGTGTCCTTAAATTTCTGAAATTTTATCTTTTGGAACATTCTATCTTTTTTCTTTACATCTATTTCCTAGATGATCTAACCCTATTTCTTGGGTTTAATATCATTATATGTTGATGAGTTCTGAATTTTATCTCCATACCATACCTCCAAACTGAATTTCCACTTATATTACCAATAAGAACTTCAAACTCAAGATGCCCCAGAGAAAGTTCCTAATCTTCCTTTCAAAACTGTCTCTATCCACAGCTTTCTCCAAGTCACTTAATGATATCTCTATTTCTTCAGTTGCTCTGGTTGCTCAGATAGTAAAGAATCTGCCTGCAATGCAGGATACCTGGGTTTGATCCCTGGGTCAGGAAGATCCCCTGGAATGAAATGGTGACCCACTCCAGTATTCTTGCCTGGAAAATCCCATGATGAAGAAGCACGGAAGGCTATAGTAAATGGGATCACGAAGAATCAGACACAACTCAGTGACTAACTTTCTCTTTCTTTCAGTTGTTCAAGCCCCAAACTGTGGTGTCATTCTTGATATTTCTCATGCTCTAACTTCTCAGCCAATTACATTTGTCTTACCTCCAAAATCCATCCAGAATATGACCACTTCTCTTTATACATACTACAATCATTTCTGTCTAGGATACCATAATTTCTTACCTGGATTATTGTAATACCCTTCTGCCAAGTCTCACACTTTTGATGTTGAAATTTCTCAGACTTTTCTCAACCTACCATTCAGAGGGATCCTGTTAAGCATAATACAAATAATGTCATTCTTTCTTCAAAAATAATGTATTCATGTATCCTTCACATGAAATGCAAAGTACATACTGTGTGATTTACAACCACATCCCAGATGTTCTCTGCCCCTTTTTACCACATTTTCATCTCTCTGTGCTTACAATTCTTCCATGGCTCTCTTCCTGTTCCTTGAACATACATGGAATGTTCCTACTCAGTACCTTCAAGTTTATTCTGTATACTTCCTAGAAAAATTTTCCCGTAAATATATTGCATGGCTAGATCTCTCTGTTTCTTAGATTTGCTATTGTTCAGTTGCTCAATTGTGTCTGACTATTCATGGCCCCATGGACTGCAGCACCCCAGGTTTTCCTGTCTTTCACTATCTCCTGGAGTTTGCTCAAACTCATGTATATTGAGTTGATGATACCATTCAACTGTCTCATCCTCTGTTTTCCCCTTCTGCTGATGCCCTCAATCTTTCTCAGCATCAAGGTCTTTACCAATGAGTTGGCTCTTCAAATTAGGTGGCCAATAACTATGCCTTCCTATCAAGATGTCAATGCCTCAATTCCTAGAACCTGTGAATACTTTGCTATATGTAGCACTAGTAACTTCACAGATGTAATTAAGAATCTTGAGATGGAGAGATTTATTCTGGATTATCCAGGTAGGTCCAATCTAATCAAAAGGTCCTTTTAAGAGGAAATCATGAGGATTAGGGTAAGTCATAGGACTCAAGACATTGAAGTAGAGTAATGTAAAGAAGGCAGAGAACACAGTGGCACCCCACTCCAGTACTCTTGCCTGGAAAATCCATGGACGGAGGAGCCTGGTGGGCTGCAGTCCATGAGGTCGCTAAGAGTCGGACACGACTGAGCGACTTTACTTTCAGTTTTTACTTTCATGCACTGTAGAAGGAAATGGCACCCCACTCCAGTGTTCTTGCCTGGAGAATCCCAGGGACGGTGGAGCCTGGTGGGCTGTGGTCTATAGGGTCGTACAGAGTCGGATACCACTGAAGCGACTTAGCAGCAGCAGCAGCAATGTAAAGAAGGGGAGTAACAGCCAAAATGCAGAAACTTCTAGAAGCTGGAAAATATAAGGAAATAGATTGTACCATGAAGGCAAAGGAACACAGCCTTGCCAACACATTGATTTTAGACTACTGACATCTTGAACTGAAAGAAATACATTTAAATATTATCTACAAGGTTGTCTGCTTTCTCCTCTCAATTTCAGCTAGATATACCAGTACAGGCAAAGAATAGCAGAGTCAGGCCTAACAAAGACTGTTATTTTGCCAAGAGAGTATATTAAAACAGTGGAGAAAGACAAGGGGGCTGAGAGTAAATGCATGATGCAATAATGATGAGGCATTATGGAATTTAACTGATACAAAAAGAAAAGAGGACATGAAGAGGATGAACAGTGAAGACACAGATACGACAGTGGATTCAAAGTGAAAATGGGAGTGAGAGATTTTTGGAGTTAATATAATTAAAGGGATGGACAAGAAATATTTAAGAGGTGACATGAGGTGGGATGTTTCAAACTGAAATTGTGGATAGGTTACAGCTATTAACAGTAATAAGGGTGATAGCATGACTGTGGAAGCTGTGCCAAACTTCAGTGTGAAGCTGAAATTGGGTAGAGACTAAATTCATTGGAGGAAGAAAGTCTGAGGACTAAAGAGGCTAGGATGTTGAAAAGATCATCTGTGTGAATATTGTGATCAATAAAAGTGAAAGTTGCGTCTAACTCTTTGTGACCCCATGGATTTATAGTCCATGAAATCCTCCAGACCAGAATATTGTAATGAGTCAGACATTCCCTTCTTCAAGTGATCTTTCCAACTGAGGGATCAAACACAGGTCTCCTGCACTGCAGATAGATTTTGTACCAGCTGAGCCAACCGGGAAGCCCAAGAATACTGGAATGGGTAGCCTATCCCTTCTCCTGGAGAAGGAAATGGCACCCCACTCCAGTACTCTTGCCTGGAAAATTCCATGGAGGGAGGAGCCTGTAGGCTGCACTCCATGGGGTCGAGGGGAGTCAGACACAACAGAGCAACTTCACTTTCTTTATTTCTATAGTTCCTTTTGGATAAGGAAATGGCAATCCACTCCAGTTTTCTTTCCTGGAGAATCCCATGGACAGAGGGGCCTGTTGGGCTACAGTCTATGGGGTTGCAAAGAGTTGGACACGATTAAGCAACTAACACACACATATCCCTTCTCCAGTGGATCCTCTGGACCCAGGAATTGAAACAGGGTCTCCTGCATTGCAGGTGGATTCTCTACTAGCTTAGCTACATAACTGCCACCAATTAGAGTTATCAATGAGCCAGGTGCTAACATATTTATGGAGTGATTGGCAGAGATTGGCAGATAGCTACAACCTGGAGGGCAATGGGTATTTTGATCTGAAGTGAGATGGAAAGCAGAGAAACTGTTTTAAGTGAGGGAAAACGGTTTAGAAGCAGCAATGTATAGTGAAGATGAAATATATCCCATCTCCAAAAATCCAGTACTGAGACAGAAAACAGCATTTGAGAATGCTTTATAAAGAGTTGTATCATTAGAGAATAAGTAACAGTTACAGAAATAAGGTGAAAAGAAAACTCAGAGAAAAGACTGAAATAAATGATGACTTTTTATTTTGATGAAGCCCCTTAAAACACACTTGCCTTGAATTCTGACAGACTTTAATTCATTTAAATGTATTAAAATCATATGGGATATATTCTGTAACTACAAAGGTATTAAATTTTAAATCATTTTGTTGTTGTTCAGTCATTCAGTCATGTTCGACTCCTTGTGACCCCATGGACTGCAGCATGCCAGCTTCAACATCAGTCCTTCCAGTGAATATTCAGGGTTGATTTCCTTTAGGATTGACTGGTTTGATCTCTTTGCAGTCCAAGTGGCTCTCAAGAGTGCACCAACACCACAGTTCAAAAATATCAACTCTTTGGCGCTCAGCCTTCTTAATGGTCCAATTCTTACATCCATACATGACTACTGAAAAACCATAGCTTTGACTATGTGGACCTTTGTCGGCAAAGTAACGTCTCTGCTTTTTAATATGCTGTCTAGGTCGGTCATAGCCTTTCTTCCAAGGAGCAAGGGTCTTTTATTTCATGGCTGCAGTCACCATCGTTTCCCCATGTATTTGCCATGAAGTGATGGGACCAGATGCCATGATCTTGGTTTTTTAAATGTTAAGTTTTAAGCCAGCTTTTTCACTGTCCTCTTCACCTTCATCAAGAGGCTCTTCAGTTCATTTTTGCTTTTGGCCTTAAGGGTGGTGTCATCTGCATATGTGAGATTATTGATATTTCTCTCAGCAATCTTGATTCCAGCTTGTGTTTCATCCAGCCTGGTATTTCGCATGATGTAGTCTGCATAGAAGTTAAATAAGCAGGGTGACAGTATACACCCTAGAGGTACTCTTTTCCCAATTTGGAACCAGTCTGTTGTTCCATGTCCGGTTCTAACTGTTGTTTCTTGACCTGCATATAGGTTTTGCAGGAAGCAGGTAAGGTGGTCTGGCATTCCCATCTCTTTAAGAATTTTCCACAGTTTGTTGTTCCACAGATTATTTTTGACACAAAGGCTTTTGTAGGCAATGAAGTAGAAATAGATGTTTTTCTGGATTTCTCTTGACTTTTCTATGATTCAATGGATGTTGGCAATTTGATCTCTGTTTCCTCTCCCTTTTTTAAATCCAGCTTGAACACAGGAAGTTATCAGCTCACATACTGTTGAAGCCTAGCTTGGATAATTTTCCACATTCATTTGGTAGCATGTAAAATGAGTGCAATGTGTGGTAGTTTGAATACTTTTTGGCAATTCCTTTCTTTGGGATTGGACTGAAAACTGGCATTTTTCAGTCCTGTGGCCACTGCTGAGTTTTTCAAATTTACTAGCATATTGATGCAGCACTTTAACTGCATCATCTTTTAGGATTTTAAATAGCTCAGCTAGAAGTCCATCACCTTCACTAGCTTTGTTTGTAGTGATGCTCCCCAAGCCACACTTGACTTTGCACTCTAGGATGTCTGAGTCTAAGTGGTGACCACACCATTGTGGTTATCTAGGTCATGAAGATCGTTTTTGTACAGTTCTTCTGTGTATTCTTGCTACTTTCTCTTAATATCGTCTGCTTTTGTTAGGTCCATACTGTTTCTGTCCTTTATTGAGCCCGTCTTTTCATGAAATGTTCCTTTGATATCTCTGATTTTCTTGAAGAGATCTCTAGTCTTCCCCATTTTACTGTTTTCCTCTATTTTTTTGCATTGTTCACTTAGGAAGGCTTTCTTATCTCTCCTTGCTATTCTTTGGAACTCTGCATTCAGATGGATATATCTTTCCTTTTCTCCTTTGCCTTTCACTTTTCTTTTTCAGCTATTTGTAAGGCCTCCACAGATAACCATTTTCCTTTTTGCATTTCTTTTTATTGAGGATGAATTTGATCACTGCCTCCTGTCAATGTTATGAAACTCCATCCATAATTCTTCAGGCACTCTATCAGATCTAATCCCTTGAACCTATTCATCACTTCTACTTTATAATAAGGGATTTGATTTAGGTCATACCTGAATGGTCTAGTGGTTTTCTGTACTTTCTTCAATTTAAGTCTGAATTTGGCTATAAGGAGTTCATGATCAATTACCAAAAGACATATATTTATATGTATACATATAATAATTACATGTGAAATTAGAAAGCATTTTTATTTGAATGAAAATGAAAACACATATTATCAGAATTTGTGTGATGAAGATAAGCAGAGATTAGAGGAAAATTTGCACCTTTAATGCTTATATTAACACTAAAATAAAGAAAAGTTTGTGTGTCAGTGATCTCTGTTTCCAATATAGAAAGCTAGGGTAAAAAATTGAATCAAGGTAAGTAAAAATAAGATATCCATAAAGATTAGAGATCAATGAAAAGGGAAAAAAAGCTAAAAAAAGAGAAAATGTAACATAAATAAAAAATATGATTAAAGTCCATCAAAACTAAACATTTTAGTTCTTCAACAAAAATCATTATGAAACTCATAAGAAACTGCTTTATTAGAGAGATTTTAAAAAAATACATTTATCTGTAGCTTTGTTTTCAGATATGGAAAATACTTTGAAATTTCAAAAATAAGACAAATTATACAACAAATATTTTGAGACTAAAACATATTTCACAAAAGAAAATGTATGAATGATAAATAAGCACATGTATTATTCTTAATATATTTAGTAAATTAAAACCACTGTGAGATACTTTCTACATGCTCATCAGATGGCTAAAATTTAAAATGTGGACAGTGTCAAGTGTTGGCATGGATGAGAAGTTACTGGAACTTATGCATTGCTGGGAGAGAGTGTAAACTGTACAAATACTTTGGCAAGATTGACAGTGGCCTAAAAATTCAGGTTATATTTATCATATGAAAAAGAAATTACACTTCTACTTACTTATTTACTATTTACTCAAGAGAACAGAAATATATATCAACAAAATGACATGTATGCAAATGTTCACAGGCATTAAGAAAGCTAAAATACTTCAATCAACAAGTAAGTAAAGTATAGTATATTCATGCAGTGTAGCATTACTTAGCTGGGAAAAGACATCAATACCAATATAGACAAAAAATATGGAAGAACACAAAGTTACTCAGTGAAAGTAGCCAGATATAATAGATTACCTACTGTAAATTCCTTTATGCATGTTGGCATGTGTGCTAAGTTGATTCAGGCATGTCTCATTCTTTACAATCCTATGGACTGTAACCTCCCAGGCTCCTCTCTATCCATGGGATTCTGCAGGCAAGAATACTGGTATGGGTAGCCATTCCCTTCTCCAGGGGATCTTCCCAACCCAGGGATTGAACCCAGCTCTCCTGCATTGCAGGCAGATTCTTTACCATCTGAACCATCAGGCAAGGCCCATATTCCATTATATGAACTACAAAACAAACAAAATTGATTTATAATGATGGAAATCAGATCAGTGATTGCTTGGAGAGGGAAATGGGAATTATTTTGATTGAAAATATATAAGGGGACTTTGTGAGAGGGAAGAAATCCTCCCAGTGTATATTGATTGGGACAGTGTTTACAAAGAAGATATATTTGTATAATTTATCAATTATTTAAATCAATTATATGTTGATAAAGTGAAAAATAAATTGCTTAATATCTTATTATTTTATTATATATCAAGGAAATCAGCAATAAAAAATATTTGTTCTAAGAATACAAAAAAATCACTTTTTATTTTGTGTCTTTAATAATTTTTATGTTTGGGTGATTTGAAATGAGGAGTACCTTTTTTTAATATCTTATGGCATTTTCACAACCAATGCAACATTAGAGCATTTCTATTAACTTGATAAAGCAGATTAGCTTATAATGAAAATATGTCCTTTGGTTCTAAAATGTGTCTAAAGGAAATTTTATGTTTTTGGAGATATATTTTTTCTCGCTTGGTGGCTAATGAGCTTTAATTAAGTTTAATTACTGAGTTTATCATAATGCTAAAAAAAAAGTATACTTATGTTTTCTTGATCTCCATGCAAACTCCCACCCCCAGGAAAAACTAAAATTGATTTGTTTTAAGAAGTAGATAGTGGAAACAAATAAGATGATTAGATAAAGCATTGTGTTCTATGTGGAGTTCTTGGCATAAAATGAAAAGTGAAAGTGAAGTCACTCAGTCGTGTCTCACTATTTGCGACCCCGTGGATTGTAGCCTACCAGGCTCCTCCCTCCATGGGATTCTCCAGGCAAAAATACTGGAGTGGGCATATGGCATATTTAAATTAAGATATAGGGTGCCTTCATTGTTCTTGGCCCAGTGACTCTTTTTTTTCATGCAAAATCATTTCTCTTTTTAAAGAATTATTTGCTACTCTAGTAGCCTGCTTTTGCTTTTGATTCTTCAACTTTCTGTTAGTTGCACAGCATTTTCTTCCTTTTATGGTCATCTCTCTCCTCTCATCACCCACCAGTTCCACATGGGTGATATGTGTGGTATTGGAAAAAGACTGCTTGATCTTTCTAGATCCACAGGGTGATAAGATGCCCTGTGTCCTTTGCTTGTATCTTGAAAACCATTTCCCTCATCTTATCTATTGCAACTAATTTGTCCTTAGATGAATGAGATCATGTTTTATGTTGAGAAAGGCCTTATCTGTCCTGAGTGATTTTTTTTCTTCTTTCTCTTTTTAAATCATTTCTATTTGTTTCTAAATATAGCTTGTTCTGCAAAAATATGTTCTTACTCCCTTGGAAAATATATCAAATAAGAAGAGAACTATTTATTTTTTACTTTTAAGATGCAAGTCTCTCAGGATTAGTGAGAATATACTCTGCATATTTTATTGTATCTAATTCAGTGTAATTGTGCAATAAATATTAATGGAATTAAGAAAAATGAATATTGGGAATTTTCTCAATAAGAGAACAATCACTCTATCTAAAATGAAATGAATTTCAATTTATGGAGATAATAGAGTCTGGAAAAATGATAGTCTCAGAGAGTATCATGAAAATGACTTTTCAAAACAGGAAGCAAAATCATGAATAAATCTAGCAAAATTTGAAATAGGATGACCCAAGGATAGAGAGATTGTACTTACACCATAACAAAACTAGGAATTTTGTAAAGCAGATAAATAGTAGTTTTGTTCTTGACTGTGTCAATTACTAGTCTAAAGAACTAACAAAATTATCTATCTACTACAGAACTGAAGCAAAGGAAGCAATGAATTTCATCCCTCAGTGGACCTGATTTCAGCATGACTTTAAAATCTGAATAACATTTTATTAAAAAGACAAAAAAAAAAAAAAAAATTGGGGGGGGGGAACCTAACAGCAAAACAGGTTCCTTTGTTCCTTTATATTTTAACTACATGCACACACAAAAACTACATTTGAAAGGTTACTTTTTTCTTCCCCTTTATTTTCATTGTAATATAAAAATCTCCTTGTTGGATAAAAGCACATTTTGTAGACTGGACAGAAAATCTGGACCAACTGATTTCAATAGCTCTGGTCATTGGGGTACTAATTATATCAAGTTAAAAGTAGATGTGTGTGTATATATATATATATATATATATATATATATATATAT